>NW_005842151.1:946245-976600 GCF_000455745.1 Alligator sinensis | reverse complement strand
AAGGAGGCTTGAAAACAAAAGCAGAATTAGTGGACTAGGGCAAAGAGCTGATTTAAATATTAAAAATCACACCCCTAGGTGGGGAGAAAGTGTGCTAATGAAACATACATGTATGTAAATGAGATACATAGCTAAAACACAGGTATAGAGACATGCTCAGTAAAGAACTCCTTGCGTCACTCCCTTATAACCAATTAGCAAACAAGAATGCTTATGAAGGTCCAATACTCCTGTATAAAAGATACTTAGAATTAAGAATCTGTGTGCTTGTTACGTGAAATGATTCCGCTTGCACCTTGTATTGCTAGCAATAAATCTTCTTTATACTTTCACCCCTGGTATCTTTATTGGCTTTTGCATACCGGGCACGATCCCAGACTTGAGCTGGGGCTCAACAAATCTACTCTCCGTCTACTTATGGCCATTATTCCTTGTTACTCCCAGTAGTGCTCAGGGGAACAGGGACCCTACAATTGCCTTCCTGTCTCCCCTGGCCAGTTTACAGATGGCCACCAGCTCCCCTCTCAGCCTTCTCTTGTGGAGGCTGAATAGGTTCAGGTCTCGTAGCCTCTCCTAATAGGGCCTGCCCTGCTGCCCCCTGATCATGTGAGTGGCCCTCCTCTGGACCCTGTCAATGTTGTCCACAACCCTCCTGAAGTGCAGCACCCAGAACTGGATGCAGTACTCCAACTGCGGCCTGACCAATGTCATATAGAGGGGGAGGATCACCTCCTTGGACCTGCTCGTGATGCATCTCTGTGGATGCATGACAAGGTGCGGTTAGCCTTCCTGACTGCGTCCCCACATTGGCGGCCCATGTTCATCTTTGAGTCTATAATGACTCCAAGATCCTTTTCTGCCTCTGTGCTGATGAGAAGGGAGTTCCCCAGCCTGTAGGTATGCCTTTGTTTCTTCTTCTTTTTTTAAGTATTGTATGTACACTATGGTAAATTATTTGACCAAATGAGCAAAAAGGGGACTAAGGTAGGAATTATCCTCTGTGCAATTTTGAATACTTGAGATTGTATGAGACAAACAGGATCTGACTAAGAGAAAAGTAACTGATCTTGCAATAAGCTTCACTTGGGTTAACTCCCAGACTTTCATGGAACCCCACTGATTTCTGATGAATTGACTCCCAAAATCACTTCCTGTTATTTCCCACACCTGAGCCTCAAAGTAAGTGGGAATATCCAGTCTTGATATGAGGTGTCTGTGTATTTACAGTGCTAAATAGACACTATGATTACAGGTTTGATCCAGAAATAAAATGTCTTCCTCCTGTAGTGGCTCAGCAGCATAGCAAGCACAAATTGTACTTACTGATATGTTTTATCCCTAGTGCATAATGAAAATGCTTACATGCTCATGAACACCTTTATTTAAAGGAAGTGACCATTATACTTGCTGTGCTGAGAAATTTGTTAGGATACATACACAGTGTGTGTGTGTCCATGCATGCATGTGTCCGTGTGTGTGTGTATAAATACATAAAATAGTACTTCCAGAGGCCTTGTAGTGCATTGACCTTCTTTTAGGGTTTAAGTTTTTGGGGATTTTTTTCTTAAGTACTGCAGGGGATTTCTGTGAAGTTGTTTTAACACTTTACCTTAAATTCTTGCCAGCCTTCTACCCAGGTAATTTTCAACTTAAACTAGTAAAAAACATTATGCAGGTCTCTCTGCATAGTCTCTAATTTTTTTTCCTCAAAAAAATAGAAAAGGCTATAGGTATCCATTAGTGTATAAGTATCTTCAGATATCTGTAAGTTTCTAGATAACTTATAACTGAAAGATATTCTAGATGGGTGGACATGGGATCATTTCATATCACATATATGTACATGGCCTCAGTGCTATTTTTCAAGGCATGATGTTTCTTAGGAATAGTGAGAAGATGTACTGGATTAATATTAGGGGTCCTCTTTTATGTGAATAGAAAAAAAGCTTATTATTATTGTGATACAGTCATAACCATTGTTGTATCTAGATCTGGGCTTTTGTCAAGCACAGAAAATGCTACAAAACTCTGATGTTTAAGGGTTAATGTTGATTTAAGCTGAAAAGGAGTACATATGACTTAGTCACCAATTCTGTCCTCTCCTCTGAGCCACTGCACATGAATTGCACTCAGGAGAACAACACATGGCAAGTAGCTATGAAGCACTGTGTTGGGAATAAGGCATATGCCAAATACTATGTTTTCTGATATCCTTTTTGTGTGTTGGACTATATAGACTTTTGGTGCACCCTGCGGAGGGAGCACCTTTCTACACCGGTGCTGTTATCAGCCCTGCTTACCCAAAGGCCCCTGTTAATTTCCAACAAGCCTTCAGTGGGGTATAATCTGAACTGGCAGTTAATTAGTGTCCTTGTTTTGATTAATGTGGTAAAGAGCAGTTAAGGTCAGCTAACCAAAAAACAGAACAAAGGACTTTGGGGAAAATAAAATAAGTACTTGATTTCACATGTGTTTTTCAGATTAAAAATCTATAAATTCTGATCGTTCCTCATTCCACTATAGGGAAGAAGAAAGGAAGCAATGAACATGCCAGTTCTTTATTGGTTGTAACAAATTCAAAGCACATTTTTCCAATCATAGTGAATCAGTTAATTGGAGAAAAAATATCAGGATCCTCCTACATATACAGCCCTTCTGAGGAGAAAAGATCTTTGCTAAAATGCTGTTTAAAAATGGGGAACAGTTCACCATGTGAATTGAATTCAGATTGTCATGCTTAAGTATGATTTGTCATTCTTCATACAAATGTATTAACTCTTTCAAGAGGATTGATATTCATGTTAATAGGTCAATATTGAAGCTGTTCATCTTTGCATTTAGGGGGAGGAAAGGTCTTGTCATTGGTTTTGAAAATACAGCAATGCAAAATGGTTAATTTTGAGGTAAGTTCTATATTTCATTGTTTATAAAACTATGAAGATGGCTTAAGTCAGCCAAACATATAATTGACTGTATGGGAAGAAGGCTAGTTCTCTGATTCAAGTATAGAACTGAAAATCATGACTTAGGCAACTGGTTTGGCCATGAATCCTGACCTTACTCCAGCCACTTAACCTTTTGGTGCCTCAGTTTCCCCATCTGTAAAACTGAAATAACAATTTCCTATCTAATCATGAAAATGTTAGGCTTCAAGCACTTAGAGACATACAGATGGGAGGAGCCGAGGGAGTATTAGTAATATTACTACTACTACTACTACTACTACTACTACTAAAAATAATAATAATAATCCATTACAGCTATATTTAACTTTGTTCAAATTGGTCCTTTGGTTCAAATTGGTCCTGGCAGCTAGACCTTTCCTAATGTTTTCCTTTGTGTGAGGTGCGACTCACAGGAAAATGCCAGTGAGAATTTTTTCCTCAGGAACTCACTCGAGCTTGGCTTACAAAATCTGAAAATGAAATCAACCAAAATAGGTCAAATGCAAAACTATATGTCCTTATGTGTCCTTTTGTCCTCTTTTAGCTGTATAGCACTTTGTAGGGTTTTTCCCCTGTATAAAGTTTAAACTTCTTTGTTCCTTAATTGGTTTTGCTAACTGTATTTTGTTTATCTTCTGAATACCTGCTCATGTGCAAGTTTTCATTTCCTATTACAAATTATTTAAACTGATGTGTTCAGTTGTTACTGGTTCAAAATAAGCAAGCTACATACATGAACATTTTGTGCTTTTAACATGACATAAAAATACACCACTCTGTTATAGTTCATTACTGCCATGATATTTTGAATTTAAAAAGGGAATAAGCATTTCAAATGTAATCAAATTTTAATGTAATCCCTAGCTTTGCCTTTTTCCATTGTGGCTAATTCTTTAAAAATTCCTCCCTCTCTCTTTCCTCATTCTTTGAAGTTGATATATGTGTTCTGTGCCTATTTCATAACTTTCATCCTTGTTATTATGAAGTGAAGGTGAAAGTGCCATTTAGTACTTTCTTCAGTATTGTGCTTTTCAGGATTGGTTGTTCATTCCAGTCATAACAAAGTGAATAAATATGTTAATATTTGACACAGGGAAAAAGGAAAAGTGGAAATCATTCAGAGCAGTCAGAGCCTGCTTTTAGAGTTGTAACATATTATAATTTATTTAAACTCAATCAATACTTAATCTGGAGTTTGAATTCTGCTAGGTAGCTGCAGCATGGCTTAGAGTGGCTGATGCCAGAGAATAAAATTTTCTTCAGGCTGCAATTGTGATTAATTTATAATGTGCTCTAAGAGCAATGCATTGACCTAAATTCACAAAAGCACCGCTAGTTCTATTTATCATTAGGAAAGGTTTACTAAGCCACTGTTTTGCACTTTCTGTAGTTATAAGAGTTTATTAAAAAGATGACAGGTTAGGACAGGAATCATGGGGAGGTAGGAGTCCCCCATACATAGCTCACATAAGAGCTGACAAGGGTTCCAGTCCTTGTCCTTGGAGGAGGACAGAGGCTGTTGCCATGTTGCTCCCCATCTGGAATCCAACTCATTGGAAAGGCGGTGGAAAGGCAAGGAGCCATGTTTCCTCCCCCTTCCAGTCTTCCCCACCCCAAGCCAGCTGCTGCACAGCATGCAGTAGATTGTGCCCTTTGTAAAGCTTTGTCTATGCTCACCCTCCCCACAGGCCTGGTGCTTTCTCACTGTAACTCCTTCCTCATATTTTCAGTTCCAGTATTCCAAGAGCATCTATAAACCTATAAATAGAATCTACCAGGTTCACTAAGAGAAGTATGTCTCTGCCTTTATATTTCATACTATTTTCTGTTTGCAGCCTAAAAGTTGTTGCTAGGGCAGGAATAGGGTAGGTATGCTAGAAACTGTACAGTGATTTTATTCTCCTGTAGCACAAATAGGAGGTCAGTGGAGCTGTAGAAGTGGTGTGAGTCAGTGCAAAATTGAACCCTTTCTACACAGCTATTAAATGCAATTGAATTTAACCATTGCAGGAAGTATACACAAGCAAGATTTCCTGAAGTTAGTGAACATTGCATACACAAATCTCTGGGGAAGATCAAGCCACCTGATTTTCCATTGTGTTTTAGGAAGTCTTTCCTTGATATTTTATGTAATAAATGACAGCTGCAGGCTGCTGTATTTCAGGATCCTTCACACTGATCTGAGTTCTGTTCCAAACTTTGTTTGTTACCTTGACTGTAGTCACACTTGTTTTTTGTAAGAAACCTTTACATTTTTTGGCAGATACATGAGCTTAGTGAAGTTAATTTAAGGAAATGGGAGTGTAAGTGGTTGGTGACGTGCCTCCTGGAACCGAGCTGTATTCTTGCTGGAACGGTAGTATTCTGTCCTACCAAAAATCACCTGCCATGTCTTGGTGAGAAAGAGGTACCAAACACTGTTGAGGAGACAGAAGGATCAATTAAAGTCTCAGGAGGTCTGCTTATCTTCATAAAGATCCACCATCCCCATCCCCTGCCCTAACCATTCCAGATGTTCCGGGCTTGCTGTTGGTTGCCTGCTGGACTAAAGGTCTGGTCCTAGTCTTACGGACTCCTTTGTCGAGGCATCCTACTCCAGGCTGGCTGCTTGCCCCATCCTTCCCTGCATGAGTTCCAAGACAGCCACCTCTTAATTTCACCCCGCCCTTACCTTCATGGGTGAGATGGGCGGGGTGTAGTCTCACCCATGTCTCTTTCTTCTTCTAGGATCCCAGAGAGATTATCTCCACCCCTCAGGACTGGACTAACCAACAAAATAGTCCCCTCCATCTCTTTGGTGGCTCTTCCCAGGTAAATCCAGGAACCAGGGCTTTTCTCCAAGCCCTGGGGTTGGTTCCTCCCATCAACATCTCTGGGCATCCTCTCTATTGTTGTCTTGCTCTCCCTCTCCTCAAACTGACCCCAGATGCTTCCTTGGCATCCCTTTAAATTCCCTTTCTTCCCAGCTACGTCCCCTATGGCAGGGTATGATTCACTGCCTTCTTGACTCACTTGTTCTTTTTCTTTTTCAACACAGATTTTTCTTTCTCCTCCTGCCATGCTGCTCTTCATGTCCCAGTCTTGAACTCCAGCAGTTGGACTTGCCGTGACAGCCTTTGAACTGCTGCAGGCCCAGCTGCTTTCCTTAATTATTCAGGGTGCAGGGTCTTTCCCGCTTTGGCTCGACGCAGTTTCTTCAGCGTCTCCAGGTAAGTTTCTTCTCTTAGTAATCTTCTTCACATTTTTATGGCAGGGTGTTTCAACCACCCTGTCACAAGAAGGAAGGGAAGTGGGAAGTGTTAAGTTAAATTTTGGCATTCCTACCTCTTTTCCTTTTTATATATGATATCATGCCATTTAGATAAAAGGCAGCCTCCTTTTAAGTAAAAGAGGAAAGATCTCCATTTATCAGGACTTGAACTGTCTCAAATGCAGAATGTTTTTCTTGGTAGACTATATATTCTACCTTTTTTGATCTATTCCTTGTGAAGATTTGAGATAACAAAGAGGCATTTTTTCAGAATGTAAATTCTCAATGTACTGAGTGTCCATATATTTCTAATCTCATAGTTCGTGCTGCCTCTCTTGATAATGTTCTAGGTCTTGTGGTCAGTTTCCCTGGAGTCAATGCAGAACATGATAGCAGCACAGACCTTAAAGGTGTTACTCTGAATTTACCCAGATGTAATGAAACCAACTTTCTTCCTCCTGTGTTAGATAATGTTCTTACAACATGTTGCATTTCCTACCAATTGTTCCAGTCAGCCTTGCCCTTTAAACCCAGGGTAATAGATGAAGGCAGCCAGAAAACTCTGAAGGGCTGTGACTCATGCAATCATGTCTTGACTTCATCCTTTAAAAAAAAAAACCACACGCACAAAAACAGAGGGTTTTGAGCTCCAAACTCTTACTTAATGAATCTCTAGAAAGTTGGGTTTGAGATTCAAAGTCTATATCCAGCTCAGAAATGTATCAATGTTTGGGTTAGATTTCAATTCATATCTTTCTAATAATAGAATCTAATTGTGATGTTCAAAGGTAGTTCCTCAAAATTCAGGTATTTTGGGGTTAGGCCCACCTCTCTCAAAATAGTCTAATGTTATGAAAGTGAATTGACATGCCTGAGAGCCAAATTCATGCCACATGTAACCTAAATGACTATAGATCTAACTGATACTATACTAAGCATGACTCCAAATCATATGCAGCCTCACAGTACAGCAGACTAATAATCCCTGTTTTAATTACAAGATCAGATATGTTGCTCATCATCATCATCATGAGAGTGTTACATGAGGGTGTTACAATCCTACCTATAACACATTCTGTATTATGCAAAGGTGACATATTCATTTTTATTAAATTGCATTAAGTGCAATATATTTCCTCAATTAAAAAAATTAAAACTCACGTTCTTTCCAATTATTTTTGTCATTTTTTTTGTATTTATTTTTTTTTATTATTTTTGTGGGTTTTTCCAACATTTATGTAATCTGCTAGAAATATACTAGGCTAGAGCCCCAGTTCTGGGAACTATACAAATATTTACTGTGTGACAGTCCCTACCTCAAGAAAACTTAAAATCAAGAAACCAAGGCAGATGGATAAAACAAAAAGGGGGATGACAGAAATAATAGGATGGGCACAGTTCCTAGCCAATCATGTACAATAATTGCAACTTGCCACCTGCCTAATCATTAGCAAATGCCAGTATTCTCTCTGCATTGTGGTATAGATGAGTTTTGAGATTGTGATTGGAAAGAAGAGATTCAGGGACTTTTTAAATTCAAGAATTTTTCACTAGGCAGGTATTACTGGTACAGACTCCTTTTGGTGTATGTGGATGCTTACAAAACTGTACCATAATTTGTTTTCCTTTCCCACAATGCAATAAAAACTGTATTGGCTTCAGTTCATATGTGAAACCCTCTGCACAACAAAAGTAGTTTCTTGTGGCAAGTAAGATTAAATGTTCTGAGCATTCCAGGAAGTATATAAATAGATTGGTACCCTTGCTAAGGTTATGAAGCCTCTTTTTTTCCCCTATGCTCTTTTTAGCCAGGCAAAAAACAAGCAGACTAGAGAGTTTGACAGTCTTGACTATCATTTTTCATTTTATTTGGGTTTTCCTTGGTTATCTTTTCTGAAATAATTGTTAAAGTAAATGTAACATGGTAAATTACATTGAATTACTTCTTAAAGCACAGGCTAGTATTATAACATGAAAATTGTTACTTGGAGTCTCCCACGCCTCCAACTAATGCAAACCTATGTCTCCAGGCTGGGTAGAAACTGATCAGATTGCTTATACAGCATAGTCAGCAGGCCAATCCACAATGTGGAAAAAGTTGCATAAAGTAGGCCCCAGATCCTTCTCTCCAAATACAGCTGCAATCAAGTTGTAAGGACAGTCAAGAAATGCCTGAAAAATGGTTGTTCTAGACTGAAGGGGAAGGGAAATATTTATGCACAAACCAGGAAAAAACCATTCAAGCCAAAAACATTTCAGCTGAAACTGTGCATGGATACTATGAAATAGTCATTCTGTCCCTTTGATCTGTGATATTTGAATCTGAGCATGTGTTAATAAGACACATATATTGGACATCGAAGTTGTCTTCTGTTAAATGAGGGTAAACATAGCATTTGTCTCTGTAAAAATATACTTCAATAGCTGGGAAGAAAGTGGAGATTCATTATTTTTGCAGTTGTAGAAGACATTTAGCAGCTGTGTTTATACTGGCAGACAATTTGGATATTAGGTGGCAGGACTGAGAACTGCAGATGCACAATATTGTTCAGACATTGCACACTTACAGCCCATTTCCAGGGAAACATATTATTTTATATTTCCCTGGGTGTCATTAATCACATTTCATGATGTCTCTCACTATTTCACTTGTTCTCCTAGATTCATTCATTGCCTAGCCTGTTTATTTAGTAGCTATTGAACTCCATTTCAGCAAATTCCAAGTCTACTACAGATAATAGTGTTTCTTCTGCTTTGAGGGAAAATGAATGGCCCTGTAGCAAGTGAGACTATCTGTAATAACCAAAATGTAAATGAGACTGAAAGAGCATTCAGCTTACAATTGAACAAAGAGACATCCATATTACTGTTGCATATTTAGAAATTAAGTTCATTTCTGGAGAGAACAAATAAGGATTCTCATTGTGACCTACCAAGAAACACAACTCTGCTGTTCTTTCCTTTTTAAATCTGTAGTTTGCCCATGGGTTTTGTTTTAGCTTTGCAGGTGAGCACCTGAAACTATAGTCCTGTATGTGATCCCATTGGGAGGAATATGCTGAGAAGCATATTGAATACCTGAAAAATCTTTTTCCCTGGGGAGTAATAAACCTGTGGAGTCTCAGGCCCTCTACAGACAAGCATCTCCCCTTCCTCCTTCCCACTTCCCCCTTCCTTAGGAGTTCAACAGTCAAGAAGATTTGCCTGTGTTTGAAGAATGGCTTTGAATATTCATTTAATACTTCATGTTTTTGCATAGGGGGAGAGGCCATGGTAGAACTACACTATGTCAGCACAAGGACCAGGAAGGGGAATGGACAGAGGAATGTTTGTAATGAGTCACCATTTTAATATTTTTAATATTATTAGCTGGTTTTCCTTGATTGTCAAGAAAAAAGTGTTGGTGCTTCATCTCTGCTTAGTCCTCCTACCTCCTCACACTAGTTAGGGTAACTTGTGCCTCAGAGCATAGATGGATTATTGCACAGGTCCATGGAGCCCAGGATCAGGGGCCCCTGGATGCCTGGGTTCCCTCAGGAAACGGTGAGTTTCCCCTTGCAGGTAGGTGGCATTCCAGCCTGCAAGGGGTCCTGCTTGGGGCTGCCAGGAGTGGGAAACAGGGTGCTGCACATGTGTGTGGCCAGGAATGCAGCTGTGCAGCATTGAGAGCAGCTCCCTGCAGGTAAGTCTATGGGGGAGCAGAGGTATGGGGGAGGAAAAGGGTGCGGGGGCAGCAGATGAGGGAGAGAATGGGGTAGGGGCTGGGGCTGAGGGTGCTGCCCAGCCAGGGTGGTGTGTGGGACCTGGGGCTGGGGTGGAGATCAGGACAGATCCATGGGCAGCTTGTCCAGGAGGCACCAGGGGGGTGGGGGCAACTCTGTGTTGCTATGCATAACCCCCAAGGGATGTATGGGGGGGCATGTGCCCCACCCCCCAGATTTGTGCATGGGGTAGATACAGGCTGCTCACTGCAGGCTCAGGACCCTCTACCTTGCTGCCTTTGCCCTGGAGGCCCCACACTGGCCCTGCACCCCCTGCCTGCCCAGCAGCAGTGGGGGTGGTAAACTGTGCCTCCTGGTGCCAGGTGAGCGGGGGGGTGTGGCCAGCGTGGGGCTCCTGAAGCAAAGGCAGCAGGGTCGAGAGCTCTGAGCCCACAGCAGGCAGCCTGCATCCACCCTCGCCCCACTCCACTCTGGTCTGACCATGGCAGGGAGGGGAAAGTGGGAGGCAGAGAGGGCAGGCAGGAATGTGCCAACCCTCCCTCAGCCCAGCTGGGTCCACCCAGCCTCTCCCATGGGGCACAGAGGCCCGCTCCACCCTTGGGAGTGGCAGCACCATGATGTGAAGGGGCCCCTCCCCACACTGGAGTCCCTGCTAGGTTGTGGGAGGCCTCCAATTGTTTCACTGCTCCACTGCCCCGTAGAGAACTCAGCAGAGTACAGGGATGAGAACTTGATTGCTCCTACATATTAAATGCCTTCTCTATGCCTTGTGCTTTCTGTCATATGTAAGATAAAATCTGCAATCCTTATGTGTGTGTTTTCATTACAGACAACCAATGAAAAAAGTTTTATTGATCTCTAAAAAGAATAAACCAAGGAATGCCTTCCAGCCCCATTTTTCTATTATTTCAATTAAATTAATTAATGGGTGTGAGTAAAGAATAAATTTCCATCATGGAGCTATCAGCAGATTGCTTTAAGAAGGTAAAAACCCTGTCCAGTGCCCCTTTTCATGAACTACTTAGAATTCTAAAAATAACTTGCTTTCTGCCTATAGTTTATTGGAAAGCAGAGATAAAATCCAGCTCAGTTTGTTGCATGGCTGAGCCAGGCCTAAAGAGATCTGTTTAGTTTTTGTCTTTTTTACTTTAGCAGTTGTTTGCAAGTGACAGTTATAGCATAAGGTGAAAATCAGTTTGTTTAAAATCTCCTGTTTTCACATGCTCATAGTTGTGTCTGTGGGGCATTTATAGATAAAACAGGGGCCCTAAATTGAAGTGGTGGGTTTTAAAAGAGAACTCAGCAGAGTACAGGGATGAGAACTTGATTGCTCCTACATATTAAATGCCTTCTCTATGCCTTGTGCTTTCTGTCATATGTAAGATAAAATCTGCAATCCTTATGTGTGTGTTTTCATTACAGACAACCAATGAAAAAAGTTTTATTGATCTCTAAAAAGAATAAACCAAGGAATGCCTTCCAGCCCCATTTTTCTATTATTTCAATTAAATTAATTAATGGGTGTGAGTAAAGAATAAATTTCCATCATGGAGCTATCAGCAGATTGCTTTAAGAAGGTAAAAACCCTGTCCAGTGCCCCTTTTCATGAACTACTTAGAATTCTAAAAATAACTTGCTTTCTGCCTATAGTTTATTGGAAAGCAGAGATAAAATCCAGCTCAGTTTGTTGCATGGCTGAGCCAGGCCTAAAGAGATCTGTTTAGTTTTTGTCTTTTTTACTTTAGCAGTTGTTTGCAAGTGACAGTTATAGCATAAGGTGAAAATCAGTTTGTTTAAAATCTCCTGTTTTCACATGCTCATAGTTGTGTCTGTGGGGCATTTATAGATAAAACAGGGGCCCTAAATTGAAGTGGTGGGTTTTAAAAAACACCACTTCAATTTAGGGCTGATTAAAATGAGTATCATGCGCACACCCCTCTGACTTATCTGCCTCTTCGGTGGGGAGGGAAGGGCAAGCTGCCAGCGGGTGGAGTGGTCCCTGGGCTGCAGGAGGGCTGATACTTCCCTCCGCAGCAGCAGTGCCCCCTCCCCCACCACGCCAGTCAGCACCCGCCCGCAGGCACCCAGCTCAGGCAGTCCTGGGGGGCACCGCAGCCATGGAGGGAAGCACCGGGCCCCTGCACAGCTCAGGTAGGCAGGCAGGCTCCAGGACGGAGGGGCTGGGAGATCAGGCTCACTGCTTTTCTTGGGCGAAGCCCGCTTTCCCAGTCTGCTGCCAGGCTGCCTGCAGGGTTTCCTGAAGAGCCGTGGAGCTGCACGGAGCCCGATGCTTCACTCCATGGCTGTAGGGGCAGCAAACTAAAACTCCTCAGAGGAGTTTTAGTTTGCTGCGCTCCAAGTTATTTAAGGCTCATTACGCTGTTGAATTTCCTACAGTGGCTGGAATTAATGTGCAATATGCTGACGAGGCATACAACCACCTACAACCATTAAAGCAGTGCAAAAGCATTTAGCCCACTTTAAAGTGTCATGCAAACACTCCTCTCGGTTCATCTACACACAGCCCTGGTCACTTATTATGGAATCTAAATGGAAGCTGAGGCTAAGTTGAAACTCTGTCCCCAATTATTGGTAGAAAGAATATGGCCCTTTAATCTCTGACTATGCTAAAAATGTTTTAGTCCTTCTTGTGCGATAGTATTTTTATTGACAGCAACTAATATTTAAAAGACAATGCTCAGAGGTTAAGTGACCTGCACAAAGTCCTGCAGGAAGTTTGTGGCAGAGCCAAGAAAAGAGCCCAGACCTTGGGAATTTGACACCAGTCTGTTAGTCATAGTACCGTCCTTCTCATTCATCTCAGGGTCTTGTTAAATTCATAGCCCAATTCATGTACTATTAAGGACAGTGCCTTTAGGAGCTGAGCTCCTCAAGCAGGGGTCCAAGCAAGGTACAGTGGTATATCTATACAACACAGGCAGCACCATGCTGGGATGCAGAGTGTCTGCTGTGCACACACTAACTCCCTAAACATAAAGAGCATAAGCACATTAGTGCAGTGTGCCCAGGAGCCAGGAAGCTCCACTGAGAGCCAGGTTTGTTGGCATGCATGCAGCACAACACTAATTCATGCCTATACTGCCTCTGGCTTGGGAGCTTAGATGTATGAAACAGGCACAGGATGTCTCAGCAGGAGCAGTTTTGCACTGTATAGATGTATCCTGTGTGTTACGTACAACTATTTGGAACTGGACATGAAATAAAGCAGATCTTTTGCAAATGCTTTAAGCACTGAGTGATCATTGAACACAACAATTGGGACCTTTTAATACTAATATTAATAAGCACATATATTTCTCTTTTTAAAATAAATCTAGGAAATAACTAAGTTAATGTGTTTGACCTTAGCCAAATGGATAAAAGAAATCCAACAAATACAAATGTTCAGGTTCCTTCTGGAAAATAAAGCCTGTACTGCACAGCCTGGATATTTCATGATATATGTTTTATGACAGGAACAAGATTACCCTACAAAGTCAAGCAGAAAAACAGAAATAGAAAATACTGTTTATATGCAAGGTATTTGAGTTAATGTTACCCTTAAGAACCTAAACTTATTCGTTTTATGAGTACTGCTTTTTCATTTCATCTGTGATACTGCAATATGATATTACCATAGTTATTTGCATTGCATTAATATAAAATCCACAGGCCAGATCGTTTGAATTGGCCTTTCTGTGGTTGAAGGGAGGGCAAATGACTAGTCCAGTGACTCAGTTTACATCAGGGGTGGGCAAAATGCAGCCCAGGGGCTGGATGTGGCCTGACAGGCCATTCTATCGGGCCTGTGGGGCCCCTAAAAAATTTAGAAAATTAATAACACAGGCAGCACCATGCTGGGATGCAGAGTGTCTGCTGTGCACACACTAACTCCCTAAACATAAAGAGCATAAGCACATTAGTGCAGTGTGCCCAGGAGCCAGGAAGCTCCACTGAGAGCCAGGTTTGTTGGCATGCATGCAGCACAACACTAATTCATGCCTATACTGCCTCTGGCTTGGGAGCTTAGATGTATGAAACAGGCACAGGATGTCTCAGCAGGAGCAGTTTTGCACTGTATAGATGTATCCTGTGTGTTACGTACAACTATTTGGAACTGGACATGAAATAAAGCAGATCTTTTGCAAATGCTTTAAGCACTGAGTGATCATTGAACACAACAATTGGGACCTTTTAATACTAATATTAATAAGCACATATATTTCTCTTTTTAAAATAAATCTAGGAAATAACTAAGTTAATGTGTTTGACCTTAGCCAAATGGATAAAAGAAATCCAACAAATACAAATGTTCAGGTTCCTTCTGGAAAATAAAGCCTGTACTGCACAGCCTGGATATTTCATGATATATGTTTTATGACAGGAACAAGATTACCCTACAAAGTCAAGCAGAAAAACAGAAATAGAAAATACTGTTTATATGCAAGGTATTTGAGTTAATGTTACCCTTAAGAACCTAAACTTATTCGTTTTATGAGTACTGCTTTTTCATTTCATCTGTGATACTGCAATATGATATTACCATAGTTATTTGCATTGCATTAATATAAAATCCACAGGCCAGATCGTTTGAATTGGCCTTTCTGTGGTTGAAGGGAGGGCAAATGACTAGTCCAGTGACTCAGTTTACATCAGGGGTGGGCAAAATGCAGCCCAGGGGCTGGATGTGGCCTGACAGGCCATTCTATCGGGCCTGTGGGGCCCCTAAAAAATTTAGAAAATTAATATTAATCTGCCCTGGGCTGCCTGCCATGCGGCGCTCGATGACTTGCCAAAATTCAGTAAGCAACCCTCTGCCCAAAATAATTGCCCGCCCCTGGTTTACATCAACTTCTCTAACTTGCCCTGGCTAACAATAGCTTCCAAAGGCAAAGGTGCTGCAACAATTACATGAGTTTCTGTGGTATAGTCAATGTTTAGATCATTAGTATTAGCTCTTGGGAAAATTTACAGGAAACTAGATTCCAGCCCCCAGCATGCAAAACATAATTAAACAGCAGAAAAAATAGAAACCCTTGTCCATCTCCATTCCTGTACAAGCATATAACACCCAAGAGGAAATGGAGCTATGTCCCTGGCCCCTTTAATCCTGCTCTGCAGTATAGTGTAAATGTTTTGAGGAGCAGACTTTTCCCGCCACTCTGCATTATAGTGAATGCCTTGGGCTTCCCCCAGATGACAGGGCTTCCTGCTGTTCCTAAGGTTTTCATGGCCTAAAGTGGTACAAGTGAGAAGCGAGACACATGATACATTTACAATGGTGTAATTGATCTTTACATGAGTTTAAAAACAATGACAGACACACAGCCAAATCCAGTATAGAACTATTCAGAAAAAGAAAAAAAAACAGGGGTTAAGTTACACCAATATATGTTATATGTGTCCGTGGCTTATCTCAGAGAAGGTGTTTGCTTAAGGCAAATAGGGTATTACCTTCTTCTCCATCACCTAGTGATGAGATTCTGTAATAGCAACTACTGTGTGTAAATACATAGAGTATGCATCTACCCGAGATGTGGTAATATGCATGAATGTTGTTTACTGCATAGTAAGCATATGCATCTACATGAGCATGTGCTTACTGTGCAGTAAAAACCTTTAATCCTGCTTAAATTTGCTACTTGCAAATGAAGTAGCAAATTATGTGGGATTAGTTACTTTGCAATAGCGCACATGTAGACACAAGCCAGTTTGCTTCTAGGTCTGCCCAGTCACTAAGAGACCAGCCTCAGACTAGTCCCAGGTTTCTGGGCTAGGAGCAGCCCTCCCTGAAGTCTTTAAATGCCTGTAGACATTTTGAGCCCTAGGGCACACTCAACAGAGTGCCTGAGGGCACTGCACGCCATGTGTGTCCCCCTTGGCAGGCCACAGGCTATATGTGCCTTCCTGCCAGCACCCCAGCACTGCTGTTTGGCACTGCACTGCTGCACAGGTGCCAAGGCAGTGCCATCAAGGCCAGCAGTGTGCTTCAGGGTGTTGTGAGCTGTGACAGCCTCAGACCACGCCTGCCAGCCCCCAGGGCCAGCTGCAGGCAGCTTCTGGCCACCAGGGCCAGCTTACAGTTCCATACTCCAGGTGTGCCTGGAGCACTGTAAGGATCAGCAGCAGCAGGGCATAATGGGTCAGGCAGCCCTTGTTCCATGCAAACAGCTCATCACACACTGCCCAGGACTTGCACAGCAGGGGCACAATCAGAGTGCAGTGGTGGTGCAGTGTGGGGCTGGCCCTGGGATGCCTCCCCAGAGAGGCCCCCAGTGGGGAGGGCAGAGGCATGGGCAGCTCCTCATCCCAGTTGTCTGGGAGCCCCATGCCCGCTAAGCCTGGGTGCCATGGGCTGGGCAGTAGGCCTGCGTTAAGCGGCTAATATTTGCATAGGATTTGGATTTGGCCATTTCGGGGGACAGTGATTCAATTCAACTATTCAAATCACTGTCCCGAATTGATACAGCCAAATTTGAAAAATTTGAAAAAGCTGCTGCTGAATCAGCCAAATCTCCGAATCACACAGGCCTCATCCCCCACCCACTCTCAATGGCTGCCCTGCCTGCTCCAGCTCCCGGCTCTTTGGGGAAAAAAAGCCTGCATTCACTGGCTGCTGCCAGATGGAAGGAGATCCCCAGTGTCCCACTGTCCCCCACTGCCCCACACCACATGGGGGGGCTCTGTCAAGAGTCCTAGACTCCCGCCCATTCTCCCAGCCCTCCATGGCTGCCATGCCTGCCCCAGCTTCTAGCCCTTTAAAAAAAACAAAAACAAACCCTAGACTCACTGTCTCCTGCCAGGCTGGGGGCGATCCCTGCTGCCCACCACTGCCCTGCTCTGTGTGATCTTTTTCATTACCCCCAAGAACCCCCTGCCACTGCAGCAGCTGGTGAGTGGGGTTTTTTTGGTTTTTTTTAAAGGGCTAGGAGCTGGCGTGGGCAGGGCAGCCATGGGGGATGCTTGGAGAGAGGGTGAGGGTTGGGGGGCTCGTGGCAGAGCCCCACATGCAGCATGGGGCAGGGTGGGGCAGTGTGGATTGTCCCCCTGACTGGCAGCACCTGGTGAGTGGTGGCTTTTTTTTAAACAACCAGGAGCTGGGGCCACCCCCCTCCACTGCCCCCTACTTACCGGTGTGGAGTCCAGGTCCAGCTCCCTGCTGCAGCCAGCTGGGACTGCCCAAATCACCAAAGCTCTCCAAATATTTTCCAAATTGATTTAGAGAGCTTCAAATCAATTTGGATCTTTTAATTGGTCCTCTGATTCAGTTTGGAGACTCAGCTACCGAATCAGGCCGAATCTTCTCTAAATCAAATCAGCAGCCAAAGCTTCACACAGCCCTATTGAGCAGCAGCACAGCAGATTGGCTGGCCTGCAGAAGGCGAAGAGAGGCAGCAAGGTCCGCAGCTGTGACAGTAGGTGCTGCCAAGAGCCTGACTTTTCCCACCCTGGGCACCCAGTAGCCTGATGGCCCCAGGAGAGCACACGGGCATGGGGGTTCAGCTGGTGCTCACCTAGGACCAGGTCAGCCCAACTGAATTAGCTGTGCACCTGTGCATGTCCAAGCCCTGATCTGAGGCCGGGCAGCACATGGGCCCTGGTACAGATCATCTTGTCTCTGAAATGTTATAAACTCTCACAAAAAGCTTCTTTCCCACGGCTCTCCAGGGAGAGGTCACACTTGGCAGTGGGGATAGTTTAATAGTTTCTAGGTTTGGAACATACCTGAACAGATCATCAAGTCCGATCCCCTGCCCTGGGCAGGAATGAGTGCTGGGATCATAATACCCCAGCCAGATCTCTATCCAACCTCCTCTTAAAGACCCTGGACCTGCTTGTGATGCATCTGTAGATGCACAACAAGGTGCAGTTAGTCTTACTGACTGCTTCCTCACATTGGCGGCTCATGTCCATCTTGGAGTCAACAATGACTCCAAGATCCCTTTCAGCCACTGTGTTGTTGAGAACAGTGTCCCCCAGCCTATAGGTATGTTGCAGGTTCCTTCTCCCTAGAGGCAGTACCTTGCACTTGTCTGCACTGAATTCCATTCTATTCTCATCTGCCCACCTCTGTAACTTGTCTAGATCTAGTTGGATTCTGTCCCTTCCCTCCAGTTTGCCCACTTCTCCCCACATCTTTGTGTCATCAGCAAATTTGGACAGTGCTCTTTCCACGCTCACCTCCAAGTCACTGATAAAGATGTTGAATAGCACAGGCCCAAGGACCAAGCCCTGGAGGACTGCCCACATCTGTCCAGGTCAAAAACAACCCATCCACCACCACTCTCTAGGTGCAACCATTGAGCTAATTTGCCACCCATTTGACTGTGTAGGCATCAATGCCATAGTCGCCTAGCTTTTTTTGTGAGAATGGAGTAAGAAACAGTGTCAAAGGCCTTCTTGAAGTCCAGGTAGATGACATCCACCTCAACGCCCGCATCCAAGGACTTGGTGACCTGGTCATAAAAGGAAACAAGGTTACTAAGTCAGGATCTGTCCACAAAGAACCCATGTTGGTTGTCCCTGAGTATTACCTCCCATGCTGGGCCCCCGCAGATGTGCTCCTTGATAATTTTCTCAATGGTCTTCCTAAGGACTGAGATGAGACTAACTGGCCTGTTACCCGGGTTCTCCTTTCTACCCTTCTTGTAAATGGGGACCACATTGGCCCTTTTCCAGTCCTCTGGGACCTGGCCTGAGCACCACAAGTGCTCATACAGCCATGGCAGAGGCCCTGCTATGACCTCTGCCAATTTGCTTAAGTACCCTCGGATAAAGAGCATCCGGATCTGCTGATTTAAACACGTTCAGCCCCTCTAGGAGTTCCCTAACTAGATCATCCCTCACCCTAGGCATGGCGTCATGTTCCCTGAGCCTGTCCATAATCCTAGTGAGGGGGTTGTCCCAGTCCCTGCTCAATAATATGGAGGCAAAGAACTCGTTGAAGAGATTGGCTTTTCATTTGCTGCAATCACCAGATTGCCAAGCCTGTCCTGTAGGGGCCGCACGTTACCTGGTGCCTTCTTCTCACTCCCTATGTATTTGAAAAAGAACTTTTTGTTATCCTTAATTCTGGTAGCCAGCCCTAGTTCCATCTCTGCCTTGGCCTTCCTAACCACCTCCCTGCAATCACAAGCAACGGAGGTGTAATCCTCCTTGGTAGTAGCCTCTTGCTTCCACTGATTCTATGCCACCTTTTTTGCCCTTTAGCCCTCCTGGATACCTTTACTGAGCCAGGTTTCTGGAAGCCCAACCAGGTCTCAGGATGTGGCCTCAGGGTTGCCAGCACCCACAGCCAGGTCAGTGTGGATGTACCAGCTCTGCCAGAGGTGAACAATGTACTGCACCATCCTCCTCCAGTGACTGGTGGTGGTCTCAGAGGAGTGTATGGAGAGTGCACAAACCTGGCAGGTGGAGCATTTTGCCTATAAGGGTACATGGGACTGAGCAGACCAGGCTGAGCTCGTGGCCCTGGCATGCAAGCAGCTCCATGTGCTGCGGGAGCAGAATACCATCCTGGGTGAGGCAGTGCAGGCCACAGATGATGACCACCAGGTTCTGGACACTATTCTGGCCCTAGAAGCTGTTCACTGCCCAGCAGGATGCCTCTGTCTGAGCCTGGGGTAAGGATCTGCAGCTCCTCCAGCTCCAGGAGCCCCTGCCTTGGCCTCCGTTCTGGGACCACTACCACCCAGACCCCCACCTGGGCCCACTCTCACCACTCACCCAAATTCCACATGGGCACAGAGCCAGAGCTGCCAGCAGCAGGGTCAAGAGCACATTCCATCCCTACTGGTCATGGACAGTACCTGGCAGAGTGGGAGCCACCCACACCATGCTTATCAGTCCATCAAGAAAACAAAAGCTTCTCTCATTAGTTCAAACACTTAGCTCCAAAAAGCCCTAAGCAGACACTCCTGTCTGCCTTTTTCCTGTCTGCCTTACACAAACACCTCTCAACATTAGCTATCATATCACATGCTGGCTACATCTGCACTGTGGCTGAAGGGAGGAGGGAATCCCTGCTTGATGAGTGGTGCTGGGGGGACACAGGGAAGCCAGACATACCCTACTGTGCCTGAAGTCTCTGCTGGAGCTCCAGCCAGGGAGCAGAGGGGAGGGGCCAGCCCTTCTGTGGAGTAGACAGCCCTGCCCAGGGCTGCAAAGCATCTGGGATACTAGGGGACTCTGGTTTAAGTTAAACCAGAAAGGGTTCTGGGATAGACCTTCCATAAAGCAGTTTAACCCAAAACAGTTAAGTCTGATACTGCATTCAACCAGGTTTATCTCAAACTGGTTTCAGCCATTTTTAGACTGGTTTATGTACACTGGACGTCCATTCCGTTACAGGTTTAAACCAGTTTCTGATCACTTAAACTAGTTTATGTGTAATGTCTGTCCTTAGCCTGTCTCCAGTGGTAATGTGTAGTGGGTGCATGCAGGTGCACCCCCTATAAAAAGGTATCGCCGACAC
Source organism: Alligator sinensis (assembly GCF_000455745.1). Lineage (NCBI taxonomy): Eukaryota > Metazoa > Chordata > Crocodylia > Alligatoridae > Alligator > Alligator sinensis. Next base: position 956,209 of record NW_005842151.1, on the reverse strand, counting down.
TGTCACCAGCACCTGCAGGTGGTCACTGCTCACCACCCCGCCCTCCCCATCACTGACACTGCTGGCAGTGTCTTTAGGTGGTCAGCGATCCCCACTAGCAACCGCCAATGCTACCAGTGGCATCTGCCAGTGGTCGCTGACCCCTGATCCAAACCACCCCACCATGACAGCAATGGCAGTATCTGTGGGAGAGCCTGCTTACCACTGCCATGCTCCCAACACCGCCTTGCCCCCCCAGCCACCGGTGACATGCATCATTCATGCCTGTCTCTCTCTGTCTATCTATGTGTGTCTGTGTTTGCCCAGCACTGCAAGGAAGGGCCAGGCCAAACCAAAGAGGTCTCATGGGGGAGGGGGCCTCCAATTTTCTCCTTGCCCAGGGCCCCAAAAATGCTTAATCTGCTTCTGCTGGTGAACCCCTAGAATGTGCTCATTCTACTCCCTCCCCCCCCCCCCCCATTCTGAAAACAGCACAAGCTGGCAGGGAGGAAAAGCTGTTGCTAGCAGAAACTGTCTGCCGGCTCAAAACCAGCAGCTAGAATCCTCTTCTCACTGGACCCAACAGTGAACTTCTGTTTGGTCCAGGAGATGTGTTGTAACTCGGAACAATTCCTGCAAAGCATTCTGAGCTACAGTAGAGAGCTGCACTTTTGTCTGCACCTGTAATTACAATATATGTTGAAGCAGATACAATCAGTTTTTCTAACTTTTATGGCCAGATTCCTGTTGCTGCTGTAACCTTGTAAATGAAATTAGCATCCTTGTATGTTTTTTTCATTACCAGATCATGAGTGACAGGGATAAAGTCTCATAATGAATAATATATAGAGTCCAATTTAATATTAATCCTGTTGTAATATTTAATTCCACCAGCGTATCTGAGAGCAAGTATTAATGCATGGGATTTTAGAAATGATCTAAACTATTTTTTATTAAACATGTTAGTATTCTAAAATATTAAAAATTACATTTAAAGCATATTTTAAAAAATGAATGAGTTTTTTACTGGCTGCTACCTCGTACATGAATTCTGCAATGAAAACTACTTTGTCTTTGCTTAACTTTTCCCAGATATAAAGGTTTTCTATCTTTTTCCCCAAAGACAGAGAAAGGCTTAAAGGCTTTTGTTATCTCTTTAGCTATTCAAATAGAATGAGTTAAATCAAGTGACTATTAAAGGGACTCTTTCATTTTGGTTACTTTCTTATTGATCAGTCTTTCTTCCAGAACACTTGTAGTTTTTGCTATAGCTGAAGCAAAGAAAATTCAAACGATCGGAACATCTCAACATGTCTGATGAAAATGCTATAAATGAAACAGGTTTGAAACACATAAAAAGTGTGTGTGTGTTTATGTAGCACCTAATTCTCCCTGGCATTTGGAAATCTATGTATGAGAAGCAAAGTTTTTCCTGTGATTTATCTGATATTAACTCTTGCTTTAAAAAGGTTTTAAACCCAATTTCCACATTACAATGGACTGTTGACAGCTACAGCATAAAGAAATATTTAAAGATCTCCTAAAAGGAATTGTCAATAATCTGAATTTTAATGGAAAGATTTTTTTTTTCATTTCAAAAGACACAAGTCATAAAAATAAGATACTACAACCTTAGAGACAAATCTATTCAAATATATGCAGACTGTCTCTGATCACCATTCAAAACATTTCACCTGAATGTTGACAACCTTACAAATCCATGCTGGAATGTTTTTCTCCAGTCTTAACTTACATGCACAATCAATTTTCAATTATTTAATCAGTGTCTTAGTAGTTGCATCCTTTCAAAAACACACATACCAAATCCCAATCGCAATTAATGAAATAAACTTCAATTAGTGAGCTATTAAACCAATTTATACAAACTTCATGTGTTCCTTTAAAAAGTTTATACAGTTAATAAAGACTAAATGATTGTGAATACCTAATTCCAGATAAGGGACAGAGGGTTTATTATTGTTTTAAATACAACAATAAATCATGAATTGAAGTACTGTACTTCTAAAACTATTCCCCAATATTCAGATTCTTCAGTATTATGTATCCACAAAGACAAACTGTACAAATCCCAATTGCTACACATTCAGACAATACATCTCACTTAAACTGAAAATAAAGTATGTAAATATATGTCTTTAATTACACAACAATGGGACTATTAATAAATTTTGTTTGGTGGCCATAATCACATGATAAGCTTGTGCTTAATAGTATATTTTCTAATAATATATATTAATACATCTTATTCACTGTCACACACCTTGTCAGTTGATTCAACCTACTTTATTGTCTGTTGTACTTGATTTTTATTTTGTAGGACTTATCTACACAGAAGTACATTATAACTAGCCAGGGTACAGCAGTTTATAAATTTCTGTGCCCATGTAATGTAATTCTTTAGTACAAAGTAACTGGTGAATTATTGTAGTGTTTTTTACACCTGTTGGAAGCAGTGGTAAATACCTTATTTACTTGCGTACGTGTGGCAGGGCACTGTTTGTGCCTTCCACTTAAAGGGCCAGAAGGCAGCAGGGGGCAGGTGCCTGATGATGGCGGCCATTTTAGATTCAGGGCTGCCCATATGAGCAGGGCAGTTCTGATACTGGAGGCCAGGCAACAACTGCCTGGTCGGAGGGATGCTGTTATCATCTGGAGGTAAGGGAGGAGCTGAAGGGGATGGCTAGGAGGCTTCTTGGTCCTGGGCATGACCTAAAACTGCACCCTGCTGCGAGTGGGTGGCCTGGTGGGGCTCTCAGTGGCATGGGAGCCCCCAGGAAATGCCAAGCCAGTTACCACCCCAGTGAAAGGTGGGTTGGGGTGCCTTAACCCCTAGCCCCCACAACTGGGTGGGTTACCCCTTTGCTTAGAGGGCCCAGAGGGTGGACCCACAGAAAGAGTAAGAGCCATAGACTCAGGCCTGTTTGAATTTCCCCTGACTGGCCCATGCTAGGGCCAGGACCGGAAGGGCCAGGGGCCCACTGCGAGAAATGCCCAAAAGCTGAGGGCCTGGGATTACATAGATGCCATCTGTGACACTTGGGCTGTGGTGTAGGGGAGGAAAGGAGCTGCAGATAGTGCCCCCTGGCATCGGGGCAGAGAATGGGCAGCCTCCTGCTTATTAACATCTATTTAACTAATTAACAACAAGGTGTGGTGGGCAATAATGCAGGCGGTTATCCCAGGAACAGGTGGGCAGGCCACAGGGAAAGCAGCTCTGAGGAGGCCCCCTGTTACAGTACCATACATATCCTTCCCCCCAAAATCAGACCCTTCTGCCCAAGAAGGAGTGAGTGTCTTAAATAGGGAAGATGGGTTTTCTTGACAGGAAAAGAAGTGCATCTGAAGATACTGATTGCCATGTTGCTGCAAAATGGCTGTTGATTTTGTCTGGCTCAGCAAACACAAGTGGCGGAGTCCTGTCTTAATTCCCTCACAGACATGGCTGTTGGCTGAGCACTGAGTTTGTGTCTGAAGCAGAAAGCTGGTAGTATCTTGATGAGGTCTGTGGTGTGGAAACTACATTTTATTTACAGGAGATTATATAAAGAACTATTTACAGTAAAGAAGTACAGTACAGTTCTTTAACTTACAGTAAAGAAGTCTTGCTCCCTGTTAAAGGCTGGTGCTCAGCCAAGGCAAATCAGTTTCACTGTCATGCTCCATAAACTAGCCTATCTCACATTTCAACAGAGCTCTGTGCCTCCTCACTTTATTGTTAGGGGTCCACTCAATTTGTGATTTTGCAGAAACTGAGAAGTCCAGGATTGTACATTAAATCAACTTTTTAAAAATCTCAATAAAAATAAAATGCTGACTTCCCAGTGGGAGCCAGTGGTCCTCACTGCTGCAGCCCAGCCTCACAGCCATGCAGGGGAGGGGGAGATAAGGTACTAGTTGGCAGGGCATCAAAAAGGACAGCAGACAAGATGGTGGCTGCCCCCTCATCCCATCTTCCCCGCTATGGCCTCACCACCAATCAGTGCCAAAAGGCAGGGCCAACGGAGCACATCTAGAAAATATCCATGAAATTTACTCTTTATGCCATGACCAGCCTTTGAAAATTGTTTAGTTTCACTGTGATTTAAGTGGGTCCTAAGCCATTATGCATCCCAGTCAGTGGAGACATGTAGGGGATGCACGGGGGTGCACGTGCACCCCCTGAGAGTGCCTTTGCACCCCCTGATATGCCGCACTTGCCACTTAGGCAACAGGCACGGGAGCAGGTGGGAGCACCGGTGCCCCCACTGTGACTGCCAGCCAGGAAGTGACCACGGTATTCCGCCCATTTGGTGAGATTGGCTGTGGGCTCCTCCCCACCCGGTGGCTGACTAGTTGCTGGAGAAGCACATGCCCATGATCCCAGTGGACTACATTGAGGTCCTGGTTCTCCTCATTCTCCCATGAAAGGTGAAGACTGAGGAAATGCAAGGTCCAGATATATAAACACAGATGTTTTCAAGGAAATCGCCAAGAGGATAGCAGAGCATAATCACAACTCAGTGCCATGACTAGCACATTGGGCACCTATACATATTCTGGCACATGCTCAGATGCATTCTAATTAGAATACATCAGAGCAGACTTGATTAACTGAGTCTGCTGGAGCATTCTAATTAGAAAAATCCAGCAGCCTCAGCATCATGTGTATTCAGTGTCCCCACATTTAAAAATGGCAGTGGGGCACTTTACCTAAAGCTCTTTGAACAAGTTCTAGGTAAAGTACCCCTGCTGCCATTTTGAAGTACAGGGCGCTGAATACACAAGATGCTGTGGGCATTTTAATTAGAGTGTCTCCTAAGAGCTGCTCTAATTAAAACATTCCCCCACATCCATGTAAAGATGCATTATAACTACTAAGAATTTGAAAATGACTTCCAAGAAAGCAAAGGACAAAAGAAAGATCTGTGGAAGTGCTTAAACAATTTGTCTATATTATAACAAGCTGGACAGGATTTTGACAATGGTACAACCTGTGCTTTGTCTTGAACACAGACAAGGCATACAGAGATACTGAGTACAGCTTCACCAATGACTCCCTGCCCATAGAGGTGCCTGACAGCCAGGAGCTATTCAGTATATGAAACCCAGATCAAGATCCTATTGACACACATGGAAAAGTTATATTACTCATTTTTTACTGCCATTCGCTCTGTCCCACTGCCATACATGCAAACTAATGAAACATATAGAACTAATGGTAGTTTAGCATGCGTATGAAAGACTATCCCTTAGGGTCTGAGAGTGTTGCTTCTCTCTCTGCTTGCAGATTTCTCTTCACCTCCCCATGTTATGTAGTATTTCATTCTCATTGAAGATAGGCAGACATGGACATTTAAAGATTTTACCATTTGGTTTTGATTTTTGTGCCACAGTTTTTGATTTAAACGCTTCCTTCAAGTACACAACAGTCTTTAGTTTTCCATTTTACAGCATTTCTCATTAAGGTATTGCTCAGCTGAAGTAACAAATGGTTTAATTGCCTTTCACACAAGATGAAATGGACAACTCTCCTTGGTGTTTAGATGTTGAATAAGTATGGCTGTCATCCTGTGGTAGAACTACTGTGTGCTCTTATTGAGATCTGGCTTCCATTTTCCCTGGAAGATCCACAATGGGTGTAATCTTGTTGCCCTGTGGGGTCAGGCCAATTCTCAGGATCTCAATATTGCACTGTTAGACAGGAGGGTGTGACACAATTGCACATATACAAACACACAAATCAATTAGGTGCACACACACACACTACCAAGTCAGGCACATACACATCCAAACCAGCCTAGGCACATGCATACCTATCACCAATTCAAGCACATACACACTACACACCAGCACTTAGACAACAATCAGTTGTCAATACGCACACACTCTATACACATACACGGATCACTAATTCGTATATCACACACACAGTGTGTGTGTGTGTGTGTACACCAGTTCACACATACCACCCACCTACACATATACACAGGTGAGTTCCTAACTTGGATGTTATGGTATGTATGTGTGTGTTTAGGGTACTTGGGATACCTGAGGGAAGGTTAAGGTGAGAGAGAAAGTGTAAGGAGTGACAATTGCTGGAACCGGGATTAGAACCAGTAGACTAGAGAGAAGAGGGTCTGAGGAACTGAGGCTTGGGGTTACTTAAGGTCAAGTGACCCCAGGGTTACTCAAAGTCACTGGTGCAAGGGAAAAAGTCTAGTGGCAAGGAGGAGACAGGCAGGAAAGAAACTGCAGCAGAAACCTGGGAGCTTGGGGCTGTAAACTTAGGCAAACAGTTGGAAGTTTGGGGGGAAACTGAAGCAGGCAGCTGGGAGTTCAGGGGGCAGATAAGTGGTGGCAAGGAGGAAACAGTCAGAAAACAGACAAAAACCCAACTCTGGGTTTCAAAATAACAGGTTTATTAAAGAGACAACACACTACACAGTCCCGTGAAGTTATTGGTTCCCACACACACACGAGCACTCACAATGGCAGCAAGAGAAAGAGACTCAGTGGAAGGGCTAGAGTCCAGGTAGGGAAGAGAAACAGACTCCAAGTCCTTGGTTGAAGGGGTGGGGAGGTGATAGCTACCTATCTAGGCTGGAAAGGAGTCTTTGTCCAGCAGGTGTTGTCCAGAGGGCGGTCACCGGCAGGGCCTCTGGGTGGATAGGTGGTGTGGCATGGTGCTGGTTCAGATGGAAAGGGCGTCCCAAGGAGTCAGTCTTCACTACCCCTTTTTATGGGGCAGACTACCTCTGATCTCCTATGGGGGGGCATGTCCAGGCAAGGTCAGTCCTGTTCCAGAGGGCTCCAGGTGTTCTTACTGAGCATGTGCAGCCTGGCACAATGGTGGGTTGCCTCATCTTTTGTTTCTTGAATGCTGAGGGTAGTTCCAATGTCTGGGTCATTGGTCCAGGTATTGGTGTTGATGGTTCGGTCATTCAGAAGGAGCTATTTTTAGACCTACTGACATTGTCTCTCAAGCACCTGCATTCATCCCCATTCATTCAGGAACCAAGTTACATAGGAGGGGTATGTGTGAGTCATAGGTTACACAACCAGGCCTGGGGACAAGATAGAAACTTGACAAACAAAATGGAAACTTGACATGAGTTATGCTAACTTACATATGTAGGCCTAAATCATATAGTACCAGTAAAACAGTAATATAGAACAGTAAAAATCAATATAAACATAATAATTATACAATATAAAGAAGGAGAAAAAACATAACAAATACAACTTGCTACCAAAATAAAATGCTGAAGTTTATCCTATGTCTTAGCTCACTTGTACTTATCTATAGGGAATAGAGAGGGAGAGACAAAGTCAGAAATGGTTGGGGAAGGGAAGGGAATGTATTTTAATATTAAAAAAAAGAAAAACTGGGGGGGGTTGCTACAATCTATGGCATTACAACTTACATTGGGCAGGTTCCAAAAGGATTTCTAGCAGTAGAAGAAACAATAACACCTTCCTGTGGTCTCAAAGACATGTATTGTGGAAGAGCAGCAAACACTAAAGAAAGGAAAAGAAGGAATCCATTTCAGAACTTTATTCTGTCCTGGATCCACAAAGAAAGATCAAGTTGGGTGGTGCTAGAAGGAATTGAAAGAAGTAACCTGGGGGTGGTAGGCTGTGGCACCCGATCAGCTCTATGGGAATATTTGAATGAAGTGGTTAGCTGAATAACTGCATTTACATGCATACTATATGCACCTTTCCTCCCAAAAAATTCAGCCCTTCAAAACTGGGGTGTGTGCCTGAGGCAGGGAAGGTGGTTTTCTGTACTGAAAAAGTTGCAGCTAGAGACTGAATGATGCTGAGGAGTGGGCTCCACCCCGCCTGGCTGGGGCCAGCATTCAGCTTTGTGAACCAATGCTATAACAGTTACAATTCTTCATGATTCCTTCCCAAAACAGTACGTGTGTATTACGGGGTTGGGGGGAGAGGATATAAATGTGATACTTTTAAAGCTATTGTATTAATAGCAGATGATAATCAAAGATATGTCATGCTTTTTTTGCAGTTCTAAATATTCATGGGAATATAATTTTCAAATACAGCTGAGATATGGGACACAATGGGTGCATCTACACAGGTACTTTACTGCATAGCATAATAATTAGCTTCACAGTAAAGTGTCACCATATACACATATGCCAGAATTAGAGCACAGTAAACTAATTCTGCCATAGAATAGTACTGTCAGGGACTGTATTATTTTATGGCAGAGTACTTTATGCAGCAAAACACATGTGTAGACAGTGACCGCGGGCATAAATTGCTACCGGTCAGCCCAGCCAGCTGGGGACCTGCTCTGCCTCTGCTCAAATAGCTGCTGTCCCAGGTACATATGTAGATGTGCCCTGGAGCAGTTGACTCTAACTTGAACTGCTCCTGCATTTTCTGAGTCACATTAATTGCACATGTAAATGCACCCAATGTGTAATAAAACCCCAGATGAGGGACATAAAAATCACTGGAAAATGGATAATCCTAACAGCTTATAAAAGAAAAAGGCCCAAGTATTTTTTAATGTAGATGTCACCTAGGAGAATCACATTTCTGTTGTTGGTTATTTTCTATATGAATGAAGATACTTTCCATAACCATTCACTGATTTAGGCCTGATAGGAATTTGTGTCATTATTTTCAGTGGAAATAGATTTGGCCATTGGTTGTCTCATTCACTTTTCTCAAAGGTTCCTCTTTTATTTGTGTTACACAGATTTTCATTAAGTGACAAGTTTCTACCATAAGAAACCTACTGTAATATCCGATTTCCCCATTGGAATATCTAACACACAATTAATCCAAAATCTTTTTCTTGTCCTAAAATAATGTTGAGACTGTTCTATCACAGGCTTTAGCCACAGGCTGAATTTCTTTACCTTTCCATTGACTCTATTGGCCAATATATATGATTTTAGTTCAGCACAGGATTGTTAGACTTTAATTTGTTTTTTTCTTCCCATACAAGGCAATGCCAGTTCTAAAGATAGTCAATGTAATGCTGCTGCCTGGCCTCAGGCTAATTGAGCAAAAGAAATATCAAAATGGGTCTTTCTTAAAAAAAAAATCTTTATATTTTTTCTCTCAGCTAATATATGGTGAAACCAGTGTTTTCAGCTCCTTCTAACTCCATCTAATCTTGTCTGACTGCTATAATTTTCAGGACTGTCCATCTTCTATTGTTGCATAAATGTATCTCTGCTGCTTCTGCTTTCTCACCTTAGGCAATGTCATGTCTTTAAGGATTCATATAGGGCAGAGGGTTTTGGTTTGTTTGTTTTTTTTAATCAAACTTCACATCTGACCTTGAAAATCCTTAGAACTCTAGTCCTTTATAACCTCTTCTTTTTGTTGATAGGTATCATTAAAAATGTGGTTATGGTCTGTCCTATTGGAGTTCCAATGTACTAGATCAGGGGTTGTCAACCATTTTTAATAAGTATACCCCTTCTGAGTCAAGGTTTCAACTCCTGTACCCCCTTATATTTTCTCTTGTTTTTAAGGGATGGGGAGGCAGATTGAGAACCCTGCAGCGAGGGAGTCAGTGGGGCTGGGGCAGGCACTGCACAGCCAGGGCAGGGCGGGGCAGGCATGGGATGGAGCCATGAGGGCACAAAGGGGTGGGGGGGCAGCTCCTGCCACTGTGTGCACCCTAGGAGAGCATGGGGGGGCCATTCCCCCAGATCTGTGCATGGGGTGGGCTGGGGCTGAGGCAGCGCTGGGCTTTTCCCAGTGGGGGTGCCAGGCTGGGCTTTGCTTGGGGCAGGAAGTAGCAGCGCTGGGATAGGAGCTACAGGAAGAGCTGCAGCCACTCCAGAATTTGCCATGGTCCCCACCAGCCCTCCTCCCAGTGCCACTGCCACCCGGCCCCAGCGCAGTGCGGCCCACCCCCACCCCCACTGGGAAGAGCCCAGCACAGTCCCAGTCCCAGCCCACAGCAGCAACCCACACAGATCCAAGGGCATGCACC
>NW_005842151.1:944307-945982 GCF_000455745.1 Alligator sinensis | reverse complement strand
CCCCCCCGCCCGGCTCTGCTCTGGGTCACAGGCATAGAAGCACACTTCTCCTCAACCCCCTGATATTCACACCCTTGCTGCTCTCCAGGAATGGGGTGGAAGAGAGCAAGCTGAGGTGCGGGGGAGGCACTGCAGTATACTGTGGGAGGCCAGTGCCACCCAGCACGCTCCACCCCCTCCTCCTCCACCAGGTAAGAGGCAAAATGTGGGAACACACTGGAGGAGATGCTGCCATTGTGCCCCAGGGAGTGCTCCACCCCGCCCTCCTGCGCATACCCCCTTATGGCCTAAGTACCCCTGGGGATACACATACACCCAGTTGACAACTCCTGTACTAGATACTTCTCAGGATTCTACATTCCTAAGCATCATAACAATTCTCGACACACAATAGTTTCTTCAAAATGGTCTGAATTTCCTTTACTTAAATGTTTAGGTATCTGTAATCTGCCAATAAAATTCTGCTTGTGCTGGACCTCATGTTTACTGTTCTGCATGTGACCTGTTTATAAATATTTTCATCTAACCAGCCACATACAATTTTATTATTATTTATCAACATGCTATTGTATAGGTTTTTTAAATATCTTTCTAGAAAGCACAGAAGCACAATAGTTCTAAAATAAGAATTTTATAAAATTCATAAAAGATTTCAAGGACTGAAATTCCTGGCTTTGCACATCATGCCCTTGAAATACTAATACTCTGAATACTGTATTTTGGTATTGTGCAGTATGTGCAGAATAAAGTTTTGGGAAAAAGACAATGTGCAGTGGGGCTGAATCACAGCCAGATTTAAAAATAGATTAAGCAGCAGCAGCAGCAGCATGCTATCAACTGTGGTTTGTCTCCCTCCCCCAGCATTTTTTGTATATTTTCAGGTACCATAATTCACAATTAAATAGCTATAAAGTCTATTTCATGGGTGGTTAATAAAATTATGAATCTCACCAAAAATCATATGGCATGCATTGCATCCCAGACTTGTTGGACTAGGGAGAGAAATTATCTACAAATAAGTTGTGTGGAAGCTTTCCACAGTCTCCTTATGTGACCCTGTACAAGGCTTTAAATGTTTGAGGTCAGAGGGAACAAAAATATTCATTTCCAAATGACTCATTCTGAATACACCACTAGATAAATTAAAATAATTCTTGTTAACCAACTTTGAAAACATTCTGGACGTTGATCATTAGCACTGTATATACTGGTTTGGCAAAAAGCTTTTCCTGATGTTTGTCTCCATGTTTAAAAAAAAAGAAATAAAAAAATCCCCACACATGCTCAAAGACAAAAACCTTTGGTGAGACTGCCCCCTACAGAAAATAAAATTATGTTTATTTAATTTGTACATCTTATTCTTAAGTCAGTTCAGAAAGACATCAGAGTAGTTTATCTACATTTCTAGGGGTTGTGCTTTTTTGTTTATGCTGTTTAATAACTGCAGTTCTATCAAAGTTGTATGAGAAATTTGCACTAGGTGCTAAAAAAAAAAAGCATCCCAAGTCCATGTAAACACTTTGCATAGCGTTCTAGAAGGTCCTGGAAGGTGCTTACATTTCCCTTAGATAAATGCATAAATAAATCTTTCAAGATTTCAGAAGACAATCTGTCACCAACATGCCACTGCACACAGCCCAGTGTCAGATTTTACCTTCTGGCTGTATGATATATC
>NW_005842151.1:923090-944297 GCF_000455745.1 Alligator sinensis | reverse complement strand
TTTCCCTGGTAGTACATTTTCTATAATTTTCTCACAATCAAAAATGAAGGCTTCAATTCAACCACAGTCAAAATTACTTTGAGGGATAGGATAGGATAGGTGTTTAGGTGTTCAGGAAAATTTCAGACATTAAATTGGTTTAGGGAATGATTTAAGTCCTGTCTAGTTTTGTGCCAAGGTAAGAAACCTAAATATAACATGGCTCCTAAGTGTTCTAAAACAGCATGATGGATGTTTTGACCAATGCTATGGTTAAGCTAGGAAATATTATTATCTGAACATATATGCAGCAACAACAATTTTGCTTGGACTGTAGATCATTAACTATCCTTGACCTTCCATTACACCTTCATTCGAAGCCATGGAGAGTCCCTGGGATCATTGCTGATCATTTGCAACTAGATGAAGTGAAGATAAACCCATGACTATCACTCCAGAGTTTCTCCTGACCTCAGTTCCAATGTCAGCGCCCAAATTGCAGGAGCTTTGTCTTTGAAACAGGCTATGTGAGCAAAGAATGCCCAGCAGTGATAATTAATGACATCTTCAACCTTCCCTTATCTGGGTTTCATTGTTAGATCTGTATTGGGGATGAAGTTCAACAAATTGATGCTCAGTATTAACCTCTTGTAGCACATATGAAATGTTTCCAGTTTCTTGGTATCACATCTGAGCATCATCCATGTACTATATCCAGACAGTAGTGTTGGAAAGGCATAGGTTAAATAGGTCCTTGTAGAGAAGTTTATCTATTTTTAATTCTAGATCCTGTATAGCAATTCTTATATTGTTGAAGCTGCTAAGTAAGTTCCTCTTAGGCTATGAACAGATGCTGTCCTTAGAACCAGATCAACTGTTCTGGGATGCATCCCAGCATCACAGATCTGCTACACTGGGGAACACAAATGTTGCCCTTTGTCCCGCAGGGTCAGGCCCTTGATACAATTGGAGCTTCGGAGGCCCAATCCTATGGGATAACTGCAAAGTGAAGTGTGTTCCCTGCTTGCAGATGCATGCCTTGGGAATCCAGGCAGGGGATTCACCTAGGCAGAGTGTAGTTGTTTTGTAGTTCTTTTGTTGAAACAGCTATAAATGAACATCTTCCATTTTCTTTTCCAGCAGAAATATAAATGAACCTGTACAATGTTTTATTTTGGGAGGAGGGAAACAGAAATAAAAGCACAGAGAGCCTTACTTCTTGATGCTATGGGAATCATTTTAAGGAGACTAGGATCTTTGAAATGAAGATAATTGTATTACTTAACTGGCCAAAATAGCCATAGTACTAATGCCTAGCCAGTAGTCCTGCTCTCTTCTCTCAACCGGACTAAAATCTCATTCTTGAGGACTTAATTTCTTTCAGCTCCAAATTAAGAGGCCAGTCTAGGAGTAGCTAATCATCTTCAGCTCCTATTCAGAAGGATGAGACTTGAGGTTACTGGCATTTAGCAACTCACAAGGTTATGCTTAAAGTTAACAACATTTTCACAAACCACACAGAACTTAAATGAATATTTTACTAGCACTTTGGGTGTGAGAATAAGACATGATTTACAATATACTTATATACCATATTTACATACCACACACACTCGTTTACCAAAAATCAGCCCTTCCGAACTGTGCACCTTAAAGGAGAACGCTAATTTTCTATGCTGGAATGATGAAAGAGAAGTGAGGGAATGCTATAAAGTGGCTGCCATGCCTCTCTCCCTGCCAGCTTCAGGGGGGTGGTGGGATGGAGTTCATCCTTCAGAGTCAGAGCTACAGTGTCAGTGAAGTCAATGAGAGCCACAACATCTTTAAGGCCTGATGCTGGTTTATGCAGGTCACAAAGTATGTGGTTATTCTATGAAAAGTGTTCTTCTGCACATGTTTGTGTGTCTGTCTTTCATCTTTTTCCTTTGATCATTCATTTTGATGCATAGTTTTTTAGTCTACTTTCATCTACATATTTTCGATTAGGCTTTTCTAGATTATAGTTTCTGCTATGTCTAGCTAAGTTAAACAATTACATATTTCTTTATAGTATCCCACGATAGGCCATGCACATTCATAGACTTGCTGATATAGCAGCTTAGTATTTGAAAGTCTTATCTTGTGAATATGGTTTCTTTCTGTCTTTTTAGAAAGAGTAGGTAAAAGCATCCTATGAAATGAAATGTTCTTTGGGGACTATTTACAATTACATATGATTTCCTTTCCTCTTCTGTTCTGTGCACAAGCCAATAATAAGGATAGAAAAACTAGGACTGTAATGGAGCTCAGGAAGCCATCTAGCAATAAACCTATTAAACAAGGATAACATTGAAAAGAAAAATTATACTGTATAGAATTAATGTATGTTGAAAACCAATATTTATATTTATATGTAAGTGGAGTCATTTTCTGTTGACTCCAAAATATCTTGTATCTGTTTTTCCCCTTTTCTAATCCTCGAAGTCATAGAGCTTAACTCATAAAAGACAGAATTTTCTTTAATTCAAATTCAATTTAAATAATATATGATTAGATATATGTTTGTCTTGTAAATTCAAGTTATATTCTTGGCAGCAGGAACCAAGGAGCTGGCTAGTGGAAAGAAAAAACAACTTCTTCCTTCCTTTGCTTTGTCCTAGCGCCTTCCTTCCCTTGCCAACAATCACAATTCTCTCTTCAAAGAGAACACGGTGAGTCACAAAAGGCCTCATTTTTCACTTTTTATTTTGTTGTACAAGCTGAAGCAAAATCAACAGTTCAACTCAAGGGCCTTGTCTAAGACAATTGACATTGTCTGTGGCATATGTCAGAATAGCTTCTATTATATCTCAACCAATTTAAGCAAAATGGAAAACATAAAAACAAGTATTTCCTTCAATAATTTAAAATTGAAAGACTGAGAAACTCCACTTTCCCTCTTGCAAAAATTTCAGCCCAAGCCAGCAATTGTATCTTTTGTCCTTAATGAGCGCAGAATAGAGATGCACCTCATAAACAAAACTGAATCAAATATGTATAAGATTTTATGAGAAAGACCTCATATCGTTAGATACTATGAAAGTAACAAAGGCTATCACACAGAGAGAGTGCTTATCGTCTTGAGACCGTTTCTTGTGTAGATTGATTGCAGTCCATTTCATTTGACTGTTATTATATGCCATACGTGGACTCCAGTCCTCCAGATTCTTATCATGTGGTCAATGTATGAGAGAGTTGATAGAACTGGGAACCTGATTCCTTTCTCTAGAACAACACAGCACTCTGAATAGGCTTTACTTCTGGTGAGACTCTGGATGCTCCCACTTCTACTGTTGTTACTGTCTTGTAACATTCTATCTGGCTACTAAAACACTTTATTTGAAAAGAAATGAGAACAGTAATTATGGGATTTCAAATTTGGATGCTTAATTTGAAAGAGAAGTGGGTTTTTATCCATAAGCTCTGTTTTTAATGTTAGTGTTGATTTTTTTTAAATATTGTGTATTCCTATTTCATAACGTGAGTATAGTTAGAGACAGGCAGCAGAAATTTCCCAGAAATTTACTACTAGAAATCCTGATTATAGGGTGAGCATACAGGCATTGCAGCCTGGAAGCACACCCTCTCCTTCAGGCAAGCTGGAACTAAGCTCTGGCCTTCGAGAAATATCTCCCACTGACCAGAGAAATGCCCCCAATGCCTTCCACAGACACTACAGGGTATAGTGATCACCAGGTTCAATAAATACAGGCATACAATGAATGAGAAGTACAACATACTAACTTGTGGAGTAGTATGCAACCTCTGAAGACCCTTTGTCTGTCTGTCTCTAGCTAATTTTAACTGAGGGACAGTCTCCCAATTCCCAACCTCTGCAATCTAAGTAAGAGAGTTCCTCCAAACTACAACACTGATCACCACATCTTTCTTCTTAACAATAATTACAAAAGTAATTTACACCCACATACAAAGGAGAGGTTACTACCATGTCATTTTGAAATGACTCTTTACCACTCATTTGTCTATCCCCCCCCCCCCCCCCCCCCCCCCCATCCTTTTTTTACAGCAGTTTTAACAAGAAACTGTGAGTTTTTCAGGAGGTATCACTTTCTTCTCAGACTGATGAAGTATAAGATCCAGTTTCTAATCATTTTTTGTGTGAACCTTAATAGGCTTTAGTCCTAACACTAAGATCTGACTGACTTGCATGTTTGGCAGCTATGGTTCTGCACATAAGACAGAGTTCATTAGCTACAGACCGCTGAGGCTGATTTCCTCTTTCTGCATGATAATATTTTTATTTGTGTCCATAGGTACATTTCCTCCCATAAGGACATGGTTGCTTTTTGTGTTCTGAAACAATTGCTTTTTTCTCTTAAGAAGATTGTTCAAATTTGAACTGTGATGAGGCATAAATGTTGTTGTGTCTTCTTGTATAGTAAGCATGCACTTAACTAGATTCAGGTTTTCACAAAATGCCAGAACAAAAATTGGTGTCATCTCCCTAGGTACCACAATAAGTAGGAATTGCTATACTCTATTTTTATTTTTATATTGGATGCTAGCAATGCATCTCCCTTTCACTGGTATATTCATTCCTGTATAACAAGTTATTTGGATGTTTGTTGCACTCACTTTTGGTCTCAATTTTAATTTTCTATATTCATGCTCTGGCAAAGTATTAATCTGAGCTCCAATGTCCAGTTTAAATGGAATTTTAAATGGAATTTAATAATTCCTTTTATTTCCATTGCTAAAATCAAGTTCCTCTCATTGATTTTGCTTAATTAAACTATATCTATTAAAAAAATACTTCTCTACGTTATACTCAACTGTATATACTTGAGGTTTTTGTGTTTGGGATCTACAACACCTGGTAAAATGGTTCCTCTTGTTATATTTAAAACAGAGCTTTCCAAATGCAGTACACTGTTTGAGGCCATGTTGCCTTCCACACCTGCTGCATGTCTGCCTGTGATCTTCCCCTTCCTTAGCTCCTTATCAGTGGAAAATTCCACCCTGCAAGGTGACTTTTTCTGGCCAAATTCATTCCTGCCTACTGAGTGGACAGGTGCATTCATATTTGGTGCATTTATATTTGCAGCCTGGACCTTCCCAGTTTTTCTGCTGTTCTGCACATTTGGATAGTCTCTTCTAGGGACAAGTCACCCTCATATAGTAGCCTTTCTTATGGTTGGGGACCTACTTAAATCCCAATTTTATGATTTTTGTGGAATCTGTGAAAAACAGCAATCTCCATGAAATGACATTGACTGGAATTTCCCACGGAATCAACCCCAAAAAAATGCTTCCCGGAATACAAAGAAAGTGAGGCAATCACTGCAGTCATAGAGTATGTGTTTTGAGTGAGAGCTACTGAAAAGCTGAGCTAGTGATGTAGACTAAGTGAAGGTGCCAGTCAGGAAAGTGGGAGTGTTTCAGCACCATCTTTTAAGAAGCTAGATGCAATGCAGCAATGCTCCAGACTGTAGACGAGTGAAAGGAAATCCAAAACAGCAAAATATATTTCAGCTCAGGATTGTGCAATGCAGTTCCTTGTAGGAAACTTGCATTCAGATGGTAGTAAATTGCTTTGTTCATCTTGCAAAATAATTCTGGATGTATTGAAGAAAAACAGCATTGATCAGCATTTAGAGTCCAAATTGCATATAAAGTGAAAGGCTTCTGCAGAGGCTGAAGGTCAGAACAAGAAACAAGATACAATGTCCTTGATGTTTAAAAAAACCCGCTGAAAGGAGTTTAATAAGAAGAGAAGTTACATTTGATGTAGTGGAGGCATTCATGGCTGCCAGCATATCTTTGGAGAATTAAGAGACTACATGAATAAGCACGTGCCAAATGCTGGCAGTTTCCCATGTACAAATAAGCTTCGCCAATATTATCTACCAGGAGTAATTGCTTCGCATGTTCAGTCTACAAAATCTGCTTTGGCAGAACAGGACTCAATTTTGATTGTAGCAGATGAAGCAACAGATGCCCAGGATAACTATGTTCTCCACATTTTATTTGTACCTGGGAGCTGGAAAGACTGTGACCTGCCTGTTTTTCAAATAGAGCCAGTTCAACTTGTGTCTGTAAATTTTTCAGCTGTTAGCACATGCTGTAGTTAAGGCTGGTATAAACTATGGCTTAGAATTTAACAACATCTCAGCATTTCTTTCTGATAAAGCAATGTATATGTGCAAAGCTTTCTCTGATGTACTCCATGGAATGATGCTCAACACAATTCATGTTTCCTGCAACGCACATATTCTTTTTTTAGTAAGTGACGCAACCATTAGTGATGCACACATTTTCTTCATGTGAATAGATTGGGTTTCTCTTTTAAAAAGCATTCAAACATTGTCCAGACCGTAAGTTTCAATACAGGGAGTCCATCACCAATCAAAATGGATCTATATGCAACTTTGATTACAAAGTGGAATTCATGGTTTTGCAGTTTGTTACCATGCAAAGAATATTAAGTACTACCAGCAATTTGTGTGTGACAAGCCTGAAATCACACTCAGAACACAATGTATGCTTAAATGACACCATCTCTTAAAACAAGGTGACATTGAAAATCAAGTTAAGTTTCTGGCTGAAAATATGATCTAGCTCATGGAGTTTCTAATGTGGTCTGCAAGTCAGCAGGTTTTGATTCATGAAGTATGCAACAAGCCAGGGGCGATGTATAGGGGTTTACATGCACACGCTGTGCATGGTGGTGCACCCCCTGCAAAAAGGTGCCGCCAACATTGTTGGCGGTGTCTGCAGGTGATCCCTGATCACACCTGGCCACCGCCAATGCTGCCGGTGGTGCCTGCAGGTGGTCAGCGCTCACCACCTCCCCCCCACCATCACCAACAGTGCCGGAGGCAACTGCTGGAGCTCCCCCTCACCGCTGCTGGGCTCCCGCCACCACTGCGCTCCCATCACCACTGGTGCAACCATGCCCCCCAGCCACTGGGGGCATGCGCTGTTCATGAAACAAGTTGATAGATGCAATCAGCTGGGTCAAAGACATTACTTCACAACAACTTTCAAACTATCAAAGTGAAAACCAGCAGAGACAAGAACTGTTCCAGGCAATAGCTGCAAAGTTGAATCAGTACTATAAGAATGATCAGTTCTTACCTACCTTGGCTTAAACAACCAGCTTCCTCCTTTTTATAGTGCTGTTCACATTTTTTACCCAAATCAGGTGCCTTTTCGGAGTTTTGACATTCAGCTACTTAAATCAATCCCTGGATGACAGAAAGAGCCTGACAATGAAAGTGCTGCTTATATGAACTTTGTCAAAGAATGCCAGATGCCTTTGACTGTGACTGTGTTTTGAGATTCTATTTCTAATCCATTTCCACATCTGTATGACTTGGCAAAATGCTACCTTACAATTCCAACCAATTCAGTGGACACAGAACATGTAATCTTAGGGTAATGGATAAATGTTCACACTATAGAGACGGAAGATGTCAGCTGCAACTGCTGGTGGATGCTGCATGCTAGCATTTAACAACTAACATGAATTGTTTCTATTAAGGTTAACATTATTTAGTATTTCTAAACTTTTTGTTGAATGTTAATAATAAATTATGATGTTAGAATTCATATTGTGTAGAAATGCTATTAATATATTTAAATTTAAACTTACATTTAATGCTTAGCTTTATAATAATATGGTAAATTATATAATACTTCTGTGGAATTTACTATTTAATTATGCAATTTTTGCCTCTCAGCCAATCAAAAACAAGAGACTGAGTCATTGTGATCCCTCCTCCAATCAGCAGTGAGGGGTGGGGCTGCAGCGAAATGTTCATGAAATAGGCTTTGTGTACCACAATGAAAAGCCCTTTGTCTTGCCACAATCTAAGTAGGTCCCTACTTACAATGCAGTGTCTGCATCTGAATTCAGAACCCAGAATTGGATACAGTATTCCAGCTGTGGCCTCAACAAGGCTGAGTAAAGTAGGAGGACAACTTCCTGGGTGTTGCTTGAGATGCATCAGTAGATGCAAGCCATAGTTTTGTTTGCTTTGCCAACTGCAGCATTCATGGCTCATGTTCATCATGTGGTCAGTCATGACCCCAAGTCTCTTTCAGTCATGGTGCTAGTAAGTGTAGCACTGCTGAGCCTATATGTATGATGAGGGGTTTTTCTTCCAAGGTGAATCACCTTGCATTTCTCCGTGTTGAATGCCATCAGGTTTTGATCTGCCCATCTTGTAAGCCTGTCGAGGTCACCCTGAATCTCTGACCCATCCTCTACTGTGACCAGACTTCCCCATAGCTTGATGTTGAACTTATCCAGGACACTTCTGACTCCAGAGTCCAGATCATTTATAAATACATTAAAGAGTACAGGTCTGAGAACGAAGCCCTAGGGGATACCACTGGTCACCATGTGCCATGTTGATTCAGTACCATTGACTATCACTTTCTGGGTCCGACTACAGAGCCAGTTCCCCAGCCATCAGACCGTAAGGTTGTTGAGGTGGCAGTTCCCCAATTTTACCATGAGGACATCATAGGACACATGGTATATTATATCAACCTCTTCTCCTTTGTCCAGGTGTTGTGTCACCTGGTCATAGAAGGAAATGAGATTGGTCAGACAAGACCTACCCACAACAAAGCCATGTTGGCTCTCTCTCAGAATGTTAGGCTGTTGTTAATGGTTTCTTTGATGACTTTTTCCAAGATCTTTCCAGGGATTGAGGTCAAACTGATTGGCCTGCAGTTCCCTGAATCTTTCTTCCTCCCTTTCTCGAAGATAGGCACCAAATAAGCCCTCTTCCAATCTTCAGGTACCTCACCTAAGTCCCACGAGTGACTTAGCAACTTACACTATAGCTGTGCAGACTGATCACTTACAGGGGTCTTTGTCCTTCCATGTGCCTATATTGATCTTATTGCTCTCAGTTTTCAACTTGTTTCAGATAGAACTTGAAAGAATTTAAGATCATTTCTCATTTGCCACTTCTGATACTATGTAGTGATCACAGAGATCAATAAATATTTGTATGCAATGAATGAAAAGAACAACACACTTTAATTTGTAGAGCAGTACTCAGCCTCTACAGACCTTTTGTCTGTCTTTCTCTGATTAACTCTAACTGAGAAACAGTCTCCCAATTCCAAACCTCCCATCTCCCAATTCTGACCTAGAGGGGCCGAGCAGCATGGAAATGGCCACTGCCCCTTCTACAGATCTGGGTCACTGGTCTTTGGAAGGCATGAAAGGACTGTACAGTCATTCAACTTGGCCCAGGAGGAGAGAGATCCTCCTGGTTGGAAGTATTTTCTTTTTCATAGAACAGCTGGTTCTCTTCTGTGGAAAGATCTTTGAATATCTGTATGCTCTCTTTTTGTACTAGGAGAAACTCACATTCTTGCTCATGGGGGCATGCCTTTAGTGGGTTGGCATTCTGGCTGGTGCCCCACTTGCCCATCCAGTTACACTACTTATTTGTCTTAAATGAAACAGTGAGATTTGTTAGTTCTGACCAGTATTTCACCTTTCTGTTTACCTATATTAATGCCAGTTCCTAACTTTGCTACTTTGTATCATAAATAGAGTAGGATTTCCATACATACCACTAAACCAAGATGCCATGCCACTAAGAAAGACATCCTAAAAACTTGAGATAGGGCATATATAAACTGATCACTGATGGAAATGATCTGGTAATGTCTGTTTCTAGAATATATTGGTATAAGAGAAGGCAAAGGTAGGCAATAGAAAGGGAAATTATAGTAGCAGTGTACAGAAGAAGTGGGAGGAAACAAATGGAAATTCTGAATTTTTAGAAATCCTTTTGCACCCAGCAATAGAGCATTTGCCAAGAAAATGTGATTGCTAACATCAGGGAGTATTTGTAAGGAGCACTGCCTGTGTAATCATTCCAGACATTATGAAAAGCATGCATCTCTAGTCTGTATATTAGTCAGAGGTTGGTTCAGAAGTAAAAATGATGAGATTTATGTTAGCTGTTACCATACAGGAAAGAGATTTGGAACTATCTTAGCTGAACAGTTCACTAAAAATATCAACTCAGTGCTTAGCAGCCATCAAAAGGGCAAAATATTAGGAATTATTAAAAACAGAGTTGTAAGCAAAACAGAAAGTATCATTATTAGTGCTGGAACAGGCTATCCAGACAGGTTATAGACACTCCAATCTTAGTGTTTTTTAAGACCTGTATAGACAAAACCTTGGCTGGGCTGATATAGTTGGGGATGGTCCTGCTTTGAGCAGGGGTCAGACTAGATGAGTTCCTGAGG
This sequence comes from Alligator sinensis, assembly GCF_000455745.1. Lineage (NCBI taxonomy): Eukaryota > Metazoa > Chordata > Crocodylia > Alligatoridae > Alligator > Alligator sinensis. The sequence continues at coordinate 934,052 of NW_005842151.1, read as the reverse complement.
TCCCTTCCAACCCTAATTTCTATGATTCTGTGATTCTATGATTATGTGCCCTTATAAAATCCAAGGTGCATCCACACTTTAATACTGTGTCCAATTTTAATCCCTACACCTCAAAAATCATATACAAGAACTAGAGAACATATAGAGAAGAGCAACAAGGATGACAAGTCACATACAGAGACTTCCATGAGGATAGACTAAAGAGACTAGACAGTTTAGAAAAAAGACACGAGGTGGCGTATGATAAGGGCTTACAAAATACAAAATGGTGAATAAGAAGTTAATAGGAATGTATAACTATCTCTCACAATCCAAAAACTAGTTTTCAAAAATGAAATGAGTAGGTAGTAAGTTTAAAACTAACAAAATAAAGTTCTTTTTTTAAACAACCTGTAGTTAAAGTGTGAAATTCATTGTAAAAAGGTGTTGTGGAAGCTGACAGTTTAATGAAATTTGAAAAGGAATTAGATACATTCATGGGGAAAAGGTGCAAGTAGCTATTGAACATGGGAGTTGGGGGTACAGCCTCTGAATCAAAACCTCCAGGGTCTTAAATGCTGGAGGCTGCAAGTGGGAGAAGAACAGGGAAAAATCCCTGGTTATACCCTGTTCGCTCTCCTTTTCAGCATTCACTCTCTGCAAATATGTGATACAGAATACGGAGCAAGATGGACTTATGATCTGACCAAGTGACTGGCAATTCTTATGTTCTTGTGTTTTAATCTGATAAATAATAGTATCCATCCATCAGACTACCTGGAGCATATTCAAGCATTAATTAAGGTTTACAGTAGCCTTTTCAACAGTTTCCCTGCAACAGGAGAGCTCAAAACAAATATTAAATAATGACAGCATAAAATGCTAAATGAGTTGTCTCTGGGTATACATGTCAGTAACGGAGTCTGTCTTTTTTATTCGTACTGTGGTGATGCTTATAAACTTCAGTCAAACTGATACACTTTTGTATATACATTAGAAATGTGGGCACTTAAATCTGGTGTGCAAAAATAACAAATATGAACACACACAGGTAAATGAATGTTTGAAAAATTGTCTCAGAGACTAAGTAATGGTAGATTTTTTTTTCCTCATTCTTGTCTCACTTTATTCTAATTGGACTGATACTGCAGTATAACTGATAGAGTAATGTCTATTTACATTAGGTCTGAATTAGATACCCTGGACATTCTTATTAGTATCTGACACCCAGATATCTGTTAAGCAAAGGAACTTTACAGTGGAAGAGTGTGTATGCTGCAGTCAGTCTCTGCATGTGAGAAACTAAGGCTATGATACAACAGGAAATAATATGAATTTCTAATGTATTAAAACCAGAGCTACTATAAGCTAAGGCTGTTTTGAATAAAGTAGAAAAATATTGTTAAATCTAGGTATCTGGCAGGTAATATATCCAGTCTGTAGTATCCGGCATTGCTGAGTTTCCAGAGCACTCTCCAAGTTACAACAGATGACCTATCGCCTGCTTACTAGAACCCAGTGAGGAAAGAGACCATCAGCTCACTGCGACATTACACAATGTTTAGAGCCTCGTGTATAGGATATGAATGAAAGATTTGAAACCTAAAGAAGTTACATATAGCAGGTTTTTAAGTGTTTTGATTTTGCTCTTTTACATAACTAGAAAAATTTGCCAAAATACTGTGCTAACTATTTTAATATGAAACACTTATAAATGTGCACCCCATGATTCCCTATACTATATTTTTCATTAAAGAAAAGTTGTCTTCAGGAGATGACATATATTAGTCATTCATAATGTAACTTCTATAGGAATGTATATGTACATTATCATCATATATCTTGATTGCTTTATTGGCCTTGATGAATAAAAATCCATCCTACTGTGATCCATTCTAAATACTGGTGGCAAGATAATTTTCCTAATCTGTCCGTCTGACAACATCACTCCTCTCGGTGTTTCACTACATAGGTTCCCCTTTCTCCAATACCTTAAACATAAGATACTTTGCTTCACTTTCAAGGCTCTTTACAGCCTATCCCCACTCCCAGTAAAGCACCTATGTCATACCTAAGTGACTAAAAAGAAGTCAACTCCTGCAGCTGATTGGCCCTGGATGCCAAGCACATCCATCACTATATTGTTAGTTTATTAAAAGAGCATTTTTATGCCATCTCTTATGTCACTTTTCTAAACAACTGCAAAGCTACTTCAATATCTCCCTCCTAATCCCTCCCTGAAAATTTCTTTTGCCATAATGTCTAGAAAAGCTCAGAGCTTGGATTAACTTTGTCCAAGAATATATTGAACTTCTTCCACAAAAGGTCTAATTAAGTGTTACTATGCTAAAATGTCCAGAATACTTCTAAGAATAAGGCTGGTGGTTGAAACCTAATCTAGATAGGCCTGTGAAAAAGCACGTGCATATTTTGTATAGTTTCCAAAGTTGTTTTCAAGAGGATGTTGTCTGGCTATTGCTGAGGCCAATATTTTTCTTCTTGACATCACAGCCCGGCTGGAATGGTTTACCCAGGACTGTAGGGGAAACATCAAAATCACTGACTAACCCCTTCCTATGTTCGTAGGCCATTTTCCCGAACATGGTTACACAGCAGGCAAAGCAGAGGTCTGAAGCACAAAATAAGTGAAATGTTGGACCTGCTGCTGGACACAGTTTATTGACAGACCCATAAATATGCTAATTTTGCGTGGAAAGACTGGCTGTTCATCTTTAGTTCTGGGAAATTTTGCACAGGGCATTATGCCTGGAATTCTAAAGCTTCTTTTGAGGAAAGAATGAGTAACCACAGGAACTGGTCATCACCTTGGTTTAGTACATTTTTCTTTGATGCTATTAAATTTGCAGCCTCTTGCCTTGAACTGGGCACAGTTGAGTATGGTGTCATGTTTATTTTCTCATCCCTGGTGGCAATGATTCAGGACCAAGTCATCCTTGTGCAGGAAATACATATGAAGGGAACTGGAAACTCCATGGAGTTTCTCTGGCATTGTTTCCTGCCAGACCATGCCTGCAGAATCCCTCCTAGAGGAACTTTCACAGAACAGGACTAGTAGATGCTTACATCATTGCTGCTTCAAGAAGTTTTAACTTAAATGAAGATTTACTTCAGATTCCTTGCTAGGATGATATGCCTGCCCACCTTCTGCTTCCCCCTGCTTGTGCACATATCTAGATCACTATGGAACCATCGTGGGCACTTAGGAAGCAGGAGAGAGAGGATGCCATAGGTCTGCACCTCTATCTTTCCATGGCGCCTCATTAGTTAGCACACAAGTTTTCATTCCACACCCCACAAACACCTCCAACTGAAGAAAGATATAAATGTGTAAATGAAACCTTATTCAAACCCCTGGACTTATATAGAATGATAATGGTGCAAGAAAATGGATTATCCCAATGAATGTTTGATAAGAGAGAAATTTAGGCAAAAAGAAAACCCTGAAATCCACACATTTATCCAGACTGCTTTGAGATCCCTAGATAAATATGAAAATATGCTTTCCTCTCTACCCTCTGTATTAATTACTTTTGTTAAAAATGAAGAATTCCTTCCTAGTATGTATCAAACATACAGCTTTGTTTGGGTTAGGGTGGATATGGATATTACCCCCCAAAATGGGTTCAAAGCCCACAGAGCAAGTGCATTAGGCATGCTTGAGAAAGACATATATGGACAGAAAAATACCATCCAGTGACTGATTTAGCATGCGCCTTTGATTATTGGTGATTAATTTATTCACTGATAAAGAATTCCAGTGGGTCAAAGGTCATTCAGTTTTAGTTTGGCATTCATAAAAGTATTCAAAGAATTCTAGTACATGATTTTAAAAAATAAGGAGAATGCAGTATTTTTTTCAGGTGTCAATAAAACCTATCGTCTAAAGGTGGGATTTTTCTCACCTTCTCATCTCTGCAGGTAAGTATGTTTATTGACTTTCATGCTAATGTCTTTATTTTCTGGCTTATATTTGCTTTAAATGTGCAGGGAGATGAGGCATTGATTTTGGAGCTATCTGCCTAGAACTGCCCAGCTGCTGATTTCATTCCCATCAGTTTATTTCTTTCTTTCCATATCTTTATCAAGTGTAAGAAATAAAAAGGGAGTGGAAGCCACTTTCCTAGGAGTGAAATTGTCAGTAGATAACATTTGTTATTCATGGTGACATTTTCTTTTATTTTCTTTTTAATGTAGGAATAGTAAGTATAAAGGACCTGTGCATATGCCAGATGCTATTATGTGACCGATCCTACCGCCTATAGTTATGGAAGGTAAGAGAGACCTTGACCATTTTGCATAATACCTCTTTCTATCTGTAAATCAGGAATTTTAATTAATACCCTGCAAAAGGATTGATTGATTCATTTTAAGTGATTTCATAATTTGAGATGAAAAGTGGAAATTTTGTTTGTGGTTACAAAGACCCTGTCCCATGAATCCTGATGTCTGTTCAGGATTGGCTCCTACTTGGTATAAAAATCAATGAAACAGCCCAGATTTACTTTCATTCAGGTATATCATTGACATCTGAGTTGCTCCAACTCTGTGAGATGCTCTGTCTGTGATTGTAGTGGCTTTGAAAATGATGTAGCAAAGGTATGACACTTCGAAATAGTCCTAAATAACTCCTTGTGACTCTGTGAGTTGGAAGATATTGCATGCAAGGCACCAAGCTAGTGAACTGAAACTTCCTTCAGGGTATGGAAAAATGAAAAAAAGATCTACCCACAAGAACCCATAAGAAATCCCGGGGTTAGGGAGAAAGGAAAGTCTTACAGGTATTTAATCCTAAAGCTTCCAGTGATGACTAAACTTCAAGGACATAGGCTTCAGACTCTAGGGACTGCATCGGCCAAAACAAGGGACAGTTGTGTGGATGCACAGCTGAACAACCCATCTGTCATTAGCCCCCAATGCCTTCTTTTCACATCTCTTGCAGTGTAAAGCGGATAATCAGATTAGACAAACAAATGAATGTTTTTCACTCATGCTGGGGAGCCAAGATTGGGCATAGAAAAACCTTCCCATGGTCACCCAAGTTACCAAGTCACATTCTGTTCCTTTTGGTTCCATTTTTATGGGTAAAATGTATGTATATTTGTTATATGTCTCCCTCTTATTGGCTGGTCTCCAAAGATGTAGTTTTTCCCAGTGACCAACAAGAGCAGTTACTCCTGCATGACAAAGAGGAGGTTCTTGGTTAATCTTTTAGGATGGTCTATGATGGTGGTTTTATGTACACCCAGGCCAGGAGAGGAATATCATGTGCAATCCACAGATACGCATTAAAACCATTCATACCTGCTGTCGTTCTCTTTGTACTTGGAGGTAGTGTGTAAAACTCCTCTTCATACATATTAAGTTCTTTTTGGAAGCTGGTTGTTGTGCCTCAATATTCATATGGGCTTGAACCCATATACCCTATGGGGAAATCACAGAATTGAAGTCAGGGTGAGCTTTGCCTGGGTTAGTACTTGAGGACAGGAGCTGTATTTTCATACATGTATGTGTATATAACATAGGAAAATAAGAACTAAGCCTCTTTAAGATTTCTGTACATAACATATTTCTGGAACAAGGCATATAATTAAGTAGTCCTTACTCATTTTTTTTTAATATCTCAGAGGAAGCACCACAACAGAATGATCTGAATACACTGCAGCAGTATTCATGTAACTGGACAAAATATTACAGTGATAAACCAGAATTGCTAGCAAATATTCTGTGAAGAACAATCTGGAGTGTCTGTGCTCAGTCTGTTTATCCAGCTCAGCTTTAATCTAAAAAAGGAACTGAATGTGGGTTTCTCCATCCTCTGCAGATGGAAAAGAAGAAGTATCTAATCCTTCTCTTACCACTAGCTCAGTCCAGGGAGAGGAATGACAAAATCAAGAAATGGCAACTCTTTTGCACAACAGCTGCCTTTAAGGGGAAAGTGAGGAGGGAAGGCAGCAGGGGTATAGGAATTGCACCAGAGAGGGATTGAAAAGTGGGATGTGTGAGCTACAATAAGAAGGAAGTCTGTCTTTCTGATTACATTAAATCTAGGCATACTTTCCCTTCTATAGTAGGAAAGACAATAGGAGGTCAAATGCCTGCCAAAAAGTGACTGGGTAAAACCTCTTGCCTGTAGAATGGAGAGTTATTCTATATGGTATATCTGTGTGGTATATGTTCACAAGAGTCAGTGAAGAGCTTCTTGGAAGACCTTTCAAATGTTTGGATTTTGAATCTTTTCCATTCTCTGAAGTATTGGGACTCTCTTATTCCTGATTTTATGTGTATCATTTTTATTGATAAGTGGGCCACGTAGGCTATAGTGGATTTTTGGTCTGGTAAGAAATGTGAACTTCACCAACAGCTTGAAAATCAAATAGGTTTTGTGGCCTTGATATTTTTGGAAAGCACTTAAATTCACCCAAGCTTCCTGTTGGCTGAAGGTAAGCACCCCGCAGTCACCCAACCTGTTTGGAAACATGCTATTGACATTGGCACCTATGTTACACACATTATTGATTTATAGCCAAACTGGCTAATGTTACAGGGTAAGAAAGAATAATAATAATATATTTTATTTCATTCCCAGTTGTTAGTCTTTAAAATTAATTCTAATACAATACCTGAGTCCTATACAAATGCTAGTCTAATACAAAAGAACAGAAGCTCTCCAGTTACTGGCTAAATGTCACGCTAGAATGGGAACAACTAGGTCTGGGGCTACTCAGGGATTAAGGTGTCAACTAGGGTCAGGAGCAGTGAGCAGCATCCAGGGATAAGCTGAGTCAGGAAGCCAGGAGGTTCATCTGAGAGAGGAGTCTAGGAGTGAGCAGAATCTGGAAGCTGGGAGATCAAACAGAAAGCAAAGTCCAGGAGCAAGGTGTGTCAAAAGCCAGGAGATCAAACAGAGCAGAGCCAAGGATCAAGCCAGAGCAAATATCGAGGAAGTTAGGTCAGGTTGAACCCTGTTGCCCAGACACTTCCTAGTTTGGTGCAGGGGTTTATATCGGGGAAGAGGAAGCTGACCCTGACCAGCTGCTCTGGTGACAGGCAACGGGCAAATAATTAGGCCTTGCTGGAGGCTTCAGGTCATTTTTGCCCTGGCTGGCTGGTCAAATATGGGGTGACAAGCCTGGATGAATGACAGTGTTAGCCAGGCTGAGGCCTCAGCTTCAAGGGCACAACCTGATGCTAGAGCATGATTTGTGATGTCACATGGTGGGGTAAATGAGGTGTCTCCAGTAGATCCACCCTCTCACCCTATTGTCTACCTGTCTCTTGCTCTCCTCTGTTCCCTTGGTGGTGTCAACTTCCATGTAGGGGGCATGTCTACATGAGATACTACATCACCATAGCAATGCCCTATGGCAACATAGCACGGGCAGGCACAAACCGTGATGCCACACCTACATCACAGAATATAGCAACACACTCCCTCGCTATAGTGCATTGCTATGCAAATGTAGCAGCTGAAAATAAGCATGTGCCACCGACACAGCACAGTTTGGGCTGTTACTGTGCTGTCATTTAGTACTTCCTTTTGGTGTACTATGGCACAGTAACAATGGCACCATAGGAGCACATGTAAACACACCATCTATGTGGCAGCTGGCCTCTGGAGATCTTTTACTCAGAGGTTACTAAGAAGCATAGGTTCATCCAGGAGGGGTGTAGCCTGTGGCTCTGGACAGGTGGTGTTCCTAGAGGCTGAAATATAAGAGCTTATTAATGGTTTTATCTACTCTTCCTCCTTAATTTTAACTTTTCAACCTGTAAATAACAATCATAAACAAGAGTCAGGAATGGGAGGGGTCTCCTCATGCATAATTTACATGTACATGGTGCTCATCCTGAGATGATAAACTCTGATTCTCAGCAGAGCTGATTATTCAGATGCCAGGTTACACTCACACAGCTACTCTCTCCTGGTTCCAGAACTAGTAAATGTAGAGCATCTTCACACACCGCTGCTTTTTGCCGTATCAACTAACCCACTGTAATAGTAACTTCAGGAAAAGAGTGTTGCACCCTGATGGCTCTAGCATGCCACATGCAACAAGGTAGGCAGTTTTACGCTTTTCTGTTTCTGCCTTCCAGGGAAACTCCAAAGGAAGATGGAGAGCTAACTTTGTGGCAATTCAAGGGAGCTCCACCCAGCATAGGGGCCAGCATGGGAACAAGGATAAGGGCACTCTCTTGAAAATATAACAAAATGCTATCCCCCAAAAACTGGGAACAAAGCATTTTGTGGGGCCATGTGGCATTGCTTCCAAGCTGCTGCTTATTAGATTCATCTCTATTCTGCAGCCACACAGGAGGAACACTCTTCTTTGATACCAGACACTGTTATTTTAGTCCAATTCAAGGGAAACCAGTGGAAGGTTAGAGATGTGCTCCTTTTCTGTTCTGCATTGTTTTTCTTGCTCCTTCTTGGGGGATATTTTGCTGGGGTCTGGCATGTGTGGGACCCTGGGGGCTTCACCCTTGCCAGATGACCAGCTGCTTTGAGGCTTCCCTCCTGGCAGACTGGTGAAGCCTTCATTGCAAGTGACCTGAGGTGTCTCTAAGGATGTTCTGTCCTGCAGCATTAACTCAATAGAAACCTCATTCATTATGGTCCTATCAGGCTCCTTCAGCTTTTCAATTACCTCTGCAATGTACAAACTTTCCAGTAATCCTGAATGCTCCAGGCTAGTGTCTTTTCCTCTTTGATCTTCCCTTCCAGTTCCTCACCAGCTCTCTCAGAGCAGCTGCCTTCAGTCTTCAGGCTGGGTCTTTGAGGCTGGCCTTGCAATTCAATGCTTCCTAGGAACCTCAATCAGCATCTACAGATCCAACATCTAAGAATTGGACTATCTAAGACTTTCTCAGAGAATTTATCACATTCAATGCTGGGATCAACACAGCTGCTTCCTCCACTCCTCTTTGGGTCATACAGTTGAGCCCAGGCACTTTGAGCCTGGAAAGTAGGTAAAGGGTGCTGTGGCAGTGCACCTTTTGTGCCTGCCACTTTAAGGACTGAAGCAGGCAGCTGCCAGGTGGCTGATTGTGGCCGCCATTTTCAAATGCAGACCAACTATACAAAGAGGACAGTTGGCTGCTAGTAAGGGAGGCAGCAGCAGCAGCCAACTGAGTTCCTGCTCAGGGACCTGGAGGTAGGGAAGGAACCATGGGGAGGTCGAGGCTCCTGTTGTCCTGGGTAAGACATAAAACTGCACCCTGCCAGGGAAGGGTAGCCTGGTGGTGCTCCTAGTGGTTTGGGAGCCCCCAGGAAATGCCAGACCAGTTATCTCCTTGGTGAAAGGCAGGAAGGGGCACCTTATGACCCCAGCTCCACATCCCTGGTGGTGTTCCAGCAGAACAGGGGGAGCCCAGACTCATTAGGAGCCCTGGGGCAGAGTTCAGGCCAAAGGAGGGACCTGGAGCCAGGCCCAGGCATCAGGGTAAAGCTTGGGGTGCAAGGAGAGGCCCTAAGAGAGAGGGGTGATGGAGATAGAGGCCCTGTGAGTGGGTGAGTAAATAGAGGCCCTGAGAAAGGGGCATAGGAAAGAGGGAAGAGGTCCAGTGAGGGCATGGAGGCCCAGCAAGAGCCAGGAGTGAAGCAGGCTAACAGTTGTAGAGTCACTCAGCAAACGTTCAGGTGAGGGCAGTTTGAGATGCCTGACAGACTGTTCCAGCACTGACTGAGGTGTGGAGAGACAAGCCTGAAAATGAGTTAGGCTGGGCAGTATGAATGTGGCCCAAGAGAGAGGGCAGCATGAAAGAGGCTGGGTGAGAGCCGGCAGAGTGAATAGGATCCCGGTGAGAGAGGGGTGGCATGAGAGTGGCCCTCCACAGTAGTATGGTAGAGCTACAACTGTGTGCCCAGTTTGCTCTGGGCCTAAGCCAGGGCCCACAGTGGAACATCTTCGAGGGATGGGACACATACAGAGGTGGTCGGAAAATGCATTTATGACCCTAGTCATCACGGCATACAAAAGGTAGTCTCCTGCTCAAGTAACAACTGAACTTTATTTTTATCAAGGCTTGGCAGATGAGTGGAGCAGGCAGACTGACCAGAGACAGGGGAAGACTGGAGGCATAGACCTGGCTGGGAAGGTAACTCTGTTACAGGTGGATTCAGAATCTTTGGCTCATTCAACTCATGGAGTTTGTATTAAGTCTCTGGATATAGGTACCAGTCAGTGCCATTATGGGTACCAGTCAGTGCCAATAGTGCTGATCCTTAAAATTTGGACTCTTGCGCCTTTCAGACTTGGACTTAAATCTACTATAGTATCACGTTTGATTCTTCTAAAAGGTATTTGAGACTCCCTTCCCAATGAGAGTCAAGGCCAGTGTCAAAATTCCAGTGTAAATGCATGTGCACACACTTTTTTTCCCAAATTCAAGAATACAATAAAAAAACTCCTAGACTGAGACATGTTTGCCAAGTTTCAGTATAAATAGATTTTTGTAAACAAGTTATAAATCTCTGAAAATAAAAGTTTATATGGAAATGCTGAGAAAGCCTTAGTTATACCAGTGCTAATGGTACCAATACAATGATTTGATACTAGAGAATATTAATCCTAACAAGAAGTTTCTTGGAGACAACTGGGCTTTCAGAGATCAATGGGATCTCAGAGGAAGTTGGACTGAAAGTTGAGAGAAGCTGTCCATATAAATGAATCACTTATTGCTTTTTTATTTGAGAGAATTTTAATGTAAAAACTAAGGCTTTATGAACAGAAACATAATCACTTCTAAAATGCATCAAACAGTAGGTGGTCCAAATACACTGAGTTCTCTATATGGGCACTTGTACACATGAAGGGGGTTTAGTCCTCAGGGTTTTATTCTATGCCCCCTAAATTGAATGGTGGGGTTTTAATTGAAACCCCCCATTTCAATTTTTCCATCATGTTACAGTGAGGGGCCCAACCCTCCTTTTTTTTTTTTTTTGTCATAGCAGGAGCCTGTCCA
>NW_005842151.1:920360-923056 GCF_000455745.1 Alligator sinensis | reverse complement strand
GAGCCACAGAAATGCCCAGTCCTTCCACCCACAGTGGCAGTGCCCCCCCGGGACCAGCCAAGTAGGCTGCCAGCTGGCTGGGTACTGTCCCAGCTCATAAGGGCCCAATCCAAATCTCCCACTGACTGCCTGGGCTTCCAGCACCTGCTAGCTCCTCCTACCACCCCTGCTAGCTCCTCAAACCCCCAGCCATCCTTCTGCTACCCACTTGTGTTGCCCCTGGGGGCAAGCCAGCCCTTTTCCAGGCATCCAGCTGGCCACAGCAAGCTGCTAGAAGCACAAGCAGTAGCACCTGATCCTGCTTTCAGCAGAGCCTGCCCCTCTCCCCTCCATGGCCAGGGGGCAAGCTGCTGATGGGTCAACTGGACCCTGAGGTGCGGAGGGCCCTAGTTATTCCCTCTGCAGTGTTGGCTCCCCCTGGGGCTGCCTGGGCAGGCTGCTAGTGGGCCAGGTGCTTCCCTAGCTCAGAGGCAGCACCTGGCCCAATCCAAATATTCCTCAACCATGCACAGGGAGAAGATCCCAGCACGCCTCCAGTGGTCAGGATCAGAGAACAGTTGGATCAGACCAGATGCTGCTTCCAAGCTGGGGCAGCACCCAGCTTACTAGAAGCCCACCTAGGCAGCCCTGAGGAGTGTTGCCACCATGGAGGGAAGGACCAGAGCCCCCCAGACCCCAAGGGCCACTAAGCCCACTGGAAGCTCATCTCCCAGCTGTGGGAGGTGCAGGCAGGCCTCACCAAAAAAAAAAAAAAAAGAATCAGGCCCCTCAACACTTCTGGCTTCAGCAAGTGCCTGCTGAAGGCAGAAACAGTGAGGGGCCCAATCTTTTTTTCTATGGAGGCTTCCTGCCTCTCCTGCAGCCAGGGGGTGAGCTGACAACTGCATTGTTTCAATTTGCAACATTGCAAACATAACTATATCCAGATGTAGTTTAATTTGCAATGATGTCAACTCATCTAAAAAAAACCCAAAACTGTCACACATGTCATGTGTAATGCCATTAAGCCACACAAATGACATTTTCATCATGACAACTGTCACATATACAAGTGCCCTAGCTTAAAACATTAAAAAAGGTTTTGAAATAATACTGATGTTTTAAATAAGGAAGAGACCACATAGTTCATATGAACTTGGCAATCTTATATTTACTGGGAGCTTCAAGTTGTGGAATATTTAATGCAAATATGATCTTGTAAGAGGTGACCATGAAAAATCTGCAAGTGAAGTTAAAACAAGGAACAGTTATGTGACTCCTAAAGAATGCCATACGATAAACAAGAGACTACAGTACCAGAATCTGAAAGGTTTGAAGGTGCTATGTGGAGGAACCTTTTACATGAGAAATGTAGTAGACTGGATTCCCAGGGAAGTGTCAGCATATGGTTTTACAAACTTTTTAGGCTCTGCCAATGTCTGACACGCTTCCTGTCCACAGAAGCAAAGAATGCTTGAGAACACAGTGCTCCTTTCTACTACTCTTTACAGCAGGGTAAATCCAGTGAAACTCATGTGAAGCCCTTCTGAACTGTTCCAGATTGATAATGGCACAATTGAGAATAAAGTTTGATCCCTAAAGAGTAAATACTTCACTTATTACTCACAAATGCAGTCACTACCAAGAAAGATCAATGTATAGGCCTATAAAGCTTTACATAAATCTCTCCTTATAGGTGTTTCTTATAAATCTATATCTAGCTAAAAAATAAACTAAGTTTGGATCACTTTAAAATTTATTATATTAATTTTATTCACTGTTTTTATCTTTGTACAACTTGCAATACTTAATAAACCATAGAACTGAATCCTTGCAACAGTGAGACGATGACAGCTGTCATCCTCTGCTGTATTTGTGGCAGGTTAGAGTACTTTTGTTGTTTAGGTCTAGGGCTAGTTTAGTCCAGGACTTGCATGGGACCTTGGATAGGGATGATCCTCCAGAGGTCCCTTCCAGCCCTACTTGTTTATATCTATGATTTCTATTAACTAGATTTTTCCATTGTCTAACCAGTCTAGGAAAAAGCATCTGCCAATGATCAGTTCTTGGTTTAACAAAAGTATGGGAAAAGATGACAGCTCATCTACTGAATAGAATAATAATACTGGAAGTATTTTGAAATTTTCTGTCTTTTGTGTACACAAGAAAATTATTCACCAGCAGTTGAACATAAGTGAGTGCATTGGGTTATAAATGAAAAATGAAAAAATGAAAAAATGAAAAATTTAGGAATTAAAAAGAAAATAAGTATATAATGATACAATATATGAATGGTAATATGGATAAGTTTTCCAGTTAAATGTGTACAAGATTTCACAGAAAACACTGACATAAGAATAATCAATCATGCTTTTGTAAACTTTTCTGAGCTCCTGCAAATACTGCCTCAATATTTGCAAATATCGTTTGTTTCTAGCCACCATTTTGTCTACTCAACTATAGCATAAAATACCAAAATAATCTAATTCAAGATTTACCAAAGAAAGGGATGTAAAGACTGTTTAACCCTGAATAAGCATTAGGGGTGTGCAAAGCTTCATTCCGTGATTCAATTTGGAGAAGATTTGGCTTGATTCGGAGGCCAAATCACCAAATCTGAATTGAATCGGGAGAAGAAAAAAAAACTCTGTTCCCCTGAAAGACTGCCTTCCGAATTGGTTCAAACTGAGAAAAAGGAATTGGGGGGGGAAGTTGGG
>NW_005842151.1:905172-920341 GCF_000455745.1 Alligator sinensis | reverse complement strand
GTGATCTTTCCCTGAGTCCCCTTCCAATCACAGTGCTCTGGGGAAGGGACATAGAAGCAGCATATAAGGCTCTGTCTGCAACTTTCTATGCCTTTTGTGAGCTGTTTCTGCAGCATCTGAAAGGTACTGGACTGGCTTGGCTTCCTACCTATTCAGCCTCCTGCTACTTTCTGTTCTTGGAAAGTATTGGCTATAGCTTACTAACCAGAATCCCTCTACTTATCCCTATCCAATCTATTTCTTTCAACTTATATTTGTTCTTGGGGTTTTTTTCAACACTTTTTTTTAAAGAAAGCTGTGTTTTCCCTGACAGCGAGATCCATCACTGTTCAGGGAAGCACATATATTACACACACATACATCATAGAAGAAGTCAGATATTAGTACAACACAGAAGAAGTCAGACAGTCATAGAAGAAGAAGAGATTATAGATAGTTATTAATATTATTAGTTATAATTGCATACAGACTAAGGACAACACAGAAGTCAGAGAGTTATAGAAGAAGAAGAGCTATTATTTTAGTTACACACACAACACAGAAGAAGTCAGACACAGTTATACATCAGAGAAGAAGACATATATTATTAGTTAATTACACACACAGAACTAACTGTGAAAGGAATAGTAAAGGAGCCAGAGGCTAGCATGCAATGCAGGCAAGAAAGCCATTCAGTGAAAGTGGAAATGGGGGCATCAGCAGTGAAAGAGACAGGCTGGAGTAGCGGGGAAGGAGGATGTAGCAGCACAGGTAAAAGTGGAGAGGTACCTTTTGAATCAGATGTCCAGCAGGTTATAGTGTGTCATAAATCCAATGTCTATATTGAGTCCATGATTTTCTGTACCTAGGAGGCTGATGAAGTGATGTTCATAGGCCCAGCTATGAAAAGTGGCTTGTAAATTCCTTTTCAGGATCAGGCCTGAGAGACTGGAGACAGAATGGGTTTGTTTTTTGTTTGGTTGGTTGGGTTTTTTTGTGAACAATGTGCCCCCACAGGTAGCTGGGTATTTTTGTCTTTGATAGATTCTGGTGTGCAGTTTAGGGGGGTACTGGAGATTGTTGGCAGGTTTTGTGTTTTTAGCTGGAGAAGGTTGGCTTTTGGTGATGTTAGCAAGGTTTGGTCCTTGTTTGAATTTATAATATGTATGTGGCATTTCATTTTAAACATAGATAAATGTGGATTTGGGGTTACTTTATTTAATCTGAAAATTGGGAATTTTTCTTTATCATAGAAAACCAGGATCCCCAGTGATCAGATCTGGCATCGGGGTAAGGAATATTGAGAAGAGTGTTAGAGTGATGACACAGCCTTGCTTAACTCCCATCTTAACCTCAAAGGGATCTGTGATAGATCCATTATTAAAAACCACTACTCGCATACCATTAGGGAGAGGGCAAAGAATGGTAATGAATTTTGGTGGGCGTCTCCCAACCATATTTGTTAGGCTCCCACCATCTTTGGCCTTTCTTCCACCATTTGTTCTTCATATCACTTCAGAAGAATACTCCACAACACTTCTCAGCTTACAGAGTTGAAAGCTTTGGTGAGGTCAAAGAAGGCTATGTAGAGAGGCTTTTGTTGTTCCTGGCATTTTTTCTGTAGCTGATGAGCAGTAAAGACCATGTCACTTGTGCCTCTTAATGCCCTAAGCCCACAATGAGATTCTGGGAGGAGTTCTTCAGCAAGTGGAAGGAGATGGTTCAAGAGAGTTGATCTTTCAATGATCTTTCCTGTGGAGGACAGCAAGGTGATCTCTTTGTAGTTTCCACAGTTGGACTTGTCTCCTTTCTTAAAATTTGTCATGATCATGGAATCCTTGAGGTCAACTGTGATTTTTCTTATCATTCCAGATCCTTAAAAGAAGGGTGTGGAGCTGTGATATGAGCTCTTCTCCCCCATACTTGAAGATTTCAGTGGGGATTCCATCAGCTGTAGGTGTCTTGTCATTCTTCATCTGCTTGATGGCTTTCCTCACCTTGTCAAGTGTTGGAGGGATTCCAAGGTCATCTCTAACTTGGTGTTACGGAACAGAGTTGAGAATACTCTTGTGAACAACAGTCTTGATTGAAAAGGTCTTCAAAATTCTCCTTCCAATAGGCATTGATGACTCTCCATTCCTTGATGAGGTCTCCACCTTCCTTAGGTCTCAAGTAGGTTGGTCCCTGAGTGCTCAGACTGTAGATGGTTTTGGTGACACTGAAAAAAAACAACACATATTGTGGATGGAAACAACATGTTGAATCTCCTTTTGCCTTGTCTTCCCACCATCTGATATCCATATCACTGGTCCTCCTTTGGACCTCTTCCTTCTCTTGCTGGTGGCTCAATTTCTTTTGCTTCAAACTGATATTATTTTGCCAAATGCAAAAGTCCTTGCACTTGAAATTAATCAGCTCTTGGATCTTCTGGTCATTCTAATTAAACCAGTCTTGGTGTTCCCTGGTAGAAAATCCAAGTGTCTCTTCACTGGTGCCAATGACTGTGGACTTAAAGGTACCCCAAGTGCTGCTGACATTCTCCTATTGTTGTTGATAGGAATTCACCAGTTTTTCATTGAGGCACTTCTGAAAGAAATCTCACTTGATTGGGTCTTTGAGTCCATCAACATTGATATTTTGTTGACACTGCTTCTGCTGCGACTGTCATTTAGGAGCCAGTTTTAATGACTTAACTGATCAGATAAGTCAGTGATTGGTCCAGTGATCATCAGCTCCTAACATAGCAGCACCGGCTCCATAGTACAGCAGCACTGGCTCCATAGCTCAGGGGTTAGAACACTGGTTTTGTAAACCAGCGATCATATGTTCAAATCTTGCTGGGGCCTGAATGACACTTTTGGGAACCTGGTGACCATCTATAAACTCACTAGGGGGGACCAGAAGGGTTTGGGGGAGACCTTGTTTCCCCTAGCGCCCCCTGGGATAACAAGGAATAACAGCCACAAGTTATTGGAGAGTAGGTTTAGATTAGACATCCATAGGAACTACTTCACAGTTAGGGCGGCTAGGATCTGGAACCGACTTCCAAGGGAAGTGGTGCTGGCTCCTACCCTGGGGGTCTTTAAGAAGTGGCTTGATACCTACCTGGCTGGGGTCATTTGAGCCCAGTTTTCTTCCTGCCCAGGCAGGGGGTCGGACCTGAAGATCTACAAGGTCCCTTTTGACCCTGCTTCTATGATTCTATGATCCCCCTGGGGCTGGTGGCCTGTCCTCCACATCCAGATATTGATCCTGCAGAGGCAAGAAACAGAAGACTTTTGTGAGAGTTTGCAACAGTTAAGAGATAAGATGTTCTACACCAGGGGACATGCATTGCCACTGGCATCAATGCCTCCCTTGGTGTATGAGAGGCCTGTGCTCACCCAGCTGTGGGGACACATGCTGCCCACTAAAGTTCTGACCGTGTCCCACCTCTCTGCATGCTGTGCTGTAGGGCCTCAGGGCCAGGGGAGTGTGGGTGGGCCAGGCAGGGAGTGGGGCCAGGGGCCAGGGCAGGGACTGAGAGTGGCCTCCTCCCCAGTGCAGGACTTTCCATGTGTCTGGAGCTGGCAAGACTGGAGGCTCAGCACAGGAGTTCCCATCAGCATGGGCAAGCACCTGCACGCAGTGTCTATGGTCCATGTTGGTTAGCAGGACAGTGCCCAGCCAGGGGCATCCCTCAGGGAAGAGCTGGTGGTGCTTGTGGCTGGTGATGTCATAGAATCATAGAAAGAAGGACCTGAAGGGACCTATAAGATCATCAAGTCCAGTCCCATGCCATGGGCAGGAGGTATTTGGGCTCAAATGAGCGCAATGAGGTATTTGTCCAGCCTCCTCTTAAAGACCACCAGAGATGGCAACTGCACCACTTCTGCTGGAAGTGTATTCCAGATTCTGTTGTTCACCTAGGTCCTGGTTTTCTCCCTTGACATATTTGTAGGTGGCTATCAAGTTGCCTCTCAGCCTTCTTTTGCTCAGGCTGAACAGTCCCAGTTCCCAAAGTCCCTCCTCATAGGGCCTGTCCCCCAGGCCCTTGATCATGGATGTGGCCCTTTTTTGCACCCTTTTGAGCTTGTCCACATCCTTCTTGAAGTGTGTTGCCCAAAAATGGATGCAGTACTCCAGCTGTGGCCTCTCCAGTGCCGGATAGATGGCAAAGAGCACCTCTCTGGATCTGTTAGTGACACGTTTGTTGATGCATGCCAGAGTTCTATTTGCTCTGTTGGCAACTTCATCACCCTGGTGGCTCATATTCATCTTCTGGTTGATTGTCGCCCTTAGGTCCCTTTTGGATGCTGTGCCAGCCAATGGACCACCACCCATCATATAGAGATGGTGAGGGTTCTTCCTACCCAGATGAAGGACCCAGCATTTGTCCCTGTTGAACTTCACCTGGTTTGGTTCAGCCCATAGGACCAGACTAACAAGGTCTTCCTGAATCCTTGACCTGTCCTCTGATGTGCCCGCTGTCCTCTGCGGTTCCCCCACAGTTTAGTATCATCCACACACTTAATCATTGCACTTTTCACTCCTTCATCCAAGTCATTAATAAAGATATTAAAGAGCATGTGCCCAAGCACTGATCCCTGGGGCACACCACTGGAGATGGCCTTCCAGGATGAGGCCACCCTATTAATTAAGACTTGTTGGGATCAGCCTCTGAGCCAGTTCCCAACCCACCTCACTGTAGGCTGGTCTAGGCCAGTACTCTCCAACTTAAATGAGAGCATTTCATGGGAAACAGTATCAAAGGCCTTGCTGAAATCTAGGTAGATGGCATCCACCTCCAGTTCCATGTCCAGGTGGTTAGTTACCTGGTCATAAAAGAATACCAGGTTTGTTAGGCATGACCTCCCCTCTACAAAGTCATGCTGGTTGCTTCTCAGTACCCCACCAGATGCAAGCTTGTGAGTGATGTCCTCCTTGACAATTTCTTCAAAGATCTTCCCCAAGACCGAAAAGTGTATAGTTGGCAGGGTCATCCCTCTTTCCCTTCTTAAAGATGGGTACCATGTTCACCTTCTTCCAGTCATTAAGGACAATGCCTGAGTACCACTATTCTTTGAACAGCCTCGCCAGAGGAACTTCTATGAGCTCAGCCAGCTCTTTTATCACTCTCAGGTGAAGTTCGTCTGGACCAGCTGACTTGAAAGCGTCCAACTGATCTAGGACTATCTTCACCTGTTCTGGACTGAATTGATGAGGACCATTGTTGTTGCTGTATTCTCTGTGCCCCTGGTCTGGCAACCAGTTCTCACCTGGTTTCAGGAATACTGGTGCAAAGTAATTGTTGAGGAGCTTTGCCTTTTCATGAGGGTCAACTATGGGCTTCCCATTCATGTTCCATAAGGGTGCCACAGTGAAGCTTGATTTTTTTTCTTGCTCCTTATGTACCTATAGAAGAATTTTTTGTTATCTTTAATTTTGGTCACCAGTTTGACTTTGTTGCATGTCTGCAGATCCTAGCCATGTGAGCATACTCTTCTCTGGATCCTGAACCATTTTTCCATTGGATGTATGCTTCTTTTTTCTTTCTGAGAAGTTCCTTAATGTCTCTGTTGAGCCAGGCAGGTCTCTTGACCCCTCTCCCTTGCTTCAATTGCATGGGGATGGCCTCTTTTTGAACAATAAGTATAGCCTCCTTGAGGAAGCGCCACCCTTCTTGAGCTCCCAAGTTGTCCAGACCCTGGTTGCAGAGGGCCTTTCCAACTAGACTCCTGAGTTTACCAAAGTCTGCCCATCTGAAGTCTAGGACTTTTGTCCTGCTGGTAGACTTCCCAGCCTTTTGGTGGATGGTCAATCTGATCAGATTGTAATCGTTGTCAGCCAGAGCACCTCCAAACTTCAGGTCACCTACCATGTTTTCCCCTTTGGCCAGCACCAAGTTGAGAGTGGCTTTACTCTTAGTTGGCCCCTCCACAACCTGTATCAAGAACAGGTCTATAGTCACCAGGAAGGTGGCTGATCTGCTGGAGCAGGCTGAATAATCTTCCCAACAAATGTCAGGGTAGTTGAAATCACCCATGACAATCAAGTCATCAGTACTGGCTGCTTCAGCCAGTTCACTGTAAAATGCTAGGTCATAATCCTCTTCTTGGTGGGGGGGCCTATAATAGGTTCCCACCATCAGATCCCCTTCTCCTGAGCCTCCTTGTAACTTGACCCAGAGTCTCAAGGGACTTTCCCCTGCCATCAAATGTAACCTGCAGGGAGGGGTACTGCTCCTTCACATAGAAGGCCACCCCTCCACCTTTCTTTCCATTCCTGTCCCTCCTATTGAGCTTATAGCCCTCAATATCTACTACCCAGTCATGTGTGTTATCCCAAGTCTCCATCAATCCAATGAGGTCAAAATCCTCATCTGCCAGAAGGAGTGCCAGTTCATTCTGTTTGTTGCCCATGCTTCTGGCATTCCCATAAAGACAGCTGAGTTTTCCCCTAATCATCTCAGGTTTTCTGCCTCTCTGCAGGTGTCTCTGGATGTTGGTAGAAATCTGGGCATCTCCTACGTGATCTCCTACCCTCCTCTAAGTTCTCTTGATCAGCGGATTTATGTCCAGCAATGGGTTTCTGCTCAGTAGCTGAATCTTCCCCACTTCCCCAGGCTTGTCTAGTTTAAAACCCTCCTCAGCAAGTCTGGAATTCTTGTAGAGAACAGTTTCTTCCCTCTGCCCATGAGGTGTATACCATCTTTTGCATACAGACCAGTGTCATTGAACTGCGTACCAAGGTCATGGCCACCCACTTCTTATGGCAAGGCAGAGGGGTGTGGGGTAAAAACTGCAGGGTTGCAGCCTGAGTCCTGGAGCACCAAAATGCTGGTCAGTTCCTGTTTAAAAGGTATGGTGTTGAGGACATGACTGGACCAACGGTTGTAGTCAGTCACAGCCACTTACTGTTGACGCAAGGCCTTGACCTTTATGTGGCACTGATTCACTGACTGGGAGTGGCCTCTCTTATGCATCCCACTTGACAGGGCCTCATAAACATGGGCAGTTGAGTGCCCACTCTCCACGAACTGCCTCTGTACCTCTGCATTAATATCTTATTTGGAGAAATGAATTTTGGAAAAAGAGCAAAATATTTCCCTGGTTATTTATGCATAACCAACTCAAGCAGATGTTTTCTAAGGATCTGAAACCCCATGTGTACCTTAAACACTCACAACTAGTTCCTATCTCTTTAATGTTAACCTTTTATTTAATAAGAGTCTTGGTTTGAATCAAGTTTTTCTTCACCTTTGGTTTTCTCATCAATACAGCTACACAGAAAGCAATAATAACTATCATTTAAAATTGAAAATTCTGCATACATTTGTTAATTTTTAAATGACCACTCAGATGCCAAAGGAGAATTGATTAAAAAATAAGGGAGGATGGACCAATATTTTGTGGTGTTCTTTGTACTTCATATTTATTTGTAGGGTATGGCACTGTTTTCAAGTTGCATGTACATTGCTGTTTAGCTTTCCAAAGATTTCTATTTTCTGTTCTTCATTTTATTGTACACCAAGGGCTAGCTTGCATTTAGTGTTTGAATGCCACAGTGTGTTTGTTTTGTGTCTTAAAGTATGGCTTCTGTATTTACTTATGCCAAGGAACCTTTCCATAAACTTTTTCCCCCTAGAAATATTATTTTTGTGCCATACAGAGCTCATGTCTTTCAACTCCCTTACCTGGAAGAAAAAACCAACGGTAGGATGATCAGGGACAAATAGAAAATGAGAATAGGAAAGACGTATTGAAGGTGTGATTGAAATGCATATATTTACTATGTTAAAAAGAGATTTTTTAAAATTTTTTATGTAAGAACTTAAAAATAAATTTTCTGTACAGCTGTCAAAATTTACTCTGTTCTAAATCGAATTGCATAAAGAAAATTGGAGAAAAAAGGAAATGTTGATGCAACACAATGAACAAGCCTGAAAAATAAGTAAACATTGGGAGCATATGGTGTATAGTAACATACTAAGAGCTTATTTCTGCAGACACTTATGTATTATACTTACACATATTGATGTTTTAAGAATTGGACTAAAAAAAAAAAAACCCATAGTTTCCAAGAAAGAGTATATAGGGACCTTTTATTCACCAAAAGTTTATTTGAGGAAGGAAAAATTTAGCCTTGAATTGAAAACTGAAATATGGCCGTTCCTTATTTTGCTGACAGCACCAAATAAGAGATACAATTACAACCACCCTTTTAAGGTAAAGAAGAACAATACACAGCATATTTCTGTCTAATGGCTTGGTTCATTTCTTTATTCAATGAGACAAGTATAATACAGCCAATTATACTAAGGTAGCATGGTTTCCAGCACTGAAATAAAGACTAATGCCATCTTACAATAGTTTTCATCAAACTAAATTTTTGACATATTCTGTTTGCAAGACAAGATTCTATGGCTAATATTTACTGTGACCTTTGTCCTGAAAGAAGAGATGCCAAAAATCATTACAAGTTACAATACAACATAGCTAAATTGAATAAAACAGTTTAATATGAGACCATTTGAATCTCTTTATTGTGATATTTTTTTCCCCCACAGAGAAAAGCATAATACCCAGCTGCTTGATAATATTGGCAAGCAAGGCAATGAATTTCTATTAGAAACCCCAAACACTGAATGAGCTGTGTTTTTTTAAAGAAATCCCCTTTTGTATGAGACATGTAAAGCCCTTTTGTGCTTGGATGTTTTGCATAATAATGGTTTTCTTTAGTTATTCATTGTCACGTGATGAAGCTACTAAGTGAACTAGGCAGTAACAACATAAAAAGAATATTTTCCATTTTGTCCAATTTTTTCTGGCTTTTTTTGTCTTTTAGTATGTAAATACTGGTAAGTGGCTTCAGAAAAAAAGATATCTAGTTATTAACATCTCAGGTCTAATTGTTACTTTTCCTAATATCTGTCTTCTCAGTTGAGTTTTTTTTTTCCAGAAGCAGTATCATTATTCCATTCTCACTCATGGGTAACCTCAAACATCTTAAATAATGAGGTAAGTGACTAACCAGTGTACATCATCATCACTCCATTCAAGTTACTGGTGCTAATTGGATGTATTCCAGTAAAGGATTGTGGATGGAACTCTTTGAGTTTGGAGTCTGAGTAAAATTAATGTTAATTGAACAAGTTACAAGGGATATATATTACATTTTGCCTGTGAGATAAATGACCAATATGGGCTTTCAAAGTAATTGTTTCAAGAGGCTCTGACAGTTTCATACAAAGCTTTCTTGAAAATGATTTTTACTTCAGTACCTTCATGTAATTTTGTCCAGAATAGTAGCAAGGAGAACCATATTTACTCACTACACAGACCTTGCCCCCAAAAGTTAGCCTTCCGAATTTGAGATGCACGTGTTAAATGAAGAAGCTGATTTTCTGTCCAGAATAGAAGCACCCCATTTTGATTCCTTCTCTACCCAAATTTTAAAACCACCTACCTGGCAGCAACAGTGGCATATCTATTCAGGCAGCAGAGGGATTTGATTGACTTAATGGTTCATTGCTCTTCACTCCACAGGTGTTAATGACATTTCTCTTTTTTAATGGTCTTGATATTTCACTATCAAACTATTTTTCTGGCAATTTTGCTGTCTGCTGGCTACTCCTAGTATCTTCCCTCCTATTTCACAGCCCTATAGACTTGTTTAGCTCTTTTCAATTTTGTAGCTCTTCCCATGGAGACCAGTCTCCAGCAGCAGCAACAGTTTGAGCTTCTGGCTGATCAGGACAGGGAGGGAGAGTGAGGTAAAGATGAGGTTCTGTCCCTGCTTTCTGCAGCCATAACTGTGGAAAACATCCTTTGTTCTTTATTCTTCCTAAAAACAAGGCACATGTCTTATTTGGTGGGAACATAGTATGTAAGGAAATACAGTATTTCTCTAATGGATTATAATTATACTGGGGATGATGACACTAATTCTTGTGCCCAATGAAAACAAGAGAAACATGATTGTTTGCTTAAGGCCAGTTCCTACACTATGTGAATTATTTAATATAGCTCTACTGCGGTACATATTTTTATGAGATTTCTGATACTCTTCAAGAGTTTGTCCCTCAAAGTCAACGGAGCTATGCCAGCTCATGCTAGTCAGGAGTCTAGCCATCCAACTGTAGTATTTCAGAAAAGACCACACGAAGAAGACATATGTGTGTATTTTTAATCACATTTCCAGGGAACAAAGAATGCCTCCCAATGTTAAATGTCAAAGGAAAAAAATACTTTAAACTCCTAACATGGCTTTCTATGTTTTAATGGCCAACACAAAGGAAGTATTATATACGACCAGCCTATAAATGTGCATTAAAAGTCCAATGAATTACGTGTACATCTATCAACTGCATATTCCTGCTCAGTGAATGTGTAGCAAAACCCCCAGTCTTTCTTTTTTAATATAGATAGATAGATAGATATGCATTCCCTCCCCTTCCCCAATTATTTCTGGCTTTTCTTTGTCTCCTTCTCTGTTCCTTATAGACAAGCGAGCTCAGACTTAGGATAAGTTTTAACGGTTTTATTTTGGTAGCAGGTTTTTGGTTTTGGATATCCATTGTTTTTATTGTATTATTGTTAGGTTTGTATTGATTTTTACTGTTGTATACTGTATTATCATCATTTTTTGTATTGATTTTTATTGTTTCATATGGAAATTGTATGGTTTAGACCTGTGTTTGTAAGTGAACCAAAGTCATGGCAAGTTTCCATTTTGTATGTCAAGTCTCCATCTTGTGTCCCTGCCCGGGCATCCCCTGTTTTGCAACTGTATGAGTCACGTACCCCTCCCATGTAAATTGGTTCCCCGATGAATGAAAGTGATTGGGAATGATTGAAATACAATGGTAGCAGGCCTCTACTGAATGGCCTGTAATGACCAGGCCATCACCTTGCATTGATTCATCCAGGAACCACGGACCTCACCCAGGAACAGAGGCAAGAACCCAGCATTTGAAAGACAAAAGCCCCTGCAGAACCAGCAACTCTACCTTTGTACCCCACCATTACAGACACTCGAAACTGCACATTTCTGCATGGAGCACACATACTTAGTATGCCAGGGGATGACCCTTGCCTGGGCATGCCTCCTGTCACTCGGGTCACACAAGGTTGGCCTCTATAAAAAGGGGCAGTGAAGACAGACCCAGTGGGAACACCATTTCCATCCAGACCAGACCAGCTTCACATCACCTATCCACCCCAGAGGCCCTGCCAGCAACCCACTCTGGACAACACCGAGCTGAAGGAAACTCTGACTGGCCATCAAGGATCAACTTCCAGCCTGGGATATTACCTGCACACCTCCTCCTACAATTTGGACTCTCTCTCTCTCTCCTCCTGGACTTCAGTAGACTTCAGCCCCTGCACCAAGCCTCTCTAACCCCTGATGTCATTGTGTGGGTGGTTGTGTGGGTGGGTGGGTGTGTGGATGTGGGTGCAAAGGAACCAATAAGACATTGTGTCACCATCTCCCCTGTTCAATAAAAACACTGCCATTTGGAACCCTGAGCTGGGTCATGTTTTACCGAATCCCAGTCCCTTCCTTATCTTAAATTCCAGCCTCATTCTCTCTCTCTCTCAGCTCCAGCCCGCCCCCTCCACTAGTTTCCCAATCTCCTCCCAATTCCATCTCCCCTTTTCTGCCACCTCTCAGCCTCTCTTTGCTTTCCTGCTGTCCCTGCTGCCTTTCAGCCTCCCGCACCATCTACTGCCTTTTCCCTGTGACTTTCTGCTGCCTCTCCCGTGCCATCTACTGCCTTTTCCCTGTGACTTTCTGATGCCTCTCCCTGCTTTTCCACTGCCCTGACGCCTTTCAGTCTCTGTTGCCACTTTTTCTGTGATTTTCTGCTGTCCGTCTCTCTGTTTTCAGGCTTCCCCCACACCTTCTGTAGTCCTCCTCCCCCTCCCCCCCCGCAACTTTCCAGCTCCTCATGGCTGTTCTGCAGTTTTCTCCAGCAGCGGGAGCCTTTCTCCAGCTCCCAGCACCTACTGCCGCTCCCTGCAGCTTCTCTAGCTGCCCTGGAGCCATCCTCTGGCTCCCCACACCTTGAGCCCCTCTTTAACACCCACACTTTCCCTTAGTCCCATTTTCCCTTTCCCCACCTACCTTTTCAGCTTCCCCGTAGCTCTGGCTCCAGTTCCAGCCTCTATGCCAGCATCCTCCCCTGTTCTGCAGGCTCTGGGCATTGTCTTTTAATCAATTAAGATCAATTAACCTAAAGTTACCCCCAAGCCTCAGTTCTTCAGCCCAGGCCCCTCTAGTCTACCCATTCTAATCCCGGTCCTGGTAACTTTCACTGCCACCAATTTTCACTCCCTACAGTCTGCTTTCTTACCTTAACCTTTCCCCAGGTATCCCAAGTACACCAAGCACATACATACATACATACATACACATCACAACACCCAACTTAGGAACTCACCTGTGTGTGTGTGTAGGTGGGTGGTATGTGTGTGAATTAGTGAATATACATATATATACATATATAGATAAAATTGTGTGTGTGTGGTATAAAAATTAGTAATCCACGTATGTGTATTGGATGTGCAGGTGTTAGTACCTGGTAACTGATTCTGTCTAAATTTGGTGTGTGTAGCATGTATGGGCTTAAACTGGTGATAGGTGTACATGAACCTAGACTGGTTATTTTGAATGTGTGTGTATCTGAGTTACTAGTGTGAGTGTGTATGCCTAGTAGGGGTGTATGCACCTAGTCAGTGTATGTGTGCTTAATTGATTTTTATGTGTACAAGTGCAATTGTACACCACACCCTCCTGTCTAACAGCTCAATATTGAGATCCTCAGCAATGGCCTGACCCCCTCAAGGTAACAAATATTCTTATAGTTTTTACTGTATTGGGAACCAATAAGTTATTGCAACCTCACAGTGAACATACTATTATTACCAGAGAAAAAGATGATCATGACATACACACTAGAATGCAGATGAGAAATAATTGACAAGATAGTTGGTTTGTCATTTATTTTAAACTGAAATCTCAAAATTAAACTTCAGGGTCCTACAGTTGTAAAAAATGTCATCTGGCTCATGTTTGTTGGATAGCTACTACTCTTCATGTACTCCTGGATAAACAAGTTGCTAACCTTTTATTAACTACAGTTAGGTCTATTAGCCTAGCACATTTTTTCCTGCCAGATTAGCCAAAATAAGGCTTCCTAAGAGGAAGAAAATGCTCAGAAATATTATCCTGAAACCATTGTGAGGGAAAAATTACAGCATCACAACTGATTGTTCCCCAAACACAAATATGTCCCACAGACTTGTAATGATCAAAATATGCACAGATTTCTGGGGAACAGCCCATCCCTCAAATGATTCCTTTGCTTAGGGCTTCTAGTGAGTTTTGTAACTTGTGGTTTCCTAATAGATGTAACAAGACTGTTGATGCATTCATCACTTCAATTTTTTAAAGGTGTTGACATTTTCAATCAGATGTGAGAACTCAATGCTTTTAGTGAAAGGAAAAAATAACCTTTCAAATATGTCATGTTCATGTAAATACTGCAGACTGATGCAGATCACCATCACCAAAAATGGAGAAATCAGGAACTGGGTTGGAGATTTTGTGGGGGAGGGGGGTTTCCCCTGAAACAACTGCTTTTTCAAGATCCTTAATGTAATGGACTATTAAGAAAAATGAGGGAAAAAAATCCCACCTATTATTGTTTCTATTATTGCTATGCCTTGCTTCACAGTGGACAGTGGCCTGTGCAAAGTGGCAAGTATCTGTTTTGGATTCAAATTTGGCCTATTTGGAGGAACAGCAATTCGATTCAGTGATTCAAATCACTGACCCAATTCTATTCAGTTGAATCAGAACTGAAGATTCAGTGCTGCTTTGAAGATTCAGCCATAAACTAAACAGACAGAGGTCCTCACCACACTGGACACAGCTGCCTCCAGCTGGTAAGTCTGTTGTGGTGGGCAGAGGTGGGAGGAAGGTGTGAGGGGGGGGCAGATCAATGTCTCCACAGCTAGGGAGGGATTGGGGCTGGGACTAGCTGCCCACCCAGAGCAAGGAAGTGCAGGGGTCAGGGAGGCAGGGACTCCAGTCGCCATGCATCACCAGTCCAGGAGGGTGTGGGAGTGGGCATGTGCCCCCAGATCTGAATGGGGCAGGCTGGGCTGGGCTGGACTGGGCTGGGCTGGGCTCTGGATGAGTGGTAGAAGGCCCAACCTCCCCACCCCTCCTGGACAAGCTGCAGCTTTGCCCCACCATGCCCTGGCTCGATAAGCAGCAGCAGGGCATGACAGCAGGGGCATGCACCTGGATCAGGGAGGGCCTGGTGTCAGGGGCTATGGGTATTTTAAGGTGGCTGTAGACTCCCTCCCCCCCGACATAGCTTCTGCTCCACTGCACTCTGCAGGGTGGCCAGAGCCAAGGATGCATTCTGGGAGGAATGCATCCCCACATGACTGTTCCCATGCCCTCCCAGACTGGTAATATTGTAAAAGGGTACACACCAGATCCCATGCAACCCAGCGGTGGTATGCAGTGACAAGAGCCCCCCTCCCCAAGTCACAAGCCCCCCACCAGGGCTGGGCAGCTTGTCCCAGCCCCAGCCCCAATCCCTCTCTTGCCATGGGGAGGTTTATCTGCCCTCCCCCATGCCCCTTCTCTTCCCCCTCCACCCACCACAACAGACTTACAAGCTGGAGGCAGCTGTGCCCAGCATGATGAGGACTGGTGCCTGTTTAATCTATGGCCGAATCTCCAAATGAGCACTGAATCTTTTCCAAATCAATTTGGAGGCTTCCAAGCTTAAGGAGATGGAGGCGCAGGTGGTATTCTCGTCTCTCCTTCCGGTGAGTAGGTGGGGACGACGACACCGGGCCTGCATTGGTGAGGTCAACTGGCGCTTATGGAGTTGGTGCCGCCAGGCGGGCCTTGGGTTCCTAGATAACAACCCATGCTTTCGGGCGGGGGACTTGCTGGGGTGGGATGGGCTTCACCTCTCTCCTAAAGGCAAGCGTGTCTTCTCTTTCAGGTTGGCTGATCTCATACATCGAGCTTTAAACTAGCCTCACCAGGGGAGGGGGCCGCAGGAAGATGAGGAGACGCCACCCGAGCAAGACAGGTGACAAGTGCAAGGAGTGCCCAGGTAAGAAAGAGGGGTCTGGATAGTCTTCCTAATCAGGGGGTGGCAAGCACAGCTATGCAAGGC
>NW_005842151.1:891936-903399 GCF_000455745.1 Alligator sinensis | reverse complement strand
GGGTGAAAAGCAACCTGTTCAAATTTGCTGATGATACCAAAATTTGGGGTGAGGTGGGCAGGCTAGTAGGGAGGGAAAGACTGCAGAAAGACCTGGATAGGTTGCAGGGGTGGGCTAACAAAAACAGGATGCGTTTCAAAACGGACAAGTGCAGGGTGCTGCACTTGGGCAGTAGTAACTGGCAACACGCTTATAATATGGGAAACTCCCTTCTTGAGAGCACAGAGGCAGAAAAGGATCTTGGAGTCATCATTGACTCCAAGATGAACATGGGCCGACAATGTGAGGTCACGGTTGGCAGGGCTAACCAGATCCTATTGTGCATCCACAGGTGCATCTTAAGTAGGACCAAGGAGGTGATCCTCCCCCTCTACGTGACACTGGTCAGGCCACAGCTGGAGTACTGTGTCCAGTTCTGGGCACCCCACTTCAAGAGGGATGTGGACAACATTGCGAGGGTCCAAAGGAGGGCCACCCGCATGATCCGGGGACAGCAGGGCAGACCCTACAATGAGAGGCTACAGAACCTGAACCTGTTCAGCCTTCACAAGAGAAGGCTGAAGGGGGACCTTGTAACCGTCTATTAACTCACTAGGGGGGACCAGAAGGGTTTGGGGGAGACCTTGTTTCCCCTGCGCCCCCCCAGGATAACAAGGAATAATGGCCACGAGTTGTTGGAGAGTAGGTTTAGATTAGACATCCATAGGAACTACTTCAGTTAGGGCGGCTAGGATCTGGAACCAACTTCCAAGGGAAGTGGTGCTGGCTCCTACCCTGGGGGCCGTTAAGAAGCGGCTCAATACCTACCTGGCTGGGGTCACTTGAGCCCAGTTTCCCTCCTGCCCAGGCAGGGGGTCAGACTTGAAGATCTACAAGGTCCCTTCTGACCCTACTTCTATGATTCAATTTGATTTGGGCCTTTTAATTGGTCTCCCAATTTGATTGGATTCGGCGATGTGGCCGCAAAATCGGGCCAGATCTCCTCTGAATCAAATTGGCTTTGCACAGCCCTAATGTCTACATGTGCAATTAATGTGATTTAAGGTTAATGCACATTAAAATAACAGTAAACAGTAAACTGCACATGGTAATGCATCTACATATGCACCCACGTCGGTAGCAAATTTGCTCCCAAGAGGGAGCAGTTGATTCCAGGGCTGCTCCTGCCACCCTGCCCTGTTACACCCCACTGCAGCAGCCATGGGGAGCTTCAGGGTCCCCCAGTGCCAGCCACTGGTTGGCAGAGGACATGGGAGTCAGTTCTTTGCTCTGGGAAGCAGAGAGGAGCTGTCCCAGAGAGGGTAACAGCTCCCAGCCATGTGGAGCTTATGATATC
The DNA here is from genome assembly GCF_000455745.1 of Alligator sinensis. NCBI lineage: Eukaryota > Metazoa > Chordata > Crocodylia > Alligatoridae > Alligator > Alligator sinensis. The sequence continues at coordinate 902,063 of NW_005842151.1, read as the reverse complement.
AGCTCAACTTGATGGCCCTGGCTTGGGGAAATGCCCTGTGGCTGAGCGGCAGCAACACCCTGAGGTGTTTACTTTACTTGCTGAGCGGATGGGAGAGCATTCTGTCCTCCAGGAGCTGAGCAGCACAAGGTTGGGGAAGCATTCTCCCCCCAGGAGCTAGTAACTGAGCAGCATGAGGTTGGGGGAGCTCTCTGTCTCTGCAGCACCAGTCTGGGGACAGAGAGCTTCCCCATCCTTTCAGCCCTGTACAATACACAGCCCAGTCAGCTCCTGCTCCTACCCATGCCTGAGGGGAACTCAGAGGTGAGCAGCACTGGGCAGGAGGGAAATGCAGGGAGGTAAGCAGCACTGGGACCACTGGAGACCTGTCCCCCACCCCAGGAGATGGGACAGTTCTCCACCCCCTACACATGCAGATTTGGGCATGGGGCTGGGATGCAACTGCCCAGAGGACAGAATAGGTCTCTGCCCCCTGCTCCATGCAGTTTGGGGCATGAGGCTGGGAGGCAGATACCTAGGAGATGGGATAGATCCCTGCTCCATGGTACCTGCAGGTTGGGGCACAGGGCTGGGAGGCATCTGCCCTGAAGGTGAGAGAGTTCCCACCGACTCGCAGAGCCCAAGCTTGACCCCCATGCACTCTGCCAGCCTGTGGCTGGCACCTGGGGAAGCCTGGAGATCCCCCTGGCTGCTGTAGTGGGGCAGAGCAGGGCAGGTGCAGAGCAATGATCCCTGCACTGAACACCTGTCAGAAGTAAATTTGCTCCTGATGGGTGCATGTGTAGATGTATTCCCAGCCAAAACTTAATGCATCTGAATTTACTGCAAACATTCGGGCACATTAATTGCACACGTAGACATGCCCAGTATGTATTGAGGTAGGCCCAGAGCACTGCAGACAGTAAATAGTCTTGACTGCTTGTTCCACTCCATTTTCAATCCTCTGCATTTTCAATTTCTCCATTTTCAATCCTGATTTATGTAATCAATTGTGATATAATTCAATTCATGAAGAGTAATACTGGTGCCACCCTTACCTTCCTGAAGGAGCAGATTGCTTCGCTGATGTCACCAAGTCATCATACCTTCTTAGCTCTCTCTAATCATATTCTGTACATTGCATTTAGTAGGAGTATTATTATCATCATCACTATAAAAATAAATCAAATAAGTTACCATATCTAAGCCCTGAATAGTATTCTGTATGCGATCTATCCTATATTGTTACAAAGGAGGAAAGTTCAATTGATACAAACTGGATGCATCTACATGTGTAATTAATGCACCTGAATTTTCTGCACAGAAAATTCAGATGCATTAAACTGCATCTGGGCATCTGTCTATAGGTATGCCTGGGTCAGGAATAAATTGAGTCCAACAACCCTGCTCTGTCCCACTAAAGCAGCCAGGCTCCATCCTCAGCTGCCTGAGTGCCAGCCTCAGGCCCGCAGAGGGCATGGGGGTCAGCCTTGGGCTGGTGGGGTATATGAGGAGTCATCCTCAGACTGGCAAGGGGCATGAGGCTCTGGGGTATGAGGGATGGTCAGGCTTGAGCTCCAGGGGGTGAAGGGGGTGGCCTCTAAGCTGAGGATCAGTTGTGGCCTCCTGCTGTCTGGACTGCCAGGAGCAATTTGCTCCTGAGCCAGCATCTACCCATGCCTTCAGGCGCATTAAAGTAAAGTGCTGTTAGCTAGTACCTGTATCAGTCGGTACTAGCAATCAGTGCTTTATATTAATCTACTGTACAATAATTGCCACGCGCATATAGCCTATGAAGCTTTACTGCCTATTAGATTAATTTAATGCACAGTAAAACACACATATAGATGTGCCCACAGAAACAAAATAAAGCCTAAGTTTTGGGAGTTTAAATTTGTATTTGCAGTCTCCCCTGTGCTAGTGCCCTGACCTTAGAAGGGCAAGGTTGTCAACTGTCCATATGTTTGTGGACAGTCCATAAAACAGGCTAGAAATATCCACCCATGAAGTACATATGAAAAATGAGCAGTACATAAAAACCTTAAAAACAATGAGCTTTTTTCAAGATCCATAGTCACCATCAGAATGAAGCTAGATTCAAGTCATAGTGAACAGATTGAGAAGAACAACGCTACCTCTAAGTGGGAGCACAACTTGGCACCTTCCAGGGGCTTTCTGGCCCACAGGAAATATTGTAGCCTCTTTCCCCCTTCCATCCCACCATGTGCTGTCATTGCATTGCCTAGATATTGCCAGTCTATAGCAGCTGCTCAGTGCTTACCTCAAAGGTATGCAGGGCTGCATGGTGCCTGGCTAGACAGAACAGGGAGGGAGGCAGTGTGGCCAGGATGGAGCTATGGGCCTAGGAGTAGGGGGAGAGTTGGTGGGTGAGAATCCGTGTTGGGTTGGGGAAACAGGGCCAGCAGAGGTCCGGTTGAGGCATGCACTGGGGATTACCACAGTATGGGGTGTAATCAGGGATGTCAGAGTGCAGGGTGGGTAGATGACCTTGTACGGGAGTAGCAGGCTTGCCAGGGTTGCCCACACAAAGAATGTTTTTAACTGACAATCTGTAAACTTTTTACTATGGGCACTTTTAAACCCCTAAATTTGAACCCAGCCCTTCTAACTGCCATCCAGGGCTGAAAAGAAGGGTTACATTTATATTATGTAAAACATTTATCAGCAAAAATGTGTGTCAGTAAAAAAGTTTGGTCCTAGATCTAAAGATTGTTGCTCAGTATAATGGGAGCCATAGGGCCCCATTACAGAGTAGGATGAGAAAAAGGAGTTTTCCCCTATAAAAGGCAAACTATCTTTCTCACCTTATTCCATAATGTGATAATGATTTTCTGCCTGCTTTTGAAACATTTGTAACTGATCATTCAAAATGAGAAGATACCAGATTAAATGAGTTACTGGAATGTTCCACTATACTAATCCCATTACTTCCCCTGCCACAAGAAGATGATATAATGAATTTTACATAGGTTACCTGCAAATGTAAAAAAACCCAAAAAGGTGCTTTACTTTAAACTCAGCACATTCCCACACCGAGCCCTGAACTTGTCCAGAAGAGCCAGTGCATTACTTCAACCTGGCTCACCCAACATCTGGAAAGATTGAGCACTTTAGTGGGGCCTTTCTGGCATTCTTTTCTAATATCTGATTGAATCAGCTTTAGCTGAAAGTGCCAAAAAGCTGCACTGAAGCATACAATCTTTACAGATGCTGCAGAGCCAGTTTGAAGTAATGCACTGCTTCTTTTGGTAAAGCACGATTGTTTTGTTTTTTTTTAACATCTGCAAGAAGCCATTATGTCTTTCTGCTGTAATGAAAGGTTTTATGTAGTTTTCAGGTAACAATAATCCTCTTTTGTCCAGCTGATAACTGCAAATAGGTTAGTCAGACTTCCCCCAGCAGAGACATTTGTAACTTTACGTGAAAGATGGTCTATGCAGGAAGGGGGGAATCGCTGGCCTCTCTCTATTTTTATAGCTCCCAAGCAAATGATTTAGAGCATCTCACACTCAGTAAACCTTATACATAAGACAAGAAAAGTATGAGGCATAGGAAACAGCAGTAAGCTTATTCATCTTGCAGGATAGAAAACTATCATAGATCTCATCAAACATATTGCAAAAATAATTGTATCATACATATCTACTGTACTCAGAATGGGACTGATCTTTTATCTTATCATCAGAAACCTGTGGTGCCTAGTTATACTGGACTTTAATGTACTGCCATTAGGGAATAAACATAGTTTATTTCAGTATAACATTTCTTAGCCAAGTTCTATCTTATATGTCATACATTTTGTAATTGCAGCATAGACAGAGATTATTTCCTATGTAATCAGCTTTGTATATTACAGGGATTTGTTTGTTTATCCCAATGAGACCAGACAGGGAGCAACAGGGCAGCCATCTTTATTGAGCAGACAATGGCTTAAGTGAATTAATTCAAGCAGGCAACAACAGGACATAAGCACAGTATGGGATATTGCCATCTCTGGGCAGGAATGTATAATATATAATACTGTGCACATAATAGCTATCCCACAGTATGCACAGGGGGAGCATCCATTTCTGTCAAGAACTAGATTTCTTTCTGATATCTTGAGTGCACATTGTGCACTCTGTAAGCTTGATGCCCAGTGGTTTGACCCATTCTACACTGAGCAAACTTGCTCACTGTCCTTTGGCAATTATGACATGGAGGACACCTCATCCTTAACATTTTCCTTTCAGTTCAGCTGTTTACTTACTGTAGTCAAAGTCTTGCTTGACACAGAATGAAAGGCAGATGGTTTTGAGGCCACAACAATTCTTATGTCTCTTCTGAAATTAAGGCAAACTCAGAACCTGAGTCTACCCCCATGATACAGAACACTTTGGAGCATTACTGTAGTATAGGTCTTTTTCTGCTGTTGGGGCAAAGTTTCCATATTGTTTTCAGACCCAGTAATGCAGATATCTGTGAGCATTCTACAGAATGAAATTCAATTTTGATTAACAACAGTACTTGTGGAAGCTGGAAGCTTGAACTTCTGATGGCACACATTCCCTTGCACTGGGAATGATGACTTGGCATCATGAAAATGGCATGTATCATATATTTGGCTCTCACTGCAACTATAGAAGCTTCCCTGGGATGAAGAAAGTATTGTCTTGTGCACTGGTGGTGATTTTTTTGGAGATTTCATTTTGGATTGCACTTCATAAGTTTCAGTTGATTTTTTTTCCAGACAACACTTGGATATCATTTGCATAGAGACATGCAGCCTCCTGACCAACTGCTAAATGAGAGCTTAGCCCCCCGAAAATGTCAACCCTTAGGGTTCAACAGCTTGATCCTTAACATGTCCCTCTCGCTGAAACAGACCCTCCTCTGACCTGCCATGCCTTGTTCTTGTATATTGCTGAGAGGGTTCCTGGTCATCAATAGTAGTCTCATCTGGTTACACACAAGGGATCTCCTTTGGGCTCTGCCTCCCCTCACACACCGTCCACACGCCAACCAGATATGATGGTGTGGGCCAACCCCCTCTCCACAAAGAGATGCAACCATAATGTTGGCTTACTCAATATTATTAGTAGGATCTCAGAGTGAATGTCATCAACTCAAATCAAAGTTTGGTCTATTGACATTTTCACTTACTTAATCAGTCTTCTATAAATAAATAAGAATCAAGGAAATGAAAGCTGTACACAGTTCATTGGTAACCAAGGAACTCAGTCCATCAATTAATTCCAATAGGCACTCATGTTAACCAAGGAAGTCAGTCCATCCAATTAATTCCAATAGGCAATCACATGACCATAACTAAATTAAATCAGAAAACCACATGCAATTCATCAGGTCTCAAGAAAATCAATCCATTGAAAAATTCTATCAGATGATCAAATAACAATAATCAGTTAAATCAAAACTATTCATAATTCATTAGGCATTAAGAGAATGAGTTCATCCAACTAACTGCATTGGCTCATCAAATCACTCTCAGTTTATCACAGGCTTGGTCCCTTCACCAAGCAAAGTTCTCACTTTTCTAGAGGTGCAGATCACACCAAGTAATTCAGCCCAAATGCTCACCAGTCACTCTGTGCTCTTTGACCAAATACTTCAGAGCCTGGAGCTGAAACTCTCCTCACTCTTTGTCAACTTTTTATATGGTGGGCGTCTGCTCATTTCTTCAGGCTCAGATTAAGAATGAGAGATTCTTCCTCTCTCGGTTCAACACTGCAGGGCTTTCCTGGACCCTTCTCTTCCCTCCCCTGTTCCCAGGGCCTGGCTACCTGTTGCGAGGTGTTCCTCTGAAAACCTGTGTCACAGAAATTATCCCCTCACCAGTTCTAGTGGCAGCTGCCAGACTCTCATGGCTGTGCCTCATCCTCCCATCACTCTCTCTCCCCCTTCCACCTGCACAAGATGTTCAGTTATGCGGCCACCTCCTGGGCATCCTCCAATAAGGAGGGAGCAGGAACTTACAAATTGGACCCTGGCTTCCCCTGCTGATCAGCCACCACTGCTGCTGCCGCTGTTCCTACAAGGATGCAGGAAACCTCTCCAGCCCTTACCAGGCTGTGCTACTTTGCCCAGGTACCTAAAGTGTGGGTGTCTCAGGGCCCCTATTCTCAAGTTACCCTTTGGGAGGTGTCTTCTACTCCCACAGTGAGCACAGCAGAATCCAGGTGGCCACTAGGGGCTGACGTGGTTGCCTCAGGGCATGTCACACTATACAAGGGCTTAATTGCATGATCTCAAGCATAGAGGTAGGGATCAACAAGAGATAAACATAATATGGAATAGCTCTGCCTGCTGGCAGGAATTGTGAAAGAGAAACACAGGGGGAGCAGCCCTGAGCTGGGGAGAGACACTGGGAAGATTGGCCAGGGAGGGACCACCAAGGGGGCATGGCCAGAAAAAAAAAAACAAACTGATGCTGGAGCCCAGGACAGAGAAGAGGGAGTAGACATGTCCTGCAGAGGAGGAGTGTGAAGAACAGCCAGGAAGCAGGCTGTGGAAGAGTCCCAGGGAACAGAGAGATGAAGGAGCGATCAGTCTGCAGGCTACAGTTGAGGCTAGCAGCTGCGAGGAGTCCCATGATCAGGTAAGAGGCACACCAGAGGGTAACCAGAAGGAGTGGCAGCCCAGTGGCAATATACTGGGATGCAGAAAAAAAATAGCAATATAGGTTTAAACATAAGAAGAGCCACAGGCTGTGGTTAAAACAGGACTTTATTTTGTTTGCTTATATTTTGGTCTGGACTGGACTTTACTTCATTTGTTTAATGTTTTTGGAGTGTTTTATTTTTAAATTAACACCCTGAAAATAATCTTGGGTTTCATGTGGCATGAGGCTGGGGCACAGGGGATGGTGGAGCCCCAATTTTTCTGTCAGGTATTTTTCACATCAGTAAAAGTTTTCTTCTGCCCTGTGTCATGGTGAACATCCTCCTATCAGGGAAAGTGTATACACAACCCTGTAATGAATAAGAACCAGAATACTTACCATCAAAGTCATGGCAGGTGAGTTTTTATATCAACAAGGAAAGATAAGGGTGATATAAGACCCCTTACCTGTCACAGCAGAAAGAAAGATGTCCTCTCAGAAGGGGTACAAGCCCTGTAGCACCCATTGTTGACACCTATGTATATAACAGTCAGTCAATGCAATCCTTGATGAATATTAAGGAATGAAAATAGATAATCTCATGAAGTAGTGGGGTAAACTTAACTGGGCCTGATTTGACTCCTACCATGCAAATTTCAATTGAAGTGTACCATCTATCTCATATATATGCAACAGTGGTTATAACAACTGTGGTGAGGGTCAATATTTGCAGACATGTTCCTTCCTCCTTTTGTCATATATAAATAAAAATGTCTGGTGCTCCCACATTGCCAAGTAGGTTTGCTAAGGCAGAATCCTCTGAAAAGTGGCTCTTCTCTGTTGCAGTTTCAGCTACTCCACTTCTTTTTGAACCAACCCTTTATTAGACTTCATGATCTTCAGGATCTCCTCATCCTATGAGCCATATGAGCCAAATTTCTTCTCTACAAGGAAGATACTTGTTGTGCCACATTCTGATAGGGAAGAGAAATCATCCTTTATGCTGTGATACCTACTCCCTAGAAGGGTACTATGTCAGGAGAAGGCCTCTTCCTCAAATTCACTCATCACTTTTAGAGCAACTGCAGGAAAATTGAAAGACTGAGCTCTGGTAAAAAGGAATGAAAGTCTCAGAAAAGGAAAGTAGGCTTACAAACTCCAATGAGGGAAGACCAGATAGCCATAGCTGGGTAACTCCAACTCATATCAGGTGACTGGAGCCAGAAAATAGATGTTTCTGGTTGGATTCCATCTATGTCATAACTTTATTACAGAAGTGACACTGTTCCTGATTTGGGCTGAATCTGAATCCAAATCGATTTGAATAGCATAGCACTTGTGCTCTCAACTGTGCTTGTGTCTTACTCCTAGATGGAGACACAAGTTGGGAGGAAAGTATATTTTGTCCATACAAAAGGCTAGACAGAATCATACCTTATGTAAGTCAAGAAGAAGGAAGTGTCTAATATTAAAGAGTCTTACAGCCTCCAACCTACTTGAATTGAGTCCAGCACAGGAAAAAAGAAACATTAGGTGCAGATGAAACAGCAAATCTACCCTGATACTAACTGTAATAGAGTGATCTGGTTACACAGAAAGTTGTACAGACCAGAACATTTTATTTATACTCCCTTGCTATGACAACTTTACAAGTATGGGACTCACACTAAAGTAAACTGAGATCTTTCCATGCTGTATGATCCCTATACATGAAAATGCAGAATTCAAGCAAAACACAGTCCTAGTGAATTTTAAGATCTGGGATAAGGGTGGGGAATGCAGTTACTGAGTAAGCTTTTCAAAACAGCCACATCCTGGCATTAAAAGAAACGTATAAAATGTTCCTTGGTTATATATATTCTGGAACAAAAAGTTTATTCTTAAATGTTGTCATGTCTTTATTGGCACCATTTATTTTTTATAGCAGTTAAAACATAACTGCTTTAATGCCAGTGTATTTGATTGTATATGGCTGTTGCCTTAAATTTACAGGGATCTCTTGTTGTTAATAGAGGAAAAATAAAATCTGTGTAGAGTGTTTAGTTAACTCCCTGTTGAAGTTAAGAAACAAGATATCTTTGGAAAACTCTTAAAGGATTATTCCTAATGGTGCCAGAGGGACCCTTGCTTTACTTATAAAAATGTATGTGCCAGGAGAAAGGACAAAGATACAATTATCCCAGAATTGCTCCAGAAAGAATCATCAGCTTTCCTTCAGGTGAGGTACATACATTGCTCCAACTATAGAACTATGGATTGCAATGTATGCCAGTTCTGTATAGATAGATGAGTCTTTGTGCTGGGTCCTAGTCAATGAAAGTCCTAATTCTCTTGTGACTACTTCTAGTCAGGAATAATTCACTTTAATTTATGTTACCCTACAGTCTTCAGTGGAACTAATCTTGATTTACACTGGTTCTGGGAGAATCAGATTAATGGATTTTAATAGTTTAACAGGGATGAAAGTGGAACATTTGAATTTTTATAACACTATTGTCTCCTAAAGTCTGTCTCAATTTAACCTCCTAGAATGCAAGCTCAACTTCATTTTAACAAAGAAGCTATGTACATCAGCCTTTATTTTTTTTTTCCAGAACAGTAGCTCTTTCTATTCTGTTCCTGAAGAAAAAATATAATTTTCTCTGGAAGTTTATGAAAGATCATCATAGAACTGAAAAATCTTGTGAAACCAAATTACAAAACCCACCTGAAAAGGATGCACCTCAAAAGTTCGTGTTGAATTATCAGTAACTTTTTTTAGAGATCTGTGGGCTGCAACATTCAGATATGTTTTAAATATCTTTGATTCTGCTGGCATCTGGGGATATTCAAAACTGGGGTTGCAGTGTGGGCCTAATTTTACTTCCTTCCCAAATTACTAATGGCCCCATAGGTGAATTACTGGTAGCAGTATCTCCACTGACAGTAGAGTGCTTACTAAATAGATTTTTTCTCATTGTTTAATACTGTTGCTAGGAAAAATATCTGATTACAGGGCCAATGTAGTAGCTGCCTGTTGATGTAATGCATGGTTAACACAAGTCTTATCAGAAGCTCACATGCTCACACGAATGCTCATGATTAGAGTAGTTTATCAATACAAAAAGAGCCCCATTCTTTCTTAATTTTACTACCTGTTGGAAGCAGTCTTTTCTGAGCTAAGTTTTAATTCTTCAAAGTCACTCACTACTGATGCCCATTCTGCCATGACAAACAGACACAGCAAAGGAAATGCCAGGTGGTACACTGTTTTCTTCTTCTATGTCTGCTTCAGTAACAGGAGCAATTTGGAGTGCTTTGAGCTTCTTTGTTTTTCATATGCATAGACACTTAGACAGACCCCTTAGAAGGCCTTTCAAATCCTATCTGCAATGAAATACATCATTTGGATATTGAGGATGAAGAGCAAATGGATTCAGGCAAATAAGCCACATCACAAGAAGTGAAGTGAGGACAAGACTTAGCAGTAACGCTGACCTGTAATTATCTCCTCTTGGTCAGCATGACTGATCCTAGTGACTGACAATAT
>NW_005842151.1:861937-891905 GCF_000455745.1 Alligator sinensis | reverse complement strand
CTTTCCCTCCCAGTTAGAGCTTTTTCCTTAATGATAGATAAAGATTCTGAAACCAAAGATAATCCTTTTTAAAAGTGAAGACGCCTACTTAGTTTAATTAAATTACATGTCACTTGTTCAGCTCTTTTTACAGCAAATTGTTCCTATCAGTCAGCAATACATATTTCTTCAGTTTATGCAAACTGATAGTTTTCAATTCTGCCTTACTGGTAAAGACTACCAAAAGAAAACCCCTTGTCTCAGAGAAAAAAACAGTAATGGGGTGTGTGTGTGTACATCAGTGGGTGTAGGACACAGTAATATTTTACTGATCTTTTACTTAGCACTATCAAACCAGCTCTTGACTCCTGATCCAGGTGTTGTGCACTGTGCAGGTGTTGATCTGGCAAATTAGCCCTGGTTTACCTTGCCCTGATAATTCACTGGTGCACAGTATAATTCACTGGTGCAGTAACATCACATAAAAGACATTCATCAGCACTAGTACTCAGTAACTCTGGTTACTGCACCTTTATTTAGTACTTGTATACTAATAAAGGCGCCTTTATTTAGTACTTGCTTATACAAGTACTAAATAAAGGTGCAGTAACCACTGCACAGTAGCGTCTCATGTAGATGAGACCTCTCAGTGAAATCAGTGGCCTTGAGTCAGGTCCTTTGGCATTAAAATAACCATCCTGAATTTCAAAGATATTCAGAAAGGAGAACTTTCTGAATATGCCCCAGGAACTTTGAAAATTTAGGTCAGCTATTACTAAAGATGGCAATAGCACCAAGGTAATCAAAACCACAATTTGTGGAGAGAAACATTTGTAGCAAAGAGTTTGTGAGCACTCCAAAGATTTACATTTGTTTTTACAAAATATTTCTGAAAAATTTTGAATAGCAAACTTATCGGCAAAAGTGATAGACCACCTTTAAATAATATGTGAATGGCAAGAAGGTTCAATTTGTTGCTTACAAATACCCTTCACAGCTGCAGTAGTTAGGGGATATGACATATCATGTGTGTACTATTTTATCAAGAAACTTAAAAAAAGGAGGAATAAAAATCCATTTTTGCAATAAGATAGCTATTACAGATTTCTTTATTATTATTTCTATAACTAGAGCTTATTATTAAGTCATGTCATAAGTCATGTCACATATTTGACCAGTGAAGAATTGATTCCTCGTTTAATAAAACACAGTTGTAGCTATACATCATCAATCTAACAGGGCAACAGCTGGCTGTTATTGGACACGTGATTCTGCTACAAAACCTTAAGTTACTTGTCACTTGTTATTATTGTTCTTTTGTATTAGCTAAGTCCTGTATCCTGCAGTTTATATCAACACAACTATCCTTCTCCATGCAGATATCAAAAACCATCTCATCCACACTATTTACTAGTCTTTTAATAGTATATGTGTCTTTGATGTAGTGGTCCTCAGATTAAAATGTCCTCCATAACTGGAAGCATTTAAAATAGATAAGTGGATCTTATTTATTAATAATGGAGAAAAGATTAGTTCTATAGTTGGAGCAATGTTGAGGGATAGAAGGAATCACTACCATGTAAATCTATGATTTTTCAGCAAAACATAGGGCTAATGTACCACATAGAATTGCTTTTCTTGTTTGTAGTCCATTATTTTCAACTGTTACATGAAAAAGTTGGAATGCTGCCTATATCATAGTTAATGGTTCTTTAAAAATATACACAGAAATTAACTACTGTATAGTCTGCACCATTAAAAAGCAGGGGAAATTCCACTGAACATCACTGAATTCCTGTAAAAATGGTCTGATTTCTGTCTGGAAGAAAGACAGTATATTCATAGATGAAAAACTCACATTCAAATGCAAACAAATGACAAGTTGTCTTAACCAATCATGTGCTTGGAAGAATTACTGATTGAGGCAGCACTGGTGAAGGACAATGAACAATCACACATATTGTTGGGGTGAAAATAAAAAGCATAGCCTCTATACAACAAAACTGTATATCATGACTTCAGTTATACCTTCACAGGATTGACAATGTAGTCCAAAGTATACTATTTCATTGTGCAAGTGTTTCAAATATTTGTTTTTATGTTACCAAAGATGTACAATTGAGGGGTTTGATCTACTACCCCTTGAAGTCAATTGAAGTCTTTCCACTGACATTAACAGGCAATGGATCAAGATATTTTTGTATATAGAACTTCCCTGACATGCACTTTCCATTTGCAACAAATACTTCCTAAAAAGTATTTTAGTACTTCTGAAAGATTCCCAAAACAGTTTCATTTATTTCTTCTTGGAACTGGTAGGATGGATGCAACATGGGTGGCAGCAAAAAACCCCCAAAAATAATAATCTAATTAAAAATAAGAAAGAGCTACTACAATACACAACAAAACAAGAATCTTCTTAGCCTGTCAAAAGAACAGAAATGGAGATTTCACAAAATCTTTTGTGAATGATCAATTGTTATATGAAGAGGAACTATGCCCTTGAGAGCTTTCTGATCTTCTGCTGCACCTCTCATCGAATGCATCTACATCTGTGCTTAACTGATAAGTAGACTAATTAGCTATGGAGTAAAGCATCACCATCTACACGTGCAATGCTGTTAGGCCACAGTAAACTAATTAACGTCCCCATAAGATAGTACCTAGACTATCTTATAGTGGGATAATTAACTGCAACTAAATGCATATGTAGACACTAACCATGGGCATAAACTGCACCTGGTCAGCACAGCCCACAGGGGACCAGATTCCTGCTTGCCACCTAGCCACATGGCTCTGCACTTGCAGCATCCTTATGCTCCAGCTAGCCCCTGATGCTGTCAATCCAGGGCTAACCCCTTGTGCCTCTGGCTCTGCTTTAAACTGCTCTGCTTCAGCTCAAATTGCTGCATGTGTAGATGTTACCCCCAGGAGTAGTTTACTCCAACTCAAATTGCTCTGGAGTTTATTTGTTTGAATTAATTGCATGTGTAGATGCATCCATCATATTACATAGTTGATGTAATGATTGAGGGGCACAATAGATAAAATGGAAATGGAAGTATCTAGATTTTGTCTTTCTCACCTTTTTTGCGATTTCTTATTGAACAGCTTGACATCAACTGATCACCAGAAAAAATTAAGTTTTCAGCAAAATTGTAACTAACAGTCTGTAATGGGGTACTTTCCTGTCTCACTGAACATAGTTTATTATTTCCATTGGAAGTCAGACATGGTTAAAATGAATACAGTAAAATTTGAGAATGTGGTCAGAATGGGAATCTGTTGTGTGTTTCTTGTGAGGGTTAAGAGATGAGACAGATTAGTTAGAATCTGGAGTGATATTTCCAAAAATAACCAGTGGATGCATCTACATGTGCAATTAATGCGATTGAATATACTCCAGGTAATTTTGAGACAGAGTAAACTAATTCCAACATCACCATCTACACGTGTGTTTAAGTGCAGTTATTAACTGTGCTGCTGGATACCACTTGTATCTGATGGGACTATCCGGCAGTGCAGTAAATTAGCCCACTGCACCCTAATTGCTGCATACATGGAAATGGTGATGCTTTACTGCACAGAAAATTAGCCTGGTGCAAAGTAAAGCATCTTGTGTAGATGCACCCAGTGAGTCTCTAACTGTTCCCAATAATTTTAATACATGTTTTACTCATAGCTTCAATCAGAGAAAAACTATCCATTCTAAATGATTTTGAAAATCCCACCCTGTAGGACTGTCTACACGTGCATTTAAGCCAGCGAAATAAGCCAGCATCTACACATTCAGGCATTAAAGCTGTGTGTGGACTGATTTGGAACTAAAGTTAGTCCGAAGTCAGTCCACACACATACAGTGTTACTGTGCAGTAAGGCCTCTACACATGCGTTATTTGTGCAGTAAGTAATCAGGTGTAAATTTGATACCTGCATGATGCAGGTATCAAATTTACACTCAAGTTGGTGTAAGTTGTCATATTTACTGTACAATATGGGCATGCATGTATAGATGTATGCCTGTACTGTGCAGTAATTTCAGCTACTGCACAGTAAATGTGCATGTGTAGATGCACCCTATGTCACCTAGATGCAGAAAAATACCTTGATATTTACAGAAGACAAAAGACCCTTCCCAGCAAAGTGCTGGACACTTGCAACTGCAGCTGGACTCATTGGGCACTTTTACAGGTGCTCCAGGGGTCAGGGTGGGGGGAGCACTTTACTTAAAGCAGCTCCAAGAGCCACTCTAATTAAAGCATCACAGTGTCTCATGTATCAGCGTCCCCATGCTTCAAAATGGCAGCAGGAGTGCTTGAACTAAAGCTAATTCAATGAGCTTCAGTTCAAGTGCCCCTGCTGCCATTATGAAGTATGGAGACACTGATACACAAGACTCAGAGGCTGGCTGGAGCGCAGTAATTAGCATGCTCCAGCAGACTCATCTCATCGAATCTGCTCTGACATACTGTAATTACAGTGCATTGAAGCAGCCTCGCAGCATGCCTACAGGCACCCATTGGGAATAACAAACATGAGGAATCTTGTAGGATCCTATCTCAGGGCAGAGAGCTTTCAAAGCTTAGTGTATGAACTAAAATACATTAAACAGTTGAATTTTTAACTGGTGAGATTATTTTGAAATGAGATTACAAATGTATTTGAAAGTCCTATTAATTATTACCTCCTAAAATATGAAAGATACCTTTTATTTCTGTGTCCCCAGTTATTTCTTAATTATGATCAGAATTTTCAGACATATTGGATTCCTCTTCCTGCAGTTCAGAAAAATTAATGGCTTGTGAAGATACCATAATACTTCACATGCTTATGGAACCAACAGCCCTTCATCATTCATAAAGTTCTATTTTTGTTCATATTTAAATCATCAGTAACCAAAAACTCTCAGGGCCATGTCCTAAGTCTAAATCTTGTAGCCTTACATTCTAACTCCAAATTAGGGGTATATATGCAGGACGCTAACCACATAAAGGTCAATTCCAAATGCTTTCTCAAATGTCATACAATACAATAAATACATTGTTACTCTGAAGTCTTTAATGGCTTTGATCATGCAAGTTCGTTTATACCAGTAGATCCCTTATTGATAGTACTTTGCTGAGGAGCAGAGGTCCTCTGATGCAGATCCAATTTCAGGATCAGACCTTCATATAATACATTTCTTGGACAAAGTCTATGTTTCCATTTGTGTTTTGGATATTTTTTGGTAGTGCAATACTAAAGCGTCTGTAAGGTACCCTGCAATGTTATATGAAGTGTGTTGTACAAATAACATTTTACTACCATCATTATTACTGCATTAGGTAATAGGAATTTCATTTAAACAAACCCTAATAGGCTTTTTCATGTGTATCATCAACATGCCTTTTCTACTGGTAGGAAATCCATAAAGATTTTTCTCCTTGGGTAATAAATTTGTTTTTTAAAGAACCCTTGCCTTAAAAACTGTACTTTCTGGGTCTCTGGAATTTCCTGAGGCTGGCTTGTCACAATGCATCAGCATGCCACAGACTCAGATTTTGCTGTGCCCTTTTGTATAGCACTAAATAGGAATGATGTAGGTAGAAAAGGGCAGATCATAGTGATGTATTGTTTATGAATGATAAATGTAAGGGTATACATGCACGTGACTAATACCTTATGTACACCATGCATAAGAAGGCATGGGGAAAGTTAAATATAAAAAACAAGATAATTAAGGGTACATGCCTAGTATTAGCACATGCAAACATCTGAATCTCTCCTGGATTTGAGTGAAGACAGTACTGACTCTGATGCTCTGGGTTTTGGTTTCTCTTTTTTTTAATTCTTCCCTCAAATAATTTTCATGCTACATAATTGCACAATGGATTATTTAAAATGATTTTACCATGTGTACTTTATTTTAAATTGTTTTAAAATTTTGTGTTACACTTAAGGACCTCATTCAAAAAATCCAGATGTACCGTGTTACAATTGGAACATTTTTAAAAGGATAATATTCTCATAGTATGCCCACAGGCTAGGATGTTCCTTTTTCCTTTATATTACTTCATTGTCTCAAGGCAAGGAATTCGATGTGCTCAACAACATTAGTTAATTATTATAAAAATATTAAATGAGATATAAATGTATGGAATATCAACTTCAGGCTTTTTTCCTTCATCTCTTTTTTATATTATACACACACACACACACAAGATTTGTTATCGTGATTTAAAGTTAAGCAGATTGCTTATTTGTACTTAACTTTCACATTTGGATTTAAGAAAAAAAGAGTGAATGAATTTGAATGTTTCTTTTGGACAGAAAACTGACAAAGAAAAGGAAATCCCTTGCTGTGGAATATTGCAGTTATGGGTCATGAACATTTAAGCAGGAGTTACTGCCATCCAGAGGCAGAAAGCCATAAACTGTCATATTCTATTATTGTTTTAAGCAAAGAAAGGTAAACCCAAATGAATGAGTTTGGTTGGTTCAGTTTATTTCACATTAAGGCATCAAAGAACAGACAAACAGTATATATAACCAAGGGTTTCACTGGGGTTTTTATACATATACATTTATGATACAAAATATTGCGCAATACTGGAGAGAAGACTATAAAATACAGACCCACAGAGAAGGCAGTGCAAGTTAATAAATCAGATCTGCTTTCTTCCAGACAGTTTGTGATATCCCAATTATTCTAGGAATAATTATGGTGGGGTTAAGGGTTTGCACAAGCCAGCCTGGCCAAAAACCTGAGTAGAAAAAAAGATATTTGCATCTATTCTGTTTCTTTCTTGTAGATCCCTGGAAATATGCAAGAGAAGGAACCCTGGAAAACTACCCCGTGAGGAACAAACCACACTCCGCTCCCAATTGGCTAGTAAGTAAGAAATTCAGAGTGTCAAAATTCATAGGCCTTCCTTTCCCTTTTGCAAATTAATCTGAGAGATTTGTCTGGATAAAATATTCAGGATCAGACTGTGGCTAAATAAAAAAGCTAGACTACCAGTCTTCCACTATTGATACTACAGAAAACTGGCAACATGTCAAGTGTTTTAGTCTCCTTACGGGACTGAAGGAGATGAAATTATTCTGGCAAGTATTTCAGTGGGTAGCTCAATTAGTATTCTTTATGACTGGCTAGTGATCAGACTAACTCTCCCTCCCCCAAAATAGCATAATGGAATAGAAAAAAAAAATTAAATTGAGACGAAGTATGAGAAAAGGGAAAACCTCATTTGTGCTTTTTCCCATTACATCCAAGGAGTGTATTATTATCACCATAGTAATTACTATTACTGTTATTATTATTAAGAATAACAACAACAATAATAATAATATAATTAATACCAGTGGTGATGATGATACTTCTCAACTTGAGAGAGAAAGAAAGAAAAACTAAGAAATAAAAACAATGTTAAAAACATAATGCCTACTTTTTAACAACCTGTCTTCAGCCATAAAAACATAAAGAATTCAAGAGTGGAAGATCACTCAACTCATGCAAACAATTAAAGGTGACCTAAAGAGAAATATGTAAAAGGGTATTCTAAATCTATGCCTCCGGAGCCAATTATATCAGATTTGCTGTATTATGACTGTTTAAATATTTTCTTTCCTTTAAAATGCTGGTTTCTTATTGTGCATGTGCCCTTACATGAAACATATTCCAAAATGAAAGACACATCTCTTACCATCATTAAAAATATTCAGCCCCACTGTGCATTTAAAAATGATCTCATGTCCCTCATTTACTATTAGGATGTTAGTTTTCTTCTATAAAATCATTTCTCTTGATGTGAATCTTTCCACAACAGAAATGTCACTATTAAAGCAGGTTAAACAGTGACCTCTACTGGATTAGTATCTGAAGTGATAAGAAATATCAAGAGAGGCAATGTTTTCTTAGGGTGATATCTTTTATTGGACCAACTGCATAGTTGGGAGAGAGTTAGACAAGCTCTCAAATGCAAGACATTTGAAAGCAAGACATCAGGTCTAAGCCAGACCTGATCAAGGCTCAGATTTGATGAAGGATGTCCTGTATTCTACAGTTTGTCTAACTCTTTTCCAGTTATACAGTTAGTTGGTCCAATAAAAGATACTAGCCTTAGAAATCCTTACCTCTCACATAATTCCTGGACCATCACTACAGCATCACTCTAATACTACCAAGAAATATCAAGTAATCAGAATAGGAACGGTTACTACCAAGCCATCCTCCTTCCATTCCTGAATTGCATGATGAGTTGTTATCAGTTATTTATGATGAAGCTCATCCTTTTGTAGTTTCTAACCATTGTGGTTTCCACCATTAGATTCCCTCTTCCAGTTATTGGACTTTAAACGTATGTGTTTAGAACAAACTAGGGTTTACCATATTAAAAGTTACCAACTTAGCAGATTTTTAGGTTAGGACCTTTATGATTCTACCAAATTTCACAATATTTTATAGTAATATTTAGTAAAAATAGTATGCCTTGAATTGGAGCTACATGATCCCTTGTATATGTGTGAAACTGCTTTCGATTTACTGAAACTGCAAATGTATACATTCATATCCAGTTATGTTCAACTAAGGAATCATAGCCTTAGTTCAGAAATTTAAAAAAATATGGACAAAGACAAGACAAAAATTCAGACAAAAAATTATGTGAGCTCCACATGTCCAGATACAAAGAATACAACCAATGTTCATGAAGTAAGGAACACGTGGCTTTAAAATGATTGTTCTTGCAGTTGACAAGCCTTTGTACTTTTAATGGATGATACCGCACTATGACGTTGCAAACAAAGGCTTCTTAAAGGCTAGTATTTCTAAATGTGTAAATTCATTTAAATATGAAGATAGCTGTGTTGTTTTTAAAAGGCCAGTAGTGCTAGAACAATTATGATTATAAAATTCAATAAAAATTATTGTAGGAAGAGAAGTTTGTGCCTAAATATATTTAAGATGCAATATACTGTGCATTGTATATTTAGCTTATAATGATAGTTTCCAAAGCAATCACCGTTTCTCTTCTATGGAATGAATGTAACTTCTGACTCAGCTGTTTATATGTTACCTCCAAATTAATACAGGTGTAGGCAAACTTCTTTGTGGAAGTGAACTAACTCCTGAGGTTGCCATGAAGGTTTGAGTTGGCTGAACTACCTCCAAAGGATCACTCTGCAGCCACTTCACATTTTTTTAAATAAGCAATAGGACTTCTCATATCACAGAAAGGCCACATTGTTTTTGACAGAGAGACCTGGGTGTTAGTGGAATAGCTTCTCAGAAATTTGAATGGCTTTGTGTCATGCCTCCTTAATATTCAACCAATATTCAATTTTGTGACTGTTTAGTACAGCCCTTAAGTCTCATATAGACAAAAAACACTTCATATATATTTACTTTTAAGTCAAGGCCTTTAGTAATGCTGTTCTTCTTAAGTTAGTGAATGAAGTATAATTCTGTTCACAAGCAGTTTGTTAATGGGAAAATTTAGAAAACAACTCTAACCTTTTTGTAAACCTGGAAACCAATAATATACCTGCCTCATTTGTGGATTTATTTCTTCAAGGTAACAGAAAGGTCAAAGGCAATGAGCCTTCCACTTCTGTAAGTTGTGTGTCTGATGACTTGTGGTAAAAATAACTATTGATCTCTGTTTATAACTCCTGTACACTGTTGTGGTTGTACCAGGGACTTCAGATTTAAATATCAATAACTAGCACAAACCTAAAAGAGCCAAACAAGTATATTTGCTTTTTTTCTTTGCAAAATATCTACCAAATTATTAATTTTCAAAGTCTAAAAAACCCCTTGAAATCTTGTTAATTTGTAGATATGCAAGGTATAATAGTTTCAAAAAATGTTTTTTGGAAAAAAAATAAAAAATAAAAGTGGATTCTCGTCTCCCCACACCACATGATGAATCATAAGCAGGGCATTTGAAAATGCTGGTTTTACCATTACTCTATAACTTTCTCTGGTTACCAGGCAAGCGACCATTGTATGTAAGATATATCATAGTCTGGTAAAAGTCCAGCAAAATATCCTATTGATTTTACTCAACTACCTACCACAAATAAATTTAATGAAGTTGGTAGGGAGAGAGGCCAAGCCACATGTTTTTTGCCATTGTACCAAATACCTCCACTATAACATTGTGTCATCTCTCCCTCCATCATTGGATGATTTATTTCTATAGCATGTGAGGAACAATTGCTCTTATAGGTAATAGATAACCCTAAAGCAGCAGCATCCAAGAAAAGCAAAACAGAAATCACCAACTACTGTTTCCAACTGAAAGTAAATGACAGTGAATGCTCCATTTTACAGGGCCAAATAATAGTGTGCTGTATGTGATATATTTGTAATAATATATTCCAAATAAAAACAAATTTAACTAGCAAACTGCATTTAAAGCAGCGGGTGGCAGTATTCATATGTAAAAGCCTGCTTTCCAAAGATTGGATATAATTTTCTGCCACATTTGTCCAGCAGAATGCAAGCAAACTCTGAAGGGTTTTGGCAAGATCCACGGTATTTTTTCTGTTGACTAAGAGAGGAAATCTCAGAATGGATGAAATCATTGTGGTGAAGTGTGTTTGTATATTTTAAGACAATCAGGAGTCAAGACAATACTTTGAAGGCAATTTATGGTAGTAATTTCATGCATGTTTTCTATGTTGCCTATTCCATGAAGCTGCCCTCATTTGGCTTCCTAAGTGGGTAAGTGCCAGTATAAACTGTAAGTCTTAGGTGCTGCCAAAAAATATTGTCACTCATTTCAGTACCAGTACCAAAGCATGCTCCATGCTAGCTGTCTCCATTATGGAAGAGGCAAACTGATGGATCAACTGCTAATACAGAAAGCAAAAATGATATTTAATTCTACATTTTATCCTTCATATGCAACACATGTAGATCTATTTGTGACATAAAAACACTCAAGAACTGTTAAGAAATTTTGAACAGAAAACTGGCAATCATGACCCATAAATAAAACTGAGAGAGACTCATATTCTGCACTGAAGTGGTTCAGATGAGCAGCGGGCAGAGCAGGGAAAGCAGCATCAAACTTATGTGGAATTTAAAAAAGAATGTTATTCTTTCTTTAGATAGGTTTCTAGAGTAATTTCCCTTTACATCCAATAGGACCTTGGTACCCAGATGATGTCTATTGTGTGCACCCTTCATGGCACAGAGCTCAGCTCTGCAGAGATTCCTTCCATGATGATATGTTGAAAGCAAGCTGTGGGAGGTAGGTATGGGTATATAAAGGTACACTGTCCTTTCTTCTCTTTCCCCCACACACAAAAAAGCATCTTTTGAAATACTCAGCCTAGAGGCTAACTGCTTCCCTGTTAACAGTGGAAGCTGAAATAGGATCAATGAAGAACTACCTGGGAAAGAAGCAAGTATTGACTGCTCAAAAGGACTCAGAAGAGCAACTTCTGTTGGCCATTGTAGGACTGGCACCAAGATGTTTTTCAGTCTCTGCTAAATAAGACAGAGGCCAAAGCTTCTGAGCTGCTGGTGAATCTATTTACATAACACCTAGATCTCAATGGAAATTTCAGAAGGCTCCTGTTTCAGACTTAATTTTTCTATCTGGGGAGTCGGGATTATAGCTCAGGTATTCTAACTCACCCAATTTCTTCTTCCCATGACAGGAAAATTTAAATAGGAGATGAAGGGGATGTGCTTCTGTTAAGAAAAAGTACATGCTATTGGAATGCCTTATATGCAGAAGGAAAATATTTTAAATAAATGATCTCAAGTCCTTCACTTGATACAAAACTTTCTCCTAGCATTATAGTCATTCAAATGTAATTCCAAATGATTAATACATCTGAAATATTGCTGTTTTTGTAAATTGAATCCAACCTCACATAATGATTTGAAGGATTAATAGGAATCTTATGTTTAAGGGAGGTGATAAGGAAGGCAGAACAAAATGATACATAGTGTATTTTGGTGTCTGTTTTGTACAGCATTCACTGTATGTATCCTCAGATTCTCATTCATCTGCCTCACTGCGTTACTCGCAAAAAGTTCAGTTTAAAGTTGAAACATGAGCCTAAAACTTCCATTGTGGGTTCATTACATTCCAGAAAGCACAGTCAAGGGTGAAAAAGCCACTCTCAGAGCTGTCAGACTGCTGATATATCCACCTCCAGCTTCCTCGTAAGTCTGACAGCAAGTGAAGTGTTCTTGTACCTTCAATGTCTTTTGAGAGACAACTTTAAGAAACAGTCAAAAATATTCTGTGATACCAAAGAAGATGATAAACAGCCTAATTCTTTTCTAGAGTGAATTTCCTGTACCATTGTGAGAAACCAGCATCAAAGTGCTATATATTTTTTTTAATTTTAGATATTTTAGAAAAAGGTCGTTCTGTGGTTTTTAAATGCCCTTCTGGAACCATATCCAGGTATTTCAGCAGAAGCCTTCATCAAGAGTGTAGATAACATGGGATCAGTTTTTTTAAAAGGAATTGAAATGCTGAAACATATTTTTAGGCATTAGACAACTGAGAAAGTGGAAACCAATAGTGCCAGACTATCAGGCAGGTATGCACTTTCTTTACTCTTATTTTCCTGAATAAAATAAGGTTCTCACAAAGGGAATTCAGAATTGACTAGGAGAGATCAACTAGATTTGGCATCCCCTAAATGCAAGCTATGGCTTACTGAAGTGTTCTTTATGGTTGCCACTGCAACTTTGCTTTCCCTATTAATAGTAATAACACTTGGGGGAGGGGGGGTGTTTGTTTTGGTTTTTGAATAGGAATTCAAGAAACTGGGTAGCATTCCCATTTGCTGTGTGAGGGTTTTAGCTAGGCACTTTTCACAAGGTAATAAGAACTGCCCATCTAAACCCCACTATGCTGATTACAATGTCTAAGGGGATGGAACTGTACTCTTTCACTGGTAAAAATGACAGTCTTCAAATGAATTAGCTTTTAAAAACTGAATGTTGTTACATGTTATGCAAAATACAATTTAATTGAGAAAACATTCTGGGACAAAAATTATTCTTGCTTTCTTGAGGCCTTTTGCATATATTTGTTGTATGCTGGAAATGCAATAGTTTATATATTACTGGTATATAGTAATGAACCACATGATATATGAAGCTACTGCCAGTTCCACTGGATGGAATCAAAACTGTTCAACTAAGGCTGGAAACAGATATCATCTTTGTGCCACTGTAAAAAATATTATGGCAGCACAAACGCCAAGCAAACAGATGTCCATGCCCCTTATCACTTCAAAAGTGCCCCAAAGTTGTGTCCATGACATAGGTGGTATAATTTGTGCCTCTGTTTTGCAGCAGATGTCTATTTGCTTTATTTCCTAATGGGAATTCCTAGTGGCCCCTGAAACCCTCGGAGTAACTGCCTGGGTTCCCCCATTTGCAGAGGCGTATCACAGGAGTTCCCTGGAAGTGTTTTCCTCAGACATGCCTTGTATTGATGCACCCCAGATCAAGGTATGCTTCTGCAAATGGGGCAAACCCAGGTTTGCTACTTGCAGACACACACCCAAAGTTGAATTCCCCAGTTGTGCATCTCTGCAAACAGGGAAATCCTGGCTGTCCCTGCCTGCAGAGGCATGCTCTGAGTGCTGTCCCACATTATTGAGCCTCAGCTGCTCCCATGAGCAGGAGAGGCCCAACCCTGTGAAGAAGATCAACTGTACTGGGACACATCCTAGCACAACTGATCCACTTCATTTACTGACAGCTGATCCACTTCATTTACTGACATCTACATATTTGTCCTGTAACACAATAGATTAGACCCCTCTGCTTTAGGTATTGATACCTCAGCTATCACAATGAAATTTCTAGTGACCACAGTTTATAAGACAGTGATAGTCATGAAGTTGCAGTGTGATCACAGGTTTGTTTTTATTGTACAGAATGTACCACATTTACTTGAATACAAGACAACCTTTTTTTTCCCCTCAACAGGCATGGTGGGGGAAAGTGCCTCATATTATAACTGCATACAAGGAAATCTCACTAAAAATATTGTCTGTCATTAAACTGCTGCCTATCATGAACTCAGCAATGGAAACCAACTATGAAGTTGATTAAATAAAGCCAGGGCACATGTCCCCCCATGCCATCGCAGAGGTGCACATAGCAACAAGAGCTGCACCCCCCTCCCCCCCCAGGCCCCCATGCAGCTCAATCTCATGCCCTGCCCTGACTGGGCAGCCCCAGCCCTGCTGGGCCAACCCACACCACCCACATGCAGATCTGGGTTCATATACCCGCCATGCCCCCCTAGGGTGTGTGCAGCGGCAGGAGCCACCCTCCCCCTCCCCATGCCCCTAGGAAGAGCCACTCAGTTCTCCATCCCCCACTCCACCCCGGCTGTGCAGCACCTGCCCCAGCCACAGCCCCACTCCCTCTGTCAGCACAGAAGCCTCCATCTGCCCCCTGCTCCACCCTTTCCCCTTAAAAACAAGAAAAAATATAAAGGCATGAGCTGAAACTTTGAGAGAGAAGGGGTACACTTGTAAAAAAAGGTTGAAAACCCCTGTGCTAAACAGTCACTCATTCTTTTGGCCAATACTTTTGCCATCCATTTGTAGTCTACATTTAAAAGGGTTTATTGGCCTCCAGTTGCCTAACACATCTTCCTTTCTGTTCTTGAATATCAAAATGACCACACCTTCTGCAAAATCTGCCCTATTTTCCAAGCGTTCCATTTTTTCCTGATATGTCTTAATTGTTATTATTATTAGTAGTAGTAGTAGTAGTAGTAGTATTATATTCCCCCTCTTTTGAGGGGAGTGCTTTTCAGCTTGGTATGAGGAAGCAGGAACAAAAAGGAAGTCTTTGGGCCAGTGAGCAATAAACAGGCCAGCTTCCAGGTGAGTTCACTGGGAAGGTGTGCTTGGACAAAGAGCAGTAAGAGAGAGAGGGCAAATTAACAGAGCCCGGAAAATGGCTGGAGGAATTTGCAACGCCAGAGCCATTGCCACTGCCTCTGCTTGCACCTGTGAGGTTTCTATTCAGACAGCACTGCTCATCACTGATGCTTTCACCCAGGTCCATGTTTGATGTTGTGGGAACTGTGGCTTGCAGGTTCCTTCCAGTGATGGCCAGGTCAGGGAGTACCTGCAGTATGAGTGATACTTCCTGATGGTGTCCGTCAGGGAACAGGCAAGACAACTACAGGAGGAGGTGACGAGGCTCCAAAGCATCCCTGGCCATGAGAAGTCCATCAGTTTGATGCTGGTGGAGATCTCTGGGACTATGAAGTAAGAAGTGCCAGAGGCAGCACAGAGAAGAGAAAAGACAAGGACACCCAGGAGGGTGGAAGCTGAAGGCTTGTGACTTCTGGCTGATATCTTCACCTCCACCTGCAGTGGTTCATTTGTAGAACAGATATGCAGCCCTAGCAACAGAGAAGGAGGATCACGTTCCATTAGTGGAGGAAGACAGGCCAGGCCTTCCTCACCAAGGTGGAAAGGAAGCAATGGGTGGTGGTGGTTGGAGACTTCCTTCTGCAGGGGATGGAGGGAGCCATCTGCTGACCTGACCTGTTGTCTTGGGAAGTCTGTTGCTTGCCTGGAGCCCAGATCCGAGATGTCACAGAGGGACTACTGAGTTTCATCTGGCCCTCTGACTACTACCCCATGCTTCTTTTTCATGTGGGCACCAGTGATACTGCCAGGAGAGACCCTGAGCATATCAAAAGTGACTACAGGGCTCTGGGTGAAAGAGTGAGGTCATCTGGGGCTCAGGTTGCATTCTCATTCATGCTTCTGGTCAAGGGAAAGGGCTCAGGCAGAAGCCTGGCTGCACAGGTGGTGTCAACAGAAGGGCTTTGGCATCTTCAGCCATGGGATGTTCTTCCAAGAAGAAGGATTGCTGGGAAGAGATGAGATCCACCTGATGAAGAGAGGGAAAAGCGTCTTCACAGATAGGCTCGCTAACCTAGTGAGGAGGGCTTTAAACTAGATTCACTGGGGGATAGAGAGCAAATCCCTGAGGTAAGTGGGGAAGCAGGAGACCTAAGGGAAGAGCAAGCAGGAGGGGGCAATAAGAGAGGTGCTTTCATACTTTCTGAAAAATAAGGGCAATCAACTAGGTACCTTAGGTGCCTGTACACAAATGCACAGAGCCTGGGAAATAAGCAGGAAGAATTGGAAATCCTTACACAGTGACAGAACTATGATGTGATTGGAATAACAGAGACTTGATGGGATAGCTCACATGACTGGAGCACTGTCATGGATGGGTCCAAACTGTTCAAAAAGGACAGGCAGGAAAGAAGAGGAGGAGGAGTTGCACTTTATGTAAAAGAGCCATATGATTGCTCAGAGCTCCAGTATGAAACTGGAGAGAGGCCTGTTGAAAGTCTCTTAGCTAAGGTTAGAGAGGAGAGCTACAAGGGTGATGTCATGGTGGGGGTCTGCTATAGACCACCAGACCAGGACAAAGTGGTGGGTGAGGCTTTCTTCAAACAGCGGGTGGAAGTTTCCCGATCACAAGCCCTGGTTCTCATGGGGGACTTCAATCACCTTGACATCTGCTAAGATATCAAGCAGTGCACAGGCAATCCAGGAAGTTTTCGGAAAGTAGTGGGGACAACTTCCTGGTGCAAGTGCTGGTGTGGCCAACTAGGGGCTCTGCTCTTTTTGACATGCTGCTCACAAGCAAGGAAGAATTTGTAGGGAATGTAGTAGTGGATGGCAACTTGGGCAGCAGCAACCATAAAATGATTTGGTTTTAAAATCCCATAAAAATTTGGTTTTAAAATCCCATAAAATGAGTTTGGGAGCCTGAGGAAAGGAAGGATGGAGAGCAGCAGAGTAAGGACCCTGGACTTCAGAAAAACAGACTTTGACTCACTCAGAGAACTCATGGGCAGGATCCTCTGGGAAGTCAGTCTGAGGGGGAGAGGAATCTAGGAAAGCTGGCTGTACTTTAAAGAAGCCTTACTGAGAGTCCAGAAACAAACCATCCAGATGTGCAGGAAGATTAGCAAGTATGGCAGAAGACCAGCTTGGCTTAGCAGGGAACTCTTCAGTAAACTAAATCACAAAAAGAAAACTT
Organism: Alligator sinensis; assembly: GCF_000455745.1. Lineage (NCBI taxonomy): Eukaryota > Metazoa > Chordata > Crocodylia > Alligatoridae > Alligator > Alligator sinensis. The sequence goes on along the minus strand of NW_005842151.1, from coordinate 874,867 downwards.
ATAAGAAGTGGAAACTTGGACAAGAAACTAGGCAAGAATATGAGAGCGTTGCTTGACATGCAGGGATGAAGTCAGGAAGGCCAACGTGCAACTGGAGTTGCAGCTAGCCAGGGATGTGAAGGGTAACAAGAAGGGTTTCTACAAATATGTTGGTAGCACATGGAGGATCAAGGAAAATGTAGGTCCTTTACTGAATGGGAGAGGCAATCTAGTGACAGGGGATGCAGAAAAAGCTAAAGTACTCAATGCCTATTTTGCCTCAATCTTCACAGACAAGGTCAGCTCCCAGACTACTGAACCAGGCAACACAGTTTGGGGAGAGGTGAGCAGCCAACAGTGGCAAAAGAACAGGTTAGGGACTTTTTTAGAAAAGCTGGACATACCTAAGTCTATGGGGCTGGATGGGATGCATCCAAAGGTGGTGCGGGAGTTGACTGCTGGGATTTCAGATCCACTGGCCATCATCTTTGAAAACTCATGTTGATTAGGAGAGGTCTCAGATGATTGGACAAGGGTAAAAATAGTTCCCATGAACATGAGCAGATACTGAAGGAATCCATCTCAAAGCACTTGGAGTAGAAGAAGGTGATCAGGAACAGTTAGCATGGACTCACAAGGCACAAGTCATGCCTGACCAACCTGATTGCCTTCTATGATGTGATGACTGGCTCCGTGGATGCAGGGAGACCAGTGGATGTGGTATGCCTTGATATTAGCAAGGCTTTTGTTACGGTCTCCCACAAGATCCTTGCAAGCACGCTAAGCAAGTACAGGTTGGATGAATGGACTGTAAGTTGGATAGAAAACTGGCTGGAGCATCAGGCTCAGAAGCTAATAATCAAAGGTTCAATGTCTAGTCGGTACCCTGTATCAAGTGGAGTGCCCCTTGGGTCAGTCCTGGGGCCAATTTGGTTCAATATCTTCATCAACAACCTGGAAGATAACATAGAGTCCACCTTCAACAAGTTTGCAGATGACACCAAGCTGTGGAGAGTAGCAGATTTACTGGAAGGTAGGGCTAGGATTCAGAGTGACCTAGACAAATTGGAGATTGGGCCAAATGAAATCTCATGAGGTTTAACAAGAGAAAGTACAAAGTCCTGCACTTAGGGCAGAACAATCCCATATACCAGTACAGGCTGGGGGCTGACTGTCTGGGCATCAGCTCTGCAGAAAAGGACCTGAGGTTACAGTGGAAAATAAGCTGAATATGAACCAGCAGTGTGCCCTTGTTGCCAAGAAAGCTTATGGCATACTGGGATTCATTGGACGGTGTGTTGCCAGGAGGTCCATGGAAGTGATTATTCTTCTCTATTCAGCACTGGTGAGGCCACATCTGGAGTACTGTGTTCAGTTTTGGACCCTCCACTACAAAAAAGATGCAGACAAATTGAAGAGAGTCCAGTGGAGGAACATAAAAATTGTGAGGGGGCTGGGGCACATGACTTATGAGGACAGGTTGAGGGAACTGGGCTTATTTAGTCTAGAGAAGAGGGGACTAAGATGGGATTTAAGAACAGCCTTCAACTACCTGAACGGGGGTTCAAAAGAGGATAGAGTTAGACTGTTCTCAGTGGTGGCAAGGAGAACAACAAGCAATGGCCTCAATTTGAAGCAAGGGAAGTTTAGGTTAGATATTAGGAAGACTTTTCTCACTGTGGGGTAGTAAAACACTGGAACAAATTACCCAGAGAGGTGGTGGAATCTCTATCCTTGGAGGTTTTTAAGACCCGGCTGTACAAAGCTTCGGCTGGGATGATCTAGTTGGGGATGGTCCTGCTTTGAGCAGGAGATTGGACTAGATGACCTCCTGAGGTCCCTTCCAACCCTAATTTTCTATGATTCTATGATATCTGTCCCCATCCATTGCCAACATTTTTCATTTAATTCCACCGGATGCCTGTCTCTTCCCGGCACCTTCCCTTTCTTACAAGCTTTTAAGCAGTCCTCCACCTCTCTCACACTTAACTTCTCTGACTTTTGTTTCTTTCCATCTTCTATTCCTTCCTTTATCCCCTCAAGGAACACCTTCGTTTTTCTTCCATCCACTCCTCTTCTTTTGTACAATTCTTCATAAAACTCTGCTGCCACATCCAACGCCTTTGCAGCCTCTTCTATGCAGATTCCTCCATTTCACACTGGTTTCAGTTCCTTCCTTCTGGGTTCATCTACACATGAAGCTACGTTGCAGCAGCAATGCACTATGGTGATGTACCATTGGCGGGCAAAAACCATGACACGGTAGCTAAGTCACTGTCACAATGTGCTCCCTCATTATAGTGCACTGCTATGGCAACATAGCCAGGTTTAATTTCAAAGTTATTGTTTTCAAATTTGTTTCTCACTTCCATGTGCTTAGGGAGAGCAAGGTCTAACTGTAAGGAGAGCGGTAAAGGTCTTCCAGGGGAAAAAGTTGGGGGAAAGCATAGAACAAAGGGACTACCTGACCTCCTAGCTTTGTTTTGCCTGCTGTAGCAGTATGAGGGGAACAAATTCAAGGAAAACATCCAATAATTAAATTATATACCTAGTAAATTATAACAAATTTTACAATTGTCCGTGTATAGAACCTAACTATTGGAGGGTTGTCTTATAATCAGGGTCATCTTCTCTTCTATTCAAGTAAATATAGTATTTAGCCTATTTGGAGCTTTGCTTCATAATCTCTATATATTAAAAACACTGGTTAAATTGCTGTTCCAAGGGGAATGCAAATAACATGTATATCCACTAGTGACCAGTTATCAGGAATTGATCACTGGTTTGGAGGGGAAAATATTGGCAGAATATTGATTTGAAACAATATAAAATTAAACCAAACTAATGAATTATCCCATAAGCCAGGGCTGTCCATCTCCAACTCTTAAGTGGCGGGGGTTGCCTCAGCATGGGCCCTGTGCCCCCTGGGCTGGACACTGTCTGGGTGCATGCCTCCCGCTGTGCCATGGTCTCCAAAACTACAGACACAGGGGAACTGTACCCCCCTTGCTGTGTTTGTCCACATCATGCACAGATGCTGCATTGTCCCTCTACTGTGGTCTACTGCACTGTGTGTGTAGACAACCCTTCTTCTGCTAGGTCCCATTGTGATCCACAGTGTCCTCTGGGTGGATCCCATATCATGTGTCCCATGATATGGGGGACATAGTGTCCCATATCATTGCACAGCTATGCCACTGTGCCCATATCATGTGTCCCACACATCCCACACCCACAGGTTCCACAGTGTCCTCCCATATCATGCTGTGCATGGAGGCTCCCCCTTGCTGCTGCATTGCACTGCTCCTCACGGTATGCAGATAACAACCCTCCATCCAGCACAGCACCACATGTATGTTCCCAGCCAGAGCTTCCCAGGCTACAGGCTGCACCACACTTCCCTAAAGAGGGGACAGGATGGGATCCAAAAACTGGAGAAAAGAAAGGGAGCCTGGAGACTCCAGTTCCTGTTACTTTGCTCTGGCTCTGGCTCTGGCTCTGGCTCCAGCAGCAGTAACAGCAATGACACATTGTGGCAGCTGGAAAGTCCATGCTGCAGGGGGGAGATGTCATGTCTTTTGCTGCCAAAAATCAGTACTTGTTGATACATGTTGGCAACAAAAAAGGAGGTGACATTTCCCCATAGCAATGAACCTCTGGGTGCTGCTCCTGTACCTTGTACCATTGTCCTGAGCACATAACTAGCCAGTTATGCCTCTGGTCTCTGCCCTCTGGATCACTCTTAAAAGTTGACTGCCATTACCTGAATGGGAGTCCCAGCAAGAAATATAGCCCCTAGCTGTCCACACTTCCACCCTGAGAAGGATGTGGGGAGATGGATCTACAGTACATCTCTGCCAACCTTCACATGCCCTTACTGACTGCCCCAAGCCATGTTAAAAGAAAGTAATGATGATGCCATGAAGGAAGTTGAGGCCCCTCTCATTCCCAAAGGTGATGATCCTTACACTGAGGTCTGTCTCTCAAAGCTTGCATTCTGTCCCTGTCTGCTATTTTTCAATAGGTCTCAAAGTCGTTAGTATAATGGGAAACCTTAAACCTGCATAACACTGAGCTCTTTTTTTCTTACAGAGACTTCACTGGGTGCTGAAGGTGACTCAGCACTGAACACAGAATCAGTCTTTCAGTTAGTTCCTACTTCAGCTAGAACTATACATAAGGCACTTTTTAAACTGAGAAGCTGACTGTATTGAACCTATCAATTTGTATAAACAAGTTGGCTATCTCCTTGCCATCTCTAATGTAAATCCACTCTGTTATTGTGAAACCTTGTTTATTTTAAACTTGCACTATTTACGAATGGAAACCATATAAAAAGTGTACTTTTTACATTCCATAGCAATTTTCAACTGAGTTCTTTGTTGGAAAGACATAGCCGTGTATAATTAAATGTGGCTTGCTTAAACCTTTACAGTTGGTAGCTTAATATATTTTTTGTTGTATTTTGAGTACAAAGGCTATAGTATGCTTTTGTTGGCATCCTTGCTAGTCAGTATGCCAACTGCATAATTTTGTTCTCTGCTATGTGTCAGGCTTCAAGTGCCGAAGGCTCAACAGGTGGTGCTGGGATAAAATTCTGGCAAATCAAATAGGTAATGTGGTTATTTCTTTTGTCAAATTATAATTAAAAACAGAGCTAAGTAAAATGAAACTCATATTTTCCTGGTCCAAAACAGGGTTCAGGATTAAAAACAAATCAGTTTCCATGACAAATGCATATTACTACTGAAGCTCAGTCTGTAAATAAACTTACAACACCTTGCTTTTAATTTAGAAAGATAGTATTTTCTGTAAATTTAATCTCTAAGCATCCAGGTGTAAATATTAACCTAATATTTAGGACATTCCATGAATCTTCTGTCCCCCTTCTACAAAATTTTCAGGGACTTGCCAAAAGTTCAAGCAAAACTTTGGAAAGAATTAAATCTAAGATGTCAAAGAATCTGGGACAATCTGTGATATGCAACTCAAATGTTTAACATGAGTTTCCTGCCATATTGTTTTCTAATCACTTTTATAACCATACTCCCAAATGAAAATGATAAATGTGTTGGAAATTCTAATGAACGCACTGAATGAGGTGCTGCTTGCTTTATGCTTAACTTGGATGCTGTTTGTTAATCCCAAAATCATAAAATTGGGATAAAACCTTCTATAACAGAAATACAACAAATCATATATGCACAACCCCACTTTCTGAAACTTCACATAAAGAGAACCATCTACATATAAAAGCCTTCACTTCATTCTTAGGGCAAATTCTTTTCACAGAAAAGTTATTTTCCTCCAAGGACCTATCTAAACCTAATGTAAGTATTTGTTACTAGTTTCTAAAATCTTTGGGAGTTTTTGTTTGTTTGTTTGTTTGTGTTTTTAAGTAAATTCTTCAACATAGGTATGTTTCTATCTTATATAAAGAAATGTCTCTTTAAACATCTTTTTTCTTGACTCCAGTTTGTGTCTTGTCATTTCTGAACCTGTCATCCATTCCATTCCATGTACTGACCTCCACCTTTTTATACTCCTTAGAATAATAAACACTTTACTTGTGTCCTTTCCAAGCTCCCCTTCTATTTAATGCCAAAATAATGTCATTGTTGTCTTCACATAGCCCCAGACTATGAGCCCTCTGCTCTTAGTTAATATTTTTTACTCTACGGATAGTAAGCTATTACTAAACATGAAGAGAATCACATTCAACCTGTAACATTTACCCCCGTACTCTATATTTGCAGTTGCTACTTCCATTTAGTTCTGAAGGTAAATGAGAAATACATCTCTCCTGCTTATGTTTTTAGCTTAAGGTCCCAGGGGCAATGCTGCCTTCCTTGAACTTGAAGGATATTTAGTTCAGAGTCTGAATCCTGTGATTCAAACCTATTCTACTTTTCAGAATATGATGATGAAAAATTAAGAACCCACATTTGAAATTTTGGCCCTGTCTACATTATAACCAGAGTCAGGCCACCTGCAAGTTAATCTGGATGGGCTCTCCAAACTTGGAGTAGCCACTGGCTTAGAATAAGAAATAGATTTATCTTCATAAAAACAAATGAGCAAACAAAGAAACAAAGCAGAAAAAAAGAGCAAATCCTTTAGGCAACTGGCTTCTGGTCAAAAAATAATAATGGTTTCCCCTCTCCTCAGACTGAAAGTGTCTAAGAACAAAATTACTTTAACGGAAATGAAGGAGTTTGACTAAACCATCTTAAATGCTCCATTCTTGGGTTAAATTAAATTCCGAACAACACACTCAGGACTTCATTGACTCAGAAAATTTGAATTCATTTATCCCAGAACTAAATTCAGCCACTTTGTTCTAAGTAACTGAATCAAAAGAAACAAAATATGATACAATTAAAGGGATACCATGGTACCCACCTAGTCCAGAAATTCTTGCACAGTATAAGCATATAGCTAGAATGACCTGAGGATGTAGAAACTTGATCCCTGCTATCTCTGATTTACTATGAATATTCAATCCACAAGGGAAAGTGTTATGCTTTTTTTTTTAATTAAATAACTACATTAAATAATTATCTTAAACCCCAATATCTATTTAGAAAAGAAGCAAATGAGTAGCAGATAATGTGCCTCTTTCACTGACAAAAGATTTATGTCTTGCCAGGCAGGCCTTCATACTTGCAGAGCCTGTGGTCAACACAGTCAGACACAAATAGCACATAGCCCAGTGTTTATCCAGGCGAACTGAAACCGTTGCTCCTACATCACTTTGTGTAAAATTAAATGAGCCATATTGAAACTGGCAAATATTTAAAAACAAGATAAAATTCCTATTAAAAATATAAAGACTGTAAAGCAGTTTGAATTAATGAATGTTGTGCAAAAAGAAAAAACAATGCAGCATGCAAGAACATTTCTGCTGACCTTCCTTAGGAGCCATCTGTCTAGCTGCAGTGCTCCTTTTGCCTCATGGGAACAGGTGAAGAGTTCAACTCCAAAGCTGAACACCCCACTCCTGCCCAGCTGTCAAAACTATTGTAGTTTGGCTCTAGCATATATATCATTAAATTCCACACTGTGCTGGGAAGAGAAGGGAAATAGTATGAAATGCATACTTAAGCATGGCCTTGCAACAGACTACGTCCAATGTCATGCCATTGTCTGGTGATCTCATGCTTTCCAGGTAGAGAAGTTTTAAGTCTGCATTTTAGCATTGTGATTTTGATAAGCTGCAGTGAAGAAAGAGGCAGACAAGACCATATTTTTAATGGAGGACAGATTTAAAAACTAAAAGACAGGTCATGTTCCCAGAACCTATATCCTGTGGTAAATTAGTTTCAATCAAATTATTACAGCTTATACCAGTTGTGGGCTGACCCATCTTACATAAAAGTGGACCAGCTGCCTTCCTGGTACAATGTCTCTAGCTACTAAATCCCGCAAAGAGGTCCACATGGAGATCAGGATACATGGAGGAGGAGAGTAGGAATGAGGTGAGCTTTGCCTGAGTAGAGGCAAACAAGTGGGGAATGTGAATCCCTTGCTCTACCCCATCAGTCCTGTACAGGTGTGGAGGAGATTACAGAGAAAAGTGCTGCTGAAATCAACGTAAGCTGCCTGTATGTACTACAGGCAGAATTTGCCCCTAAAGAAATAAATTCATTTTAGACCTGCTTAAAATTTTCACATCTGCATTTAAATAACTGCAACCTATTTTAAAATTACTGATATTATCCTGTGATCAGAAAAACACAGACTAGCCAAGAAATTCATTTTCTAGTATACATCAATCTTTCTTGTAGCCTTGTAGCAAATACACAAAACTGGGCGCATCTATACATGCAATTATAGTGCCTGAATAAACTGCGGACCTCATTGCTCCAGAGTTAATTGCTCTCAGGCGCACCATTTGAACATGCACCTGGGATCAATTAACTCCAGAGAAATAATGTCTAAAGTTTATTCAGGCGCAGCCATGGAACCTGGGCAGAGCAGCCTTGGCTGGCAGGGAGCCTAGGGGGTCAGCCTGCCAGACCCAGGGCTGGTCCGACCAGGCTTAATGTGCTGCAGGGGGCTGGCTAGGGCACGAGGGTGATTCAGCTTGCAGCTAGCTGACAGGCAGCCCCGACACTGAGGAACCCATATACCCCAGCAAGCCAGGTCAGTGGCTACATATGCATCGTTGTTCATGAAAAAAAAACTTCACAACGGGGTAGTACTTTTATTTACAAGGACTTCTCTGCTGCAGAGTTTATTAGTTTCCTATGCCCTAACAGGGGCGATAGGAATTAAGTACATGGGGGTCCAAGGTCCCTGGTCCACCTTGGAAAGAGAGATGTTGGGGCCCAAACCTAAGGAAAAATATGTAATATTTCTTAGGATTGATGACTGAGGCCAGGGATCCAGGTTTTCATTAACTGTGGGAAAACATGGATTTTCTTCTTTAACAGAGAAAAACAGAGAAAACCAGATTTCCCCATGCAGGCTGGCAGAGTTCCAGCCTGCAAAGGGCTTCTTGGGGCTGGGAGGAGTAGGAGGGCTATCAGGGGCAGGAGGTACCACACACATGCACATAGCAGCCAAGTAGCAGTGGAGAGCAGCTCCCACAGCTTTCCAGATAAGTCTTTGGAGGTGGTTTGGGAGTGGGCACAAGCAATGTGGTGGAGGGGCCAAGGTGACACAGCAGGGGGGGCATGTACCCAAGATTTCTGTGACCACAGTGGGGCACAAGATGCAGATCTGCAGTTGTGCCCCTGCTGCTGCCAGGTGGGCAGGGGGCACCTCACCTTAGCAGTTATGCCAGGTCCCACCTACTGGGCCATGGAGGTAACTACTGCCTGGAGCTGGTCCAGCCCAGCTGCAGCCCCCTATCCCACACCCTGCTGTGGGTGCAGAAATGTCAGGGGGCATGTGCCAATGTTCCCTCTAAGGTGTAGCGATCCATGAGCGTGCCACTTTGGTCTGTGAGAGCACTGCTTCTGTCCATGAGCGCACTGCTTTGGTCCCGCCTTCCCCTTTCGCTAAGCCTAGATCTGGACCACGCTAAGCCTAATAGACTAGAATCCTCATGTAATGGATCCTCATGCAATGGATTTTGCAATAATCCTCCAAGCGCAAGACTAGGGACTGGGGAGCGGAGCAGTTCCCCAGAGCCAGTAATGGGGACTCGCCATTCATGATGCAGAAATCTTATGTCATGGTTAGACAAAGTGCTTTAGGTAAATGCGATATAATTTACCCAGAGCACCTTGTCTGCCTATGTCCTTAGACCAACACAGCTGTAACCAGCACCCCCAAACTACATCATGGTTAGGAACGATTCCTTGCACCTGCTCCTTTTCATCTGATGCAGATCCAGGTTCAGCACCAGCCTGTTCAGCCCCGCACACCTTTCCCTGCTGCAGGTAACCAAAGTAAATCTGACCCTGGTGCATTGGGCTGTGTAAACACTGTTGCTGGAAGAGCAACATGCTGTCTGAAGAGGAGTGAAACATCAGGGTGCACTCTACTCTTGGCTGCCTCAAGCCGCTGCTGCCTGCAGCATTTAATCTGAGATCTGGGGAAGCCAAGCTCTGCACATGTCCCTGCTCCAGGAACAAGGAGCCACATGGACTCAGGGCTGGGAAGTGGAGCAGTTCCCCAGAGCTGGTGGAGCCTGTGCCAGCCCCCACCCGTGCCCCCACCTCACCTCTGGGAGTGAGAAGGCAAATGGCCTTGGGGCTGGGGAGCAGAGCAGTTCCCCAGTGCCAGCAGAGCCCGTGCCAGCCCCAGCCCCAGCCCCCGCCTCACGTTGCTGTGCTGCAGCCCAACTCCTGTCCAGGTGGGTGTGCGGCATTAATAAGTTAGTGTACAGCATGGTATTAAATTGTGTGCAGCTGCACACACGTGCAGCTTAGAGGGAACCTTGGCATATGCCTCTTCACCCCTCTGCCACATTTTCTGTGCCACCTCCTGCCCTTCCCATGCATTGCCTATGCCCACCTTCCTCACAGAACCACCCTATTCTCCACACACTGGGGGGCTGGGGGCAGGGGGCACATGTCCATCATCTTAGCCCCCGCCCCAGCAAAAATAAAAATCGGCGTCTATGACAAGGTGTCATGCCATGACTTAGCTGGTAAATGACCAGGTGAGTACCCTGAGCAGGGCCCTTCCCCAACTTTCCTGCCACCACTTGATAATATTCCAAAAGAAACAAAGGAGGGGTTCAGTGATAAAATTGGTGGTCCCCTGTTGGAGTACTCACAGTCCGGTCGCGGTTGACTTGGGGCTCCACCTCCCCTACACCCCATCCACTTGCCAACCATTGATGTCAATATCTTACAGTCTGTAGTAGCTGCTTAATCCCTCCAGCCCCATTAGCCCTCTGGGCCCAGATCTTGAGAAAAAAAACCAAGGGCAAAAAAGAAAACAACAAAACAGCTGCTTATGAGAGACTGAGACAAGCTTCATAGGCCACCTCCCTTGGTGGAAGCAAGGGAGCTGAGGAGTATGAGTATGAGTAAGGAGTATGACAGCAGTGCCCTGTCTTCTCCTGCCTCTATGTTAGTGGAGACCCACCAGCTTGGGTGCCCCACAGCTTTAACGCCCCACAGCATCCCTCGCACATGGGCTCAGTCTGCCCAGTGTCAGGTCCCTGTCTCCTCCTCCCTCTTCAGCACCATCTGGGCCTTTTAAATCTCCCACGGCAGCACCTGCAACTGACATCATCAGCTGAGTGCCACCTCTCAGGGTCAGACCAGGCTCTTGGGGTTTTGGGTGGACGAGAGCTGTCCTTGTTGCCACAGAGGGGCACACATGTAGACTCTGAGACATTTACTATTGAGCTAATTAATCAGCTTTGTAGTAAATGTCTCATGTAGACATGCCCAGAGTGGCAAGAGACATGGATTCTATTCTGGCTCAGTCACGGATATGTCTACATGACATTAGACAAGTCACTTTACCTTTCTGTCTCAATCTTTTCCATCTGTAAAATGGGAATGATAATATGTAACTCACTACTGCAAGGGGTTGGTAAAATGAACTTTACATTACTAAGCTTTGGAATTGTATGAACTATATAAGTTCAGCGTATCATTATTTCATGCCACTTCATCAAATGTTTCTAGTGGTCACTAGGAACAGGGCACTAGCAAATTTGTAAGATTTATTCCTATTTCAGACAGGAATAAATGGTAGGAAGGTAATAAAGGTTTCATAGCCTTCTTTTAGAAATTGTATGGACTGAAGTGAGAGAGGAGTATGTTTCTTTTCTTTCACCTAATTTATTGTGTCTTAATATATTGCAAATATTTTCAAAAATGGAATAAGTAAAATGTTTGTGTATGCACATCTAAGGTTTCAAGCTTGGATTCCCTAGCTTTTCTTAGTTCACTGCCACACAGAGAATTGTTTACATTGACTGCACCAATTGTAATGAATGTCTTTATGCTTTTGAACAAGAGGATTGAGGGGAAAGAAACAAAATCTTCCATGGCAGATTATGAAATAGACATAATTTCACCATTATACTAGTCCTGGCCTCTCTGGAAATATGCATATTCTAAGTTATATATTCATCTCAGCTTGATATGCATGTATTTAGTCATTCAAATCTCTTTTTTCCATTAGAGAATGCTGAGTAGTGAAAGCCTTGTGCCCTGAGGCTGCCCTAATTTTGTTGTTTATATGTATAAACAAACATAAGGTATTATGTTTAGTTACCTTTCTTGTCTGTCAGGTAATGCATATTCATGTATATTTCTGCTGTGCCAATTCTGTTCTAGTATACCACTTGCTTTTTTTGTCCAACCTGTGGTATAAATTACCTTCTATACCTTTTCAAACCAAAGTTGTTACATTCTGATTTATCATTTCCCAGCATTCAAATAATTTAGATCCAGTGTTTGCATTTGGATTCATCCTGAGGGGGGGTTTGGACCATATTTATACATAATGTATCGTTCTAAATCTTCACATACAGTTTCCCATTTTCCTCTTGATTCCCCATTTGTTCATATTGTATCATGATTTCTGAATACCTATTCCATTTTCCCCTCTCCTACCATCCTCCCCTGCCCTTATTTATTTCTGGGTGCAAACAGAAATAATATTTGACATGTTTCCTAGTGTAACATGCTTGGCAGTGCTTCAGCCAGGGGATATACATATGGCCTCTGTGCTGCCTTCCTCCACACCCCCAAGCTGAAACATTTCCAGCCAGGAGGTACTAGGAGGAATTATCAAAGTCTTGAAGACAGGGAAGATGTCCTAGCTTTCCGCGATGGACTTCTGGCTTCCAAAGCCCAATCCCTTTCTACCTCTCCGCTCCCCCTTTGGTGCTAACTGGCTCTGATGAGCCCAACACTGGTGGCAGCAGCAGGCCCCCAAGAACCCAGGGCCTTGGCAGCTCCCCCCCAGTCTGCCACCTGCTCAACCATTGGGACAGACACAGGTGGCCAAAATCCTTCACCTAGGTCTAGGCACACACCCACTCCCTGAAACTGGAATGACCAGCCAAGGTCAACTGACCTCCTACCCCCTTCCCATATATACTCTTGACCCAGAAGGGGAAGTGTCTGAGCAACACTAGGGATTTGATCTATGTGGGGACTTAGACATGGTGACACCGAATATTTGAAATTGTGACTAATACACCATCCTGTTTTTGATACTTAGGCTCCCTATATGATGTATGGAAAGATTTCAGAATGGGCTTTGCAACAGTCCACATGCTATATATGCCCATTAAATTTGTGCAAGGTTTATATAAAAGAGGAAACTGGCCCTCAGTGTCAAAACAACCTGTAGCGCAACCTCTTTCAGTAATAGGGACTATTTAGAAGTCTAGTATCAAAACACACCCCAGACTCAATGTGATTAAGATGGGGATTTGATTTTGTGCTTCTATTTTTGAATGGCATCAGTAAAGTGCTACTTCAGTACAGTACAACAGCTCCAACCCAATGCTCAAACAAGACTGTT
>NW_005842151.1:826991-861906 GCF_000455745.1 Alligator sinensis | reverse complement strand
AGCAGGGAGATCAGATTGTGCCATTCCAACTTTGGTACCACCATCTTTTTTTCTCTCTTTTGGGCTTCACAAAAGGTATTTTCAGTAATGACATCACAATGCTACAAGCCCCTCAGCTCCACACTGCTACACACCCATGACTGCCAACAGGCCAGAGCTCCATACCTCTGGGCAGTGGTTTGGAGCTAGGGGTGTGTGACTTCATGAACATGGCTCCATGCAGCTGCTTGTTCCTGGTTTTGTGTTGGGGCTTGGTGATACAGAGCTCTGGCTGGCTGGTGATGTAGAGCTGTGGCTGGTCAGCAGTGCTAGGGGCATGAGAAGGGTAGGTCTGGCTTTGTGCTGTATGAATATGCCTCTGTACAGCTGCATGCCTGTGAATACACACAGCTGCTTGAATGCAGCTCCATGGATCTAGTCTGGGAAGAGACCTTGTGGTCTGGATCCAGCCCTGGGGCCCAGGGTGAGTTTAACACCCCTGATATAAACTATTCCTTGCCGGTCGATCCTGGATCAAGCTTTTAGCCTGGATCAAGTACTTTTAGGTCAGGAACAATAAAGTATTCCAAGGAAACACACATTCCATGGCACTTACTGCTGAAGCTTAAAATGTAAATTGCTTGTTCAAATTCTGTCTTTCATAAAACCATAATGTAATTCAGAGTGTGCTTGTTCTGCAGCACATCATTTTAATAATATAATTTTCCATTAACATCCTGAAATGTACTTATTAGACCTGCTTGTAACTTTTTTACAACTGTTTGTGGGGAAAAAAAAACATTTTCAGGGTTGACTGCTTACATTTATTTTACTCTGCTCAGCTATAATCCAAATGCACCATATTATGAACCCAGACACTTTAACCAATTTGAGGCAGCTTAAACCTTCAGTGGCATTCAACAATAGGGCTTTTCTCCCTGCACCATGCCAGTGACATGTCAGGGCTTAGGCAGAAGCGGTGCACTCCCACAACGGTGCCACAGCTTGGCAGCAGGGAGAAGCACTGGAGGCAGCTGGGTTCTAGCGTCCTCCATCTTCAGAGTCTAGCTGGGTCCTCCTGCCCCCTTGCCAGGAAACATTGCCAACCCCTGCTTTAGTGCAGCGCCTAAATCCAAAGTCAGTCTCAAGCCTAAGCAGCTCATAAGACTAGCACAGTTCAAGCACACCAAAGTCTTTAGCAAAGGCCGCACAAAGGAGTGGTCTGGCTAATATCACTTCCAGCCACCTCTAGTTCTCCAGCATAATGACCAGATGCCTGCTTTCAGGTGGATTGGCAGGTTGTGGCACAAACTCACTGTTCTAATTCCAGAGCAAAATTCCTCAGCGTCTTTATCACCATGCCCTTAAAACTTGAGCCATGTGTTTAATTACCTCCTACAAACAAACTAACAGTAAAATCCTCTGTCTGAATCACCTGAGCCATACTGCCAAATCAGGTAAGAAAGAGTAATCATAGAAGCATAGTATTGACAAAACAATTAGAGTTAGGAAAAGTTTTGTATTTAAAGGGGATAAGAGACTGGGAAGTCCTAAAAGTCTACCTTAAATTCAGTACTCATCACAGGTGATAGTTTTGCATAAAGATGAAGAGAATCTGTTGAGGTAACCCTATTTGTTCCTGTTAGACTACAAAAGGGGCGTGTCTACATGTTCATTAATGTACATTAAATTTAGTACCACCACGCACTCATCAAGTAAGCTTTAGTTCAAGTACCCCCACCACCATTTTTAAGTGCAGGGACGCTGATACATGAGATGTGGTGGTGCTGTATTTAGAACAGGTCTTGGAGCCAACCCAATTAAAGTGCGACCCCCCTCTCCACCCACTGAGCGTGTATAAAAGTGCCCTCCATCATGAGGTACTAGAAAAGGTGTGTTAGCCTATTTTCGTGTACATTAGCGAGCGAGCACAATGCTTTGTGGTGCTTTCATGCACAGTAAAATAGGCTAACGTGCATTAAAGTGCACATGTAGACATGCCACAGAATTTCTGCAGTGGTCCTATTGAAGTAACCAAGATTGAAAGAAACATGCAGCTGAAGTTTTGTTGTAATGTAAATTAGCATGAGCCCAACCATAGAAAGGAGTAAGTTTGGATCATATCTGAGCTTTTAAATTTCTTTTGGAGGATGGTAAGATGTCTGACAATACTCTTTTTAAAGAGGTCACTCCCACCCCAACAGTTGTTTCATGTTAATATAATCCATTAATGGATTTAATCCATTTGCTGTAAAAATCAGTAGCAAAAGCAGTATTCCCTTATACTTTTTTATATTGATAATGCTGTGTTGTGGCAGAACCAGTCAAAAAATCCTTGTCTAAATCTTTCTTTGAGTTGTACCAGTACAAGGAGAGAATAGACTCATTGGCTGCATCAACACAAGCATGGACATTTGTTTCCCCAGGGACAAGTAGCAGAGGCATGCCTTGTACCTCTACTACTTGTCCCCAGGGAATGCCCATGCCACGCACCCTCTTGTGCACAGCACCCCAAGTGGGGTAGAGGAGGCTGAGACCAGCAACTGTGCTGGCCCCAGAAGCCTTACCTTGCATACTGGGGGCCTCAGGGAGCTGCAGCCATGGCACTCCTGCAGCTGGGAGCCTAGCCGGCAACGAGAGTGTGGATCCAGCTGGCCAGGCTCCGGGTTTGGCCAATGCCTGCTGCCTCCACATGCACTGCCCCACTTTTTTTTGGCATGAGGTTTTTCTACCCCAGGATCTCCTGGGTCAAATAAATCCCCCCATGCTGCAAGGTCGCAGTGCAAGGAACACCTGTGTAACAGGCTTACCTTTCAGAGCTTGGGTTGAATCCCAGGCTTGAGATCCTGCTGTTTTGATTGGTGGAGCCCATCCACCAATCAGGAGGCAGCAAGAGAAATAACATCATGCCCCTTTCCTGACGGGATGGGGGAGAAAAGCTCCTCCAGACCTAATTGAAGACTGCAAATTGTCAGGTCCGGAAGACTTCAGGGGCAGAGCCCTGGAGTGTATAAAAGGAGCTGCATGCCCAGCATGGGGGAGATGCGTCGGGGACAGAGGAGAGAGAAGAGTGGGGCTTAGAAGAGCTGAGGAGAACTGCTCAGCAGTAGCCCAGGAAGAGCCCCTGAAGACTTCTATCAGTGGGGAACAGGGGACGGCTCCAGAGATTAGGCTCTCGGTGCGCAGCACGGCACACAGCATCCAGACCCTGGGAGCTGCATGAGGCGGCTTGGGTCTGCAACCTCTGGTGTGCAGCCAAAGAGACAGTGCACAGGCATGGAGCAGGATCTTCAGAGCAGCTGGGGCAGCTCAGGTCCTCAACTCCTGGAACGAAGCTGGAAGCTTAGCGCAGGAGGCATTGCACGGAGGGTGAGAGACCCTGGGAGCTGCTTGAGGTGACTCAAGTCTACAGCTGCTGACATGGGGCAGCAGCTCAGTGCAGACGAAACTGCCCAGAGGGTCCAGGAACAGACTGATCCCCGATGCTGTACAAGGCTGTCCAGGCCTCCAACCCCTAGCACAAGGCAAAGCGTTCACTACACACAGCAGTACATGTACCCCTAAGCCAGGGCAGCGGCAGCAGTCAGGCGGCAGGAAAACCCAGCGGGGAACAGAGCTTGACCTGGAGAACAAGAGGCAACCCTCCAGGACTGTGGAGTAGTAACTTAACGTGGAGAGAGGGTCCCCACAGGGGAGTCTTCCCCACTGAGGGTTGCGAAGGGGCATCACGTGGGCCGCTCCTGGGTGATAGTGGGGGAGCTTAGGAGTCTTTGGGGTCTGCCTCTCCTTTTTCTTTCCCCCTATCTCCTTTCCTGTAATGGTACCTTGGGAGTGGGGCCCCTGCCCTGGAGGGAACCCAGGTAGTCTAAGGACTGCTGATTATATTTTTGGACTGTGCCTTACAGTTTATGTAAATAATTTGAAGTAATAATTTGTATATGAATAGAGTTATAAGGTTGCCCAATCAATATCCTTTGGTCTGGTTTGTTCTATTGTTCATCTGTATTTTAAATAACTGGGTGTGTATATATCTGTATGTGCATATATGTATATATATATATACACACACACACGTGTGTGTGTGTGTGTGTGTGTGTGTGTATTTTATTGTTTTTAGTTTTGTATAATTTTGTGTGTATATATATATATATATATAATCTATGTCCTTACCCTTTAATGGTTTTGTTGTAATAATAAATCTGTATATAGTTAAGTAATTGATTGACTGGACCTAACTCTATAGGGCACAGAGGCAGCTGCTGGTCTGTTGGGTCCCTCCGCAGCACACTGCCCTGCCAGTAATTCCCTCAACTGGAGAGGGAAGTACAAACCCATGTACACCCGGGCTACACCTGCATGTGTGGCGCAGCAGACAGGTCTGCAAAGCGACATACTGAACATCTGCACTTATCTGGACACAGCCATTATGATCATTGGAATACCTCTAGATTAGCACTGGTATAAAGGAAAACAAAATCCGGCCCTCTCTTCAGGGGCAGTATGATGATACGAATTGCATCAACATTATATACTTTTCACATATATCTATCCTAATGAGTTCATTATTTATAGCTCCATAAGAATCTGAATCAGAAATACCAAAATTTGTCAATTCTAAAGATATATGGATGAATGTGAATGCTTTTATTATTAAATCATTTTTTACAAATATTGGATAAATCAGATAATGCAATATCTTGTTACTGGCTCAGCAAACCAGCTATAATGCAAGAAGCACTGAATCCAAAAGATCTCCTTTTTAGTGTTGCCAGTCTCACTATGAAAGCATAAACTATCTTTTTTTGCTCACAAAACTCAAAAATGAAAGCTAAAGCTTAAAGCTATGACTGCAATCCCTTTTAGGCATGGCTTATATCTACCTCTCCAGGGTGCACAGCACCTAATGTAAGTGGGTTGTTCATAGATCTCAAGGCCCTTCATTAATTATATAGGTTTCCTAGGTGTGACGCATGGATTGGGGGTGGGGGTGATGTCTTTTATTGGACCAGCTGTATAGTTGGGAGATATCTTAGATAAATTTTCAAGCACAAGACACCCTTCCTCAGGTCTAGGAAAGCAGCAGGCACAGCTTGAGCTAAGCAACAGAATATATACTAGTAAGGGTCTACACAGGACACTTACTGCACAGTAGCTCATTACTACTGTGCAGTAGCTTGTTAGAGCTGCACAGTAGCATCGCAGGGCATGAACTGTGATGCAACAATACTGCGCAGTAGTAATGAGCTACTGCATAGTCAGTATCTTGTGTAGATCCAGCCAGGGAAAGTGAAACACTGAGAGAGAAGCTGATATGCCCAAATTTTGCAGCACAGCCAGAAACAGTCTCCTGAGCCCTGCTCCAGGGCCCTACTCATTGAGCAAAGTTGTTTTGCCAAAATAAGCCACTGTAAATCCCTAAAAGAGATGCATTCTTTTGCTCTGAATCTTTAGGGCATGGAAATGTCAAATTATTTTTCCAGAGCTTGCAAGGCTGCAATGAATGCTCACTTTAGTTTTGTACATTTCTTTAAGCCCTTTTCAAATTGCAGTGTGAGTAGCTGCTGAAGAAGATGAGAGTTGAAAAAATTTTCAGTTATTTTTTTTTTCCATCTGCAAACTTTGTTTGCAAATTCTTTGTGAGTTACAAATGCATTGTGCAGGAGCTGCATATTGGAGTTTATGCATCCATGTAGTATTATATAGTTGTAAGCTGTCTGCATGAGTTAAGAAGAGATCTAACAGAATGTTATTGCAGTTGTTCATCCTTTGTTATGTGGTCCACAATGTTTAGGCTTGTTAATCAGCAGTAGGTAAAGCTTTTACCAGGGTTTATGCCAAGACCAAGTTTCCTCTGCACACTCTTCTGCTGAAAGTGGTGCCAGAATTGTTTTATTCTAAATATCAGGCATTTTCTGTTCTTGCTTTATTGTGCCATTAATACAAGTCTAGAGATTATTCTTTTTGGATCTGCTGAGGTTAGCATTAAGTCAGGCGACAGTAGTTTAAAACATTGTTTCCTGGGTGGGTCTGGTTCAGATGAGGACACAAAACATGCTTCAGTTGATTTAGGCCACTGCATGCAAGAATTTCCAGGTATCATAGGCTATCATAACAGAATCCTCCCCTGAGCTCCTGACAAAACAATGTTTGTATGATGTACATGGGAGAAAGTTGGACTGAGTGTACCCAGGTGATTCCCAAATACATGAATAAGCCCCAGAGACTGGCGGTTTAGGTTGCTGATAAACTACAGTAGGAAACATCGTAGTTCAGTGGTGCTTAACCTTATGACCCCATGGACCAAGTGGGCCCCATAGGCGGCCTTAATGTACAGTAGTAAAAGTACATGCTTTTTTAGTGACGCTTAATGTGCAGTAGCCTACTATTATTGCATGTCAGTGTATTAGCACGGGTCTTTATGCGATGCTTTAATGCACAGTAAAATAGTCTACTGCGCATTAAAGCACATGTATAGACCTGCCCAGGGTCAACAATTCTTGCCCTTTCTTGCAGTTTTCATATGTATACCTAAAGAGAAGCTTGACACAATTTGATCCCCATTTCTTTTCTGTATCTTAGAAATACAATAATAATTCCTATATTTATGTATAAACCTTATGTTCTGTGTAGCTCCAGTGAGAAGAGGTATTAATTGCATCTTCTGTGGTGAACTAAACTAAGTCAGCAACTTCCAAATAACTTACCCATTCAAGAGATCAATTTTTGGTCACTCTTCATTTACTACTGCTTTCAGACAGAGAAGAGGCATCACAAAGAAAGAAGCAGGGGAAAAGCAACAAGGGAACAGAAGGTAAGATTCTTAGAAGGCAAGAGGACAGACATAAAGACAGCACCCAGGTAAATGGTTTAAAACATTACTCATCCTGTCAGCATATTCAGAGCCCAAAGCAAGACCGATGAAGCTGGGAAGGGGACTTCATGGATTGTCATATCTTCTACATAAAATATCCAGGCAAAGATTTTGAAAGTGAACCAGATGATTTGAATGTCTACTCTGTATTAAAATAAATGGGAAGATAAACATATACAAATCCTGTGGGCAGCTTTCAGAGTCTCAGCTCCAGTTTGCACCTCGCAGACCAAATTTTTAGAACACATCTTGAAAAAAAAATGAGATGAGAACCCTATTCAATTAAGCCCCCATGTTTTTTTAACAAAAAGTGACCTGGACTGGGTGGGCATAGCTGTGCCTGTCCATTTGCTTAACTAACAAGAACTTGATGGAAGAGAAAAGCTTCCTAATGCTCCCACCTGAGCACTACAAATCAGTAAGTACTGTTTCCCCCTCATTCCCAGTATACAATTTGCATTCTCTTGCCAGTATCGCAGCCATCAGGGGTGTTACAATGACACTAATTTTGTATTTTCTGTTTCTTCCAGTAGACTAGTTATAGCAAAATGGACAAAGTGTATTCTGGAGTCAGCAACTTTTCACTAAGAGCAGGTTAAATTGAGCCAGAAGCAGCAGTTCTTAGATATTATGATACTATACTGTGCATTCTAGCACAACATATAATAACAGTATTATTACCACAACAATATTATTTTTTTAGTGTCATTGGCATGCCAGACCCCTGGTGTAGTCTGTAGTATTCATCTGTGAAGAGATCTCCAAGTACTTTTGATCTTTCACTAAGTTTCAAATGAATGACTTCATAATAAGTCATATATCAAGAATGTGTACTATAACAAACAGATGTGTGAAAACTTGTTTCCCAATGACCAGAGCGTCGCCTATCAGTTCATGGATATTTCTTTCCCCTTGTAACCAGTACATGAACAGTCTTAGAGTTCACACATATGTGTGTGTGTGTGTGTGTGTGTGTGTGTGTATTAGCAAAGAAAATACTTTTTTATAAATGAGTTAGTCTGCTATGAAGGCATGGTGGAAGTTTGGGTGCAAATCTCTTCCAATTGAGTACTTCCTTTTTTAGGAAATATTTTTTACATTTTCTTCTGGTTACATACATCATAGTCAGACTTTTATGCCTGAGAAAAATACAGTAACTAAAGGGCAGCCTTTATACAGTAGCTCATGAGTAAATGGAATTTAATGGGGTCAATTATCCCCACATGCTTGTATATAGCTTTCATTAATATTAATAGGAGTTAGACATGCACAATGAACTGAAGAATAAACCACCCTTCTGTCAACAAAGTTATTTTTTGCTGCTTTGAAAGCAGCATGTTACTTTTCAAAGATACTATATAACAATTAATGAAAGTAAAAAAAAAAATTTCAATGTATACAATCCCTATTCTCCCCATCGTTCACTATTAAGTATGTGACAAAAAAGAAAAATTAGACATGAGCAAAGGAGCGGCAAATGTGTGTGTGTTTGCTATAATTTACTTCACATTACATGCATGTCTCCCTATAAATAATTAATGAAATGGAAATGAATATGTAGCAGGCTGAATTCTTCCCTCTAAGGGTTAAGCTCCATTTCTGCAAATTGGTTTGTGCCCTATTTCTGTTCTTGTGTCTCTCTGCATCTAGACATTTTCT
Source organism: Alligator sinensis (assembly GCF_000455745.1). Lineage (NCBI taxonomy): Eukaryota > Metazoa > Chordata > Crocodylia > Alligatoridae > Alligator > Alligator sinensis. The sequence goes on along the minus strand of NW_005842151.1, from coordinate 853,397 downwards.
TGGCATCTCTAACTCTTTTGAGGTTTGGGAAGATCTTCAGAGATTTGCTAGTAATTGACCTGTTTGTATTGCACATGACTGGCATTTGCTAAAGGATAATATAGTCCTGCATTTTGTTGTTAAGTGCTGGTCACGTTATTAACTTGTGGCCAAACCAGAATAAAGACTCATGAGACATCATTTTCCCTTAGACAACTTCATTTCGTTCTTACCGTAATCTCCATTATAAATGAAGCACTTTGGTTTTAGCTTAGAGTCACAGATCCTGTAACTTGTCAGCTGCATTGGCCCAATAATGAATCCATCCATTTCTCTCTTCATTTTTTTTTTAAAGTTACTGTACACTAAGGGTAAAAGATCAACATAACGTCAAAGAAAGATGATTTAACCTTCTGGCATTTCTTTACCACTAAATAGTTCCTGCTACTGCTTACTTGGTTTCAGAATGCATGCAAACGTCTTCTGAGAAAGCAGGGCTATCAAACAAAGAAGGCCATATGTTCTAGTTCCCTTAGAAAGCAATAATAATTAATAAGTTTATATCTGCCCTGCCCCAAAGCGGTTTGTCTAAGCCTTATTAGTTTTAGGTTCATCATTTTGCAGAGACAAATTCTGTTTTCAGTTACAAGACTGTAAATCTGGAGACATTCTGCTTTTTTCATAACTTAAACTACTTTCATTCTAGTTTAACACATCTGATTTCGGCGGAGTTCCTTTTCTTTAAAGTCCAGGAAAATATAAATTAGAATTTGAGTCTAAAACAATAACTAAATGGATTAATATGATTCACTATGTGGTGCCAAAGGATTAAATCCTGCTGATCTTTGCAAGTACCAGTGACAACTCAGATATGATGCCTTGGGGCTTTGAATAACCTGGGGGCTAATTAACTGCATATAGGTTTTTTATTATTATTTTAAATTAAATATATTCAGCACAAACCCCTGCAGACCAATATGAATTTTAAAGTAACTAAATTTCACCCCAAATATGTTTGAGCTGTATTTTGTGCAATGACGCAGGATATTGTGAGATTCTGGCATAAAAGATGCCTAGCTAACATATTATTTGGCAAATATTTTTGTACTTAACACAAAGGGGGAAGATGACTGATAATTTTAGAAAAAAACTGTTTCTGCCAGTGCAATTAGTGCTGCTGTAATCTTGGGATTATAGGTTTAAAGGATATTAAAAGGATGTGGCTTTATTGCCCCTAACAAACATGCACCACACCCCAAAATGCATAATATTTTTTAAATTGGATGCTATCCATGTGGCATGGACCAGGTAAAACATAGCATAAAAAGTCATTCCCAAGATCTCACTGAGGAATTTCTCTGCAGGGTATGTGAGGTAGGAAGGAGGGGAGGGAGGGGGGACAGACACTTTGCTTTGCTCCAAAAAGGCCTGAGCTGACCAACAACTGCTGCCTGTATTGCTGTCCAATAAATACAACAGTCACCCAAAAAAGTCTATGGCATGGTGATAAGAATGATGAAACCAAATATACTAACATCTCTCTTAATCCTAGCACAATAATGCCGTAAAAGAAACCAATTTCAATTTTTTTTAATCAAATAATATTCTTCAAAGAAACTGCAAATAAATCAAAGATTATATTAACATCTCTCGTCAATGAGAAATGGTCAAGAGACCATATCTCTTGAAGTGCTACAATCCTATCCCTATGGCTTGACTATGTACTTCCTTTGTGACTTGTCTAATGTGCTGTTTTTGTTCCATGGAAGTGAGAGCTCCCTTTGTTTTTTGCAAAATAATGCAAAACACCCATTTCCCCGCTCAGATGCAACACTTTATATGTCATCCAATTTCAATAGAGTTATGCCTCATTTATACGCGTGTGAGAAGACTAACAAGCCTTCATTTCCCCTTTATATACCCAGCTTCCAGTAATGTTTATTTGGGTTATGTTTATTTGGGAGCTCTCTGACAAGATGACAAAAAAGCCTTAACCTGGAATGTTATTTACTGTATGAATGGTAAAATGTTATGTTTGTACAAAACTAAGCACAATGGCTCCTGGCTTTTAAGTAGTACTGAAAAAATAACAGCAATAAAATGCCAGTTGTTCACCCAAAGAGAGGGCCAGATCACAGTGTAGAGAAAAAAAATACATTCTACTTGTGTCATAGGGAATACCATGAGTTTCAGTTTGCCAAATAACTCATAGATTATCTCATAGTGGAGGAGGCTTGCTCTAGAGGTAACCTCCTATGCAAGAAGTTGCATCAATAACTTCTTTTTTTTTAAAAGTCCAGGTTCAAGTATGGAACAAAGTGGAGGAAAGCCGTGGATCGCTGGGGAACACAAAAGGCATATTCATATGTTATCCGACAACCTGAATCAGGGTGACATTATCCACAAAGTAACATGCATGTCACAACAAAAGAAACTAAACTCTCCAAGTAGATGCACAAGATTCACCCTTCTGAGCCTTCTCAGTACTCTGACCTTGCAGTCCTCAAAGCTGGACTAAGACTTATACCACACACAAGTATAATGGTTGTAGCCATGTTGGCCTAAGGGCATAGGCAGACAAGGTTCTTTGGGTAAATCCAATATCTTTTATTAGACCAACTCAAATAGTTGCAAGCTTTTGGGTACAAACACCACATCACAAGCACACTTTTATTAGAGGCTCACCAAACAAAATCATCCAAATTGTAGCCTAGCCTAGATTGCTGTTCTTTTTTTGATAAAACAAGAGTGAGTACTTAAATGCTTCTCACGCTCATAATTGCATAAAATACGATGCACCTTGGGATGAATATATTATGAAACCACATGCACCATGTGTTTACCTCAAGAGTGTAGGCCTCATGATGTCTGGCTTACTGACATCATCAAGCATGTTGCCACTGATGAGATTTAGTCTGAATCTCCAGATCAAAAATCAACAGATAAAACCACATCCTATTTGTTTTCCTGTATTTTAACAGCCATATGGTTCTAAAGTATTTTTGGAAAAGGCAAGCTGTATCTCATGAATAAATGAATGATTGTACTAAAACGAGCATCCACTGTAGTCAAGAGCCTTCATTAATGAGATCCAGATAGATTTACTTTTAAAAAGTATGAGATTTTGGTTCGTTGCCATATAAATCATCGACTACTGTGTGTGTGTGTGTGTATGTGTGTATATATATATATATATATATAACTTTTTCAAGACCTATTGGCTCCAAACATAGAGTATTTAAGAGTCTGACTGAGTTATGAAAGGCTCAGGTAAAAGGAAGTGGAAAAAAGAGAAGATATAGGATATCCGTTAGTAAGATGACTAATATAACTACAAATCTGAGTTCCCATTTCTTTGGCTTCTTTCATAAGGATTTAAAGATAATTGTAGCAAAGGGAAGAGAAGTGAAAAAGAGACAAATCCAGCAAAGGGAAGTTATATTTACAACTGCTCAATATTTTCAGCCTTTTTGTAAGTGATTTATGAAGTGTTTTTTGGTATTAAAGTTCTTCATGAGTTCATTGGAAAGATGGTCAAGATTAGTAATGAGCTAATTGCCATAAAACAAAATTTATTGCCAGAAGATTCCAAAAATCCAGGAGTTTAGCTTCTGCTGGCAAAAATGAGGTCATGCAAATGACAGAAAAAAGGCTAATGTTATTGCCATTGCTCTGCTTAAAGAAACACACTGCCTAATTTAAAAATCATATTTTAAAACTACTACTTTTCTTAATTCATAGTTATATTTTAAGTTTTAAAATTGTTTCCTGTTTCAATAATAAACATTTTTCCTGTGCATGCAATTTTCATTTCACTCAGCTTGGCTATTAAAAAAAACTAATAATAATAATAATAATAAACAGGTTCACTTTTGCTTCTAGCCAGTTCTACTTTCAAGATTTCATTCAGTAGCACAGTACCTCAATATTGAACTCAGATTTGCAAATAAGACCATTTAAAGCAAGATCAAATACATTATTTTTTTATTCCATAAGAACATTTTGGTTCTTGGCAAGAAAGTTTGTGGGTGATATCTTTTATTGAAATAACTGCAGGGTTAGCCTTACGTACTCTTCTTCTCTATTGCTCTATTGCTCTTGTGATGTGTAAAATCTTGGTCAATGTTGCTGGTGAATTGATCAGGCATAATTTCTTTAAACTGAAAATGTATAAAAGTTGAAGACTTTACAAGGGTGATGGTGATATTTTTCTATAGTGATGGTTGTAAAAAAATCCACATTATTGCTTATCCAAAAAATTGCTTATATTTCAGCATATCCAGTGGTTACTGATTAACTGGACTGTTGAATCAAATTGTCCAAAGGAAGAACACTCGTTCACTTAACTTCTCGGCTCTCCTCCCAAACCCTGAGAAACCTTTAGCTCAAATTATAAAATCATGGAAAAGTAAGGATGGAAGGGGCATCTATCTGGATGCCATCTAGTCCAACCTCCTGCCTGAGGCAGGATCATCCCTATGCAAATTACCCATGCAAATCCTTACCTAACCTATTACTAAAACTACAAAATCAACATGAACCAATTTATTTTTTACCTTAAAAAATGGCCAGTTAACTATTTTCAAATATTTTAATTGCGTTGACATTTCTTGGTTCTGGCCATGAATAAATTGTAATGACTTAGGTAAGGCCTAGGGCTCAGCTGTCTCTGTGATCCATTTTGTGCCACTCAGGATTCAGAAGTTGCTGGATTCCAAATGAAAAACTACCAGCAGAGAATTAAATTCACAGAAAGAAGTCCCAGGTGGCATAAAGCCAGCAGATCTGGGTACTGTATCTTATGCTAAGAACAGGTTGGTGTGGAACTTGAGCAAAGTGGAGAGTTGAGCTCTAAAAAGGTCTCCAAAGAGGTTGCAGTGTCTTTGGTTGTAGCTGTGTTGGATTAAGGACATAGGCAGGCAAGCTTCTTTGGGTAGATGTGATATCTTTTATTAAACCAGCTAAATAGTTGGAAAAATGTTCTTTGCAAGCTTTCAGGCACAAGCACCCTTCTACAGGCATAGGGGCTAGGAACAGACATTCAAAAAGCTTGAGCCTGAATTGATTTAATCTGTGCAGGTTAGGCTAAATCATTTTTGTAACCAGACAGACAGCCCATAAATGCAGGCACATGCCTGCAGTGGTTCGAGCTAGAAGCCTGGGGACGCTAGAGCAGCCCTCTCTTTCCTTGCATATGGCTGAGCTGAGGGGGGTATGGCCAGGCCCTAGCAGGACACTGTAATTAGGGAGGGGTCCCCCGCTCCTTGATAACAGAGCATTTATCAGCTCTGTTCTCAGCATTTAACACCCCATCAGAAAACAAAGCCTCGCTTACTACAAGCTTTTCTTAAACATCTTTTTGCAAATGAAGGAATTCAGGGACATTACCATCTAAGCTGTTTATTACCTCCAAAAATCCCTAAGCAGACACTGTCCTATCTGCCTTACACAGCATTAGCTAGTAGGCCTGTGCGAAACAGCTAATATTTGCTACGGATTTGGCCAGTTCAGGGGCAGTGATTCCATTCAATGATTCGAATCACTGTCCCAAATCAATTTGGCCAAATCTGATTTGGAGATTCGGCCACCACCGAATCGGCTGAATCTCTGAATTGGACAGGCTGAATCCCCCACCCGCTCTACCAGCCCCATCAATGGCTGCCATGCCCAGCCCCAGCTCCACATTCTTTTTTAAAAAAATAAAAAGCCTCGAACTCACTGGCTCCTGCCATTTGGGGGGAGGCGATCCCCACTGCCCCCCACAGACCTGTGCTCCATGGGGGGCTCTGTCATGAGCCCCACTCTCCCAGCCCCAGCTCCCAGCTCTTTAAAAAAAAAAAGCCTCAACTCACCAGCTGCTGCCCAGTGTGGGGGGCAATCCCCGCTGCCCCCTACTGTCCCACACTGCATGGGGGGACTCTGACATGAGCCCCCTGACCCCTGACCACTATCCCAGTGCTCCCCATGGCTGCCCTGCCTTGCCCTAGCTCCTAGCTCTTAAAAAAAAAAAAAAGTCTCCACTCACCATCTTCTGCCAGGTGGGGGGGCAACCCCCACTGCCCCATGCTGCGTGGGGGGCTCTGCCACAAGCCCCCAGAAGATCTGAGGCCACTGCAGCAGCTGGTGAGTGCTGGTTTTTTTTTTAATAAATTTAAGAGCCAAGAGCAGGGCCGAGCGGGGCAGCAATGGGGGGTGGCTGGGACAGTGGGTGGGGGATGGGGTCTCAAGACTGAGCCCCACACACAGTGCAGGGCAATGAAGGGAAGTGGGATCACAAACCCCTCCCCGCACCTGGTAGAAGCTGGTGAGTGGGGTTTGGGGTTTTTTTAAGAGCCGGGAGCTGGGGCCAGGTGGGGCAGCCATGGGGGGAGGGGCTGAGAGAGCAGGCGGGGGTTAGGGGGCACTCAGGAGGGCTCGGGGACCAGGCAAGGGATGGGGCCTGGTGGGGATCCCCCCCATATCCCCTCCCCACTCCTCCAGTTCCCCCCTCCCCCACCCGCTTCTTACCAACACAGAGTCCGGGTCCAGCTCCCTGTGGCAGCAAGTGGGTACTGTCTAAATCTCCAAAGCTCTCTGAATCTTTTATGAATTGATCTGGAGAGCTTCAAATTAATTTGCACCTTTTTATTGGCCTTCTGATTCAATTCGGATTCAGAGATTCGGCCGCCGAATGGGGCCAAATCTCCTCCAAATCGAATCAGCACCCAAAGCTTTTCACAGCCCTATTAGCTAGCATACCACATGCTGGCTACAGTCTTTACTGTGAGTGAGAGGAGGAAGGGATCTCTGCTTAAGCAGTGAGTAGTGGGGGTGGGGAGGGTGGAGGCACAGGAAGGCCAGCAGACCCTACTGTGCCTGCAAGTCTCTACCAGAGCTCCAGCCAGGGAGCAAAGGGGGTGGGCCAGCCCTGCTCTGGAGCAGAGAGCCCCACCCAGCCCAGAGAGCATGCCAAGATGCTGGGGATGTCTGGTTTAGCTTAAACCAGCAAAGGGTCTGGGACAGACATTGCATAAACTGGTTTGAGGCAAATCAGTTAAGTCTGATACTACATTCAACCAGGTTTATCTCAAACCAGTTTCAACCATTTTCAAACTAGTTTATGTGCACTGAACATCTGTTCTGTTAAAGTTTTATACCAGTTTCTGAATACTTAAACCTGTTTATGTGTAATGTCTGTCCCTAGCCAGGGAGTGTCTTCTGTTCAGACTTCCTATGCCTGAAGGGTGCTTGTGCCCCAAAGCTTGCAAATAACTTCTTTCCAACTACTCAGTTGATCTAATAAAAGATATCACACCTACCCAAAAAAGCTAACCTCCAAAGAGGTTCACATTTATTTTAAAAGAGCTTTCAAAGTCTTTTACACTTCTAACATAGACAAGGGCAAATACACACTTGCCACTTACACTTCTGTTATTTTCATTATTTTAAAAGAATGCTGAGGTGCATCACAGATCTTTCTTGATGGTGCACAGCATAATATAGCATTGCAGAGGACACATTTTCCCTGAAACAAATGCAGAGTTTCCCTTCTTTGAAACAAGGAATAGATTTGATGACTTCCTCTTAATATTATGATCATTCTTCCATCTTTCATATAAAATATTCTACAACACAAGTGACACTTTAATAAGATTTCCTAAGTTCTGCACTGCATTAGCCATGTGCCAGTTATGTATACGCCTTCAGCATAGTCTTTTCTTATTTTACCACCATTTTACATAACTAAACATCTCTTCAGGAATATATTGGTCTCTAGTGCATAAGATATTTGTAGAGGTTCATCCCACCATGTCCATTATGGTGTTCTCTGTAATACCTTATTAGATTCAGTTTTCACTTTATCTCCAAGACATCCACATTCAATGTGATGTTCAGTCAATCATTATTCCTTTACAGTGACTACAAGCATCAGGAATGTCTTCTTGAATATATTATCTTATGGTAAGTTCATAGAATGACTCTCGCATGTTCATAAAACCTAACTACTTCCCCATAACTGCAGCAATCTCTTTAGCATTTGGAGAAGATTAAACTAAATACATCTTGCCAATAGCATATAGGCAAAGGCAACTTTATTTTAATTACTGCAGACATAAAAAGGGAGTTTTTTAAGAAGTCTGTCAATTTAATACTGGGTTGAACTCTGAAGAATTCCTTAGTGATTTTCCTGCTTAAACAGATTTCCTTTAAATGCATTTGTTTGCTGCACAGACTGAAACTATTGTAAAATCAAATACTCATTTTTCAAAAGTCTGCTCTGACTTTGTTATGCTAGTATAGCATACTGTGCACACATATAAGTTGGACATGTTTTGTTTACTTTATTAAATATCTGGAAGAAAATGAGTAAGCATTATGGAACTAATCTTAGCTTCCACCAAGCAAAAACCCAAACCTGTAGGGTAAAATCAGTGGGAGCTGAGGGCCACCATGAATATCTCTCATCAATTTCAGCAGCAATTTTTCCTGGCTCCCAGACCACTAGGGTCAATGCGCACGGTTCTCCCAGTGGACTTTTTTTCAAGCACACAGTGTCCATCATAGCCAGAGCTGATCTTCTCACTTGACCCTTGAGATCCCAGTTTCAGATACAAGGCCTGACAGACCATCTTCTGAATTCAGGGTACAGAAGACATTCCAGCAAAATGGGTGTTACTAATCTGCTGGCTACCTGGGAAGTGATCTTTAATGAGGAAAGCATTGGGCAGTACAGTGGCACACAGCCTTATTCTAAAGGAGAGAATTATTATTTTTAAACCTGATTTTTTTTCTAGATGCTTTTTTTCCCAAAATAATCTCTGTAGAATATAGATATTAACAATACTTTGAGCCATTAAAAAGGCTTAACTCTGTAAATAGTTACTCAATATATGTTATTATTATAGCAGCAACTTCATCTTCACTTAATGGCACACTGTATTATTGCAAAAGAGCACCTCATGAAATTTTATGATGGGCTGCATCACTATTAGCCTATATCCAGAGCCATTGGGAATCTGCAGTGAGACACATAAATAGAGTTGCATTAGATCAAATTCAAACATGATATGTGTAACCTGGGTGGTACACAGAAGGTACCGCCTCTCCAATTGAAGGGATTCAGCAGGTGTGTTACACTGTGGGGAGTGTGGCTGCCTAGCTGCAGGTCAGCTCACCTCCTTTTCCTACAGAGCTGTTCAGAGACCAAGGACATCCAGTGATATTTAACTATTTACAGGTTTCAAGATACAGCATTATATAAAACTTGCAAACATGAACTTGTGTACGTATGTCTATATACATCCATCCATATATATATATATGTGTGAGTCAAGGGTATATATACACACACACATACATATATGGATATAGATATATACCTGGTATTTACAGATATAGGTTTACACAAGCAGTAGCTCTTGTTAACCCTTGACTCAGGCATAGGTCTAGTCTTCTATGGCCTTCCCATTAGTCTGCAGCCTCTGCCCACTTTGACAGGGCTCTTCAAGCAGCAAGCAAAGGAGCACTTAGGCTAGGGACAGACATTACACATAAACCAGTTTAAGTGGTCAGAAACCTGTTTAAATCTGTAACAGAACAGATGTTCAGTGCACATAAACTAGTTTGAAAAATGGTGGAAACCAGTTAGACATAAACCTGGTTGAATGTAGTATCAGACTTAACTGATTTGGTGCAAACCAGTTTATGCAATGTCTGTGAAAAAAAAGGGGTGATAAACATTCCCTGCTGGGTTGCTTGGGGCAGGGGAGGAGTGATAATCAGAGCATCCTGCCCAGGCCTGGGCATGCCCTGCTCAGCTCTGCCCTGTGGAAGCAAAGGGAGGGCTGCTCTAGTGTCCCGCCCCCCGCCCCACCCCGGCTCCTAGCCTGAGCCACTGTAGGCATATTCCTGATATCTGGGATGTCTGTCTTGGTTACAAATTGATTTAGCCTAGCCAGGTTAGACTAACCTGCAAAGATTGAATCAATTCAGGCTCAGGATTTTTTTAATGTCTGTCTGTAGCCTTAATGATAAAACACAAGTTAATCAACAAACAATGACAAGAATATCTGGCAATGATCGTACGAGAATTGTACATACACAATCAGGTTACATCAAATGTAATGCAAATACATACAAATAACCCATACAATGAGTTCAGCTATAAAACAGCTTACAGTCCTGTATAATACAACATTAAGAACTCAGGGTTACAACAGGATTCCCAATGGCATAATGAACCAGACCACAACAATGGAACAGCAGCTGTGCCCAAAGGAAAAAATGCCAACCTAGGAAAAGATCCCATTACCTAAAAAAAACATCATTATCCTCTCCCAGGTCACTCAACTAGGAGGGGCTCATAACTAGGACACTACCCTTAAAAACAGGGGGGGACCTAAACTCCCCTGTGCCCAGGGGTAAATCATCCCCACTCTTTGGCGGATTCCCCTTGATCTCCCACAGTGAGGAATGCTCTTCCTCCACTGTGGGAATCCTTTTTCTAGGTAACTCATAACTTTCAGCATCCTCCCTCACAGGGGTGGTCGACCCATCTGGTCACTGCTCATGGCAGGAAGGCCTGAGATTCCTGGTGCAGCCACTGGGGCCTACCAGCCCTTTCTCAGCTCACCAGGCACTGCCCTGTGCAGCGGGATCCACGATGCCTTGCACAGCCATGGCTACCTGTCAGCTCTATGGCCATGTGCACTGATCCATGCACCTATGGCCCAGCTCCTGCCTCATGTAGGGTTGGGGACCTTCACTGCCTTGTGCTGTTGCGGGGTCCCTTCAGCTCTGTCCACCAGCCCCATGCACCACTGTGCACCAAGAAGGTAGGGCTCCTGCCTTGTGCACGGTCTGGGACCTACACTGCCTAATGCAGCTGCTGGGGTCCAATATGTTCTCATTTCCTCCATGCACTGATGTCTGTACTGTCACTCCTGCCTTGTGCAGGCTTGGAGACCTGTACTACCTTGTGCAGCCTCCAGGGTCCCATCCACTCCCAGACTCTCTCTGCATCAATATGTGCACCGATGCCACAGCTCCCTCTGCAGTGGGGCTGGTGATACAGTCACTTGCTGCTCCCTGCTAGGTGGCGGAATCTTCTGAGGCACTTCTAAGGCAACTGCTCTCCCCACTGGTCAGCTCTACCAGCTCTACCAGCTCTTCACAAGCCCTGTCCTCATCATCCCTCACTGACAGCTCCCCATGTGTTGGGCATGCAAGCTTTTATCCTTTCTGGAGGCTCTGCACCCAGATTGAAAATGGACCAATAGGAAAGTCTGATGGGTTAGTTCTCCCTCAGATCCTCTTTTTCACCATGCTCTTAGGTCAGGGTGGGGCAAGCTTGCCTCCTGCCTCCCCCTGATTGGTGGAAATGCTCCACAAATTGGCCTGAGTCATTTTGGCCTCAAGCTAACAATCCAGGCTGTGGGTGAGCCCACCAGCCAGCCTGCCACGTATGTAAAATGGTATAACTTTTGGTATTAATAAAGGAGTATAAGGGAAACTAATGGAGTCTGCATTTAGTGTAAATTACATGAGAAGAAACCAAAAAAGAAAAAGCACCTAATAAACGGATGTATGAAGATGTGATTTAAAGTCTGTCTCTGTCTGTCTCTCTCAGGTGTGCATACATAATTTTAGCTAATACCTACTACTAGTCATGCCACGTAGATATTACCCAAATTAGCCTTCCCTGGGCACACTTCTATCCAGTTACATGCAACTTATGCTACATTCCAGCTCAGCTTTAAAAGTAGCCCATTAGTTCCTGACAAATGGGTCATGAATGCATCATCAGCCCTGCAAACATCTTTAATACACGTGCACATTGTAAAAGTAGCCTTCTAATCTCTACTTCTTACTAATTGGATTTTTTTTAATATATTCCATTTGTACTCAGGGTGCAACAGTGCTTTTGTATACCTACTACAGCTTCTTATATCTTTGTGCAATCTCCCATGGTATCAAAGGCCCAGGGATTTTTTTATTCAAACAGTCCCTTTAAAAAAAAAATCTCAGCATTAGCCAAATCCAGGGGGAGAGAAAAGATTAACCTAGAAAAACTAGTAGTCAAGTAGCCCCATGCAATTATTGTTCTCTCAAATAATTGTTCCCCCAAAACTTTATATTTGATTCTTTGAAATGAATGGGAGTTCACTGTGCTTACTCATTCATGACTAGGGATCTCAGTTACTATGCAGGACAGAGTGCTCGGTTTCCCAATAGGGGTTCCTGTAGTCAATTACTATGGCCCATACTAGACTACAATAATGTTAAGTGGGGCTGTGCAAAGCTTCGGTCCCTGGTTTGATTTGGCGGAGATTCGGCCCAATTTGGTGGCCAAATCTCCAAATCCAAATTGAATCAGAAGACACTTTAATCTCTCTGAATCAAATTGGAACCCTCCAAATCAATTTGGAGAGATTCAGAAAGATTCGTAGATTCAGACATAGACACAGCTTTAAGTGTTTTTTCTACATACCTCAAGGTAACAGGTGGATCATGAATGCTGTGATGCTGGGGTGGATGGAGCATCCCACAGAAGCACGGGGTGCTCCCCAGTGCACTCAGCAGTGGACCTGGAAGTGGACCAGAAGCACTTCCGGTATACTTCCAGGTACACTGGGAGCACATGGGGGGCCCCCTGTGTCCCCCCCCAGCTGCCCTCCAGTGCACTCGCTGGCAGACCCAGAAGTGGACTGGTAGTACTTCCAGTGCACTTCCAGGTTCGCCACCGAGCATGTGGGGGCGGGGGCACTCCTGTGGGATGATCCATCTGCCCCAGAATTGCAGGGTTCATGAGCTGTGCCTGGTACCTTGAGGTATGTAGAAAAAACATTTAAAGTTGTGTCTATGACCAAATCACTGATTCTCTGAATCTGCATTGAATCTTCAGATTCGGACAAATCAGGGACAGTGATCCAAATCAATTAATCGAATCACTGTCCCCAACTCGAGCTGAATCCAAATCAAATACGGCCTGTTTTGCACACCCCTATTGTTAAGGTTTGACTTAAAGCCGAAGGGGAGGAATGCCTAAAACATGCATACTCGGTTCACTTGTACCCTAGATTTGGACCGGTCTTACTTTCTGCAAAGAAAACCCAGTTGTTTCATATGTGTTTGTAGGGAAGGACAAAGCTCAATGGTTAGATAATTTGAACACTAAGGCTCACTTTAACTTTGCCCATGTCTTGTGACATGTAAAATTATTTAGCAGTTTGATTTGGCTTGGTTGGGTTCTAATGAAGATTGTATTTTTTCTCTTCCTTCTTATAAGCAAATTTGAAGGAAAGATCATTTGCAAAAAAATTTGATCTACCAGTATAACCCTTAAATCCCTTTTACTGTGGATTTAAGATAGAACATTCAGTTCTTTAAGCAATGTTTAGATAATACCACTATGCTAAAAGATAGATGAGACATTCTCATGATAATACAGCTTTTAACCTTTCCTCTCCTCTTCCATGACGGGGGAGAATTACAGTAAATGATGGTTACCTTGTCTGTAGTATGGACAATTGATTTGACCTGACTGCCTCTGATGCTCTAATGGACTTTGTGGCTGAATCCCTAGAGATATAAAATATGTCCAAGTGAATTGGGGCAGGTTAAAAAACAGACCTGCTTTTCATGGCTGGATCAAACTATAACAAATCTCCTGGTTGTTCTGAGAAGATTAAAAATGATCAATACCCAAATTATTTTAAAAAAAAATGTGTTGGACCTCTACCTTGCTTTATTTTTTTCCTTCCAACACTTTCTACAAACACTGGAATTTTTTTTCTTCCATGTTGACCGCATCTGGGAAGGGGCTCAGGGTGTATTTTGCTTTTGTAAAAAAATGTTTGCTTTTATTTGTTCTCCTATAGCATGATTCCTTTTATATTCAGGGCAAGATTCTCAGCAGGCATGAATAAGCATTTCTCCTCTGAAATCATTCCATTTCACATCAGCACTGAATCTGGTCTTAGATATCTTTAATATAGAGGAAACCAAAATCCAATGGTACTTCCTGGAATAGAAACAGAAACTGTGGTCAGTTCTCCACCCATGATGGCAATTTAATTTAAATTTGCTTTTCACTGGGTGCATCTACATGTTCATTAATGTGCCATAGTTACTGCGCATTAAGTTTAGTACTTGGATAACCAAGTACTAAATCAATGTGCAGTAACTCGTGCTATTGAGCAATAGCACCAGCACACAGGTTTTTCAGACGTTAACTGTGTAGTAGCCTAATTCTACTGTGCAGTAGCATATTAGCACAGGCTTTTCCTGGCATGCTACTGTGCAGTGTTATTAGGCTACGGTGCAGTTGGCATCTCGTGTAGACATACCCATTTACAGCTTTTATAGCCCCTATGTCTGAAACAGGAATCAAAGTTTATTTTTCTCCTATTAAAGAAAGAAAAATCCTTGGCAGTTTTTATTATTATAGTTGTTCATGCATGTAGTAAGTGTGCTAAACCCTAGCTACATGCTTAACCCTAAACTAATCTCACTGATATCAATGAGACTGTGTGCAGGCTTCAAGTTATGCAGTCACTTAATTTCCTTGCTGAACTGGGGCCTTCATGAAAAATGATACCTGAATGTTTTCTGTGTAGCCTATTTATGTTAGGTGACAGACTGACCAAAGATGTATGAGCTAGAGATGAGCCTATATCATATCCAAACATCTCCAAACAGCTTGCATTTTGGTTTGCATCAGTATAGAGATAAGAACCAGTCACAAAATTCATATTTGGAGATAGAGAAAAATTTTCCCAGTGCTCAAGGGTATTTAGATTGAAGACTTCAGTTCTGATCTGATTCAACTGCAAATGAAGCAGATAGGTCAGATATGAATAAGCTTGTATGTTGAAGAAATGACATTTCTGGAGTCAGGACATTTCAGTGTAACACTGTGCATTCAGTTTATTCTACAGAACTATCATGCAGTCAGATCCATGTAAAAATTCAGCAATTTTACATGTATACATACAATTTTAAATGATGGTTTATTTATCCAGTTGGGTTTCTTATATTATGTTTACCTTTCACTTCCCTCTGATTGTTTGTTTAAAAAGCTAAATTTATAACAGTGCCCTATGTAAGGAATATATTATTTAATTTAAGAAATTAGTATACACAGAAAAGTAAAGGCATTTCACTAACTCTTAACTGTATGCATTTCCGTCACTCCACCCACATTATCCATATTCTCTGCTTAGGACAAAGTTGAATACCTAGCATCTATGGGTTATATGAAGAACAACTGGTGACCTCTCAGATCTATCTATTCTTATATTTGGAAACATAGTCAGGTGTTACAAGCATCAAGTCATATGAAAGGTCAAAGTTGAACACTACATTATCTGAGTAGATGACACCTTATTCTTATTCCTCAACAATTCTAACAACTTACAGTCCCTCTCAGTCTCTTTATGAACACAGATGTCATTTTAATGGGGGTAGAGCCAAAGTGACAAGAAGGTGACCTGTAAGTGAACTCAGGAGCAGGTGAGGCCTGTCTGTTTCTAATTTGAAACTGGTGTCAGTCCTGAGGAATGGTTGGCATAATCACATTTGTAACTGATATCCTATAAACTCTACAAACATTCACAGTGTGTCTGTTATGAGCAATATGAAATTAACAATTCATGTTTATGACACTGGACACCAACTAAATCAAATAGATTTCAGTAACTATCACTTCAGTGTGCTTTTGAGAAGAGAACACTGAACTAGTTTGATCAACGGTGGATTATTAATGGTGTAAATTACACCATTAATAATCAATAACACCAATATTAAGCACCAATACCAATATAGGTATTGGTGCTTAATTTGAAGATATGACATTAGTAACATACTGAAGCCCAAGAAATAATTTCTCATTTAGGTTTATTCAAGTCAAAATCTCTCGTTGTCCTATGTCCAGTTTTAAGTGACAGTTTGGATTCTTAGAAACAAATCACATACTACATCTGAAATATTTTCAATAACTGACATGAGGCACTGTGTAAATCATTCTCCTCAGACACATAAATTACCAGCTGCACAAATTCTGCTATTAAGACTTGCAGCCAAGTGCATGGGTTGGGGATAGGCAAGGTGCCAAATAGTGTTGGAGTTACAGAGAAATCAAGACACTTGCTCACCAAACAATTTACCCGTAACTTACTCTTGCTGAAGAGCAAGAATGAACAGCAAGAGCTAAAGCAGCAATAACTGCTTTACATTGTTTCACTTTATATCTGAACATTTTTACAAAGCAGCCTTTCCATCCTGTTTTATATATTCTTTTCAGCCAGTATTTTTAGTAGGAGAGGGTAAACTTACAGTGTTTCAATCTGATTTTGGATTAAAGTCAGATTCAAACCTAAATTGAGGTTCTAACTAATGGCTGCAAAATCTCAAAAGTTCTTCTGTCATGATTGCATCCCAAATGTGCAGATATCTTGGAAGATCAACTATTCTTGTGATGTGATTACTGCCAAATTGGTCTAACATACCAAAAAGGCTATCTCCACAAGTATGCAAAGTCAAAGCTGGAACAGAAAATAGAACTATGTTTTGGGGCGCGGGGGTTAATGCAACATGGAACTCCCTGAGAATGGGATTTGGCACTCAACACTTCCATTCATCCCAGCAGCTACTATTTGCATTAGAAAGTTTTCTCTACAATCTGGAGAACTTTAGCACTTTATATATAAAGCAAGTAATTAATGTTATACGATTGTATAGTAGGTAAATAGCATGTATCCCTATTTTCTGAGTGAGGAAACTGAGGTGCAGGGAGATTAAGTTACAATATAAATATGTAGTATCAGAGCTGACATCAGAATTTCAGAGCAGAAGTATAGCTGGACACTTCACCCTGAGCAGCAGCATCATACCAGGCAGTTGCAGTCATTCAATCTCTGCTATCTGCAGCAGCAAAAGGCCAGCAAAGGTATCAGCTGCTACTTCTGTGCCCATGATTAAGACAAAATCTACCCAATTCAGGTGCCCTGCTTATCTCCTTAGTCACATTACTGCTTAGGGATCTCTTACTGAGTAGCAAGAGACCTCTTATGCTATTGATTTCAAACCTCTTCTAGCCAGAGGTTACACTAGCTGCTCAGCAGCAGCTAGTATTATCTGGGAGATCAGTTTTCAGCCAGTTAGCTGGGATTTGAGACAGCTTTTTCTATGGCTCTCTGAAAAACTGAGGGATTTGACTGAAAATTTCATGAGACCCAAAAGCTAATCCTATATATTTGAAGATCTGACCACAAATAACCCATAATATTTAGGAAAGACAAATGACCAGTTATAACTCTAGTGATTAGTCTACATCTTCTCAAAACCTCAGTTCTAAAGATCAACCCTAGTTTCTGAGAGGGAAAGATAAGAACCATGGATTCAGTAGTGAATAACCTAGATGTAATCATCCACAGATGTGATCACTACAGCAGAGAATGAGTTTTAAAATCTAAATCAGATCATAAAGCATAATTATTTGGTGTTAAGAAATGGGAGGGTAACATGCGATTAGTCACGTATTACATTTTGTTAAAAATCATGGTCATTCAAGCCTTTTTTCAGAACCAATAAAATATTTTATGCTTCACCTCCTACTAACACTAGTGCAATACAACATGTGTTTTAAATAGAGAGCCCACCTCTATGGAACACAGCCCAGTACAACAGCATATGTTCCTTTTTGGTTCAAATCAATATAGAATTTTGGCTGCTTAACCATGCATGCCTTTTAAATATGGTGACATTGAATTAAAAAGAAAATAATTTCAGAGGCAAAAGTTGCTGTATTGTTGATGAGGAGTTTGTTTGGTTTAATTAAGACGTAGGCTCTCTCTGAATCCATAATTATTTTTAAATAACCTTACTGTGTGAGAGGACATAGCAAGTCCCACTTACTACCGGATGAAGGCATATATTTCTTCATTCATGAGTAAAAGGTAAAGATGGTATGTATCCAACAGCAAAACGAAATCATTAAAGTAACACATTCAAACAACAAAAGTAACAAATAGGTTAAAAATCCATCTTAATTCACCATGGTATTTTGTGAAAATCTACAGGATTTGTGTATAAATGATTGTGATAGATGATAATCCTCCATGTCGACTGTTGAGCCATCTCATCACCACTTGTGGCCCAGCAGTAGGACAAGTTAAAGGAGAACTGCAACCATTTAACTTAGCCCATCAAATGGAAAGATAAAAAAGTAATTGACACTTTTAATAAACCATGAAGGATTTTTTTTTAAAGCTATTGATTGGAGCTGACATTAGTGAGCTTAAAGCAGTAGATGTCCTTTTGGTCATATTGTTTTATTTATGACAGAGCAGAACACTATGTCATAGTTATTGTGTTCCTGGCTCAGGAGCTAACATGCACAGAGTTAGTGTGGGTGTCTGGACATGGTGCTGCCTTACACTATGTAAATCCACAGATTTAGAGACAGAAGGGATCATCACAACCATTAAGGCTAGGGAAATATATTACACATAAACTGGTATAAATTATCAGAAACTGGTTTAAACCTGTAACAGAACAGACATTCCATGCATATAAACCAGTTTGAAAATGGCCGAAACAGGTTTGAGATAAACCTGGTTGAATGTAGTAATCTACCTAATCTAATGAACCTGGTTGAACCTGTAATCACACTTAACTGATTTGGCTCAAACCAGTTTATGCAATGTCTGTCCCAGACCCCTTGCTGATTTAAGTTAAATCAGAGACCCCCAGCATCCTGGCACAAGGACTCCCTGCTCCCCAGCAGGCCTGCCCCCTGCCCTCTGCTCTCTAACCAGAGCAGGGGGGGGGAGCGGCTAGACACTGGCCTGCCATGGCCCCTGAGGCAAATTCCTCCTTCTGTCCCCTCTCCCCATGACTGGAAAACCCTGCAGACCTCCATGGCTTTCCTGCAGAGTCAGATACAGAGTTAATTCCTCTCTCTGTCCAGTTTGCCTGCAGCCAGGGAGGAGATTAATTCCACAACAGTCCCAGAGTGGGGAGAGAGGCAAGACCTGCACCTGCTAGCCCTGCAGGACCAGACTGAAAGGTGGGAAGTGTTGGTAAAGACCTGACAATCATCTCATATATGTGCTGGAGATGTAGTTAAGGGAAGTTGCAGACAGCTTCTGGCTGGAAGTTGCAGGCCAAAGAATGCAGAGAGCTATATTTACATTTATATTATAAAGAAGAACCTGTGAAACCTAAACAAAGCCTTTCTGAATGCCTGGCTATAAGGAGGCACTCTGCCCTCGGGATTAGGAAGACTTATGCAAAGCTTTCTCTTGTCTTCCTGCTTTATATTTTAAATTAGACTAAGTTGTGTATGCTGTGTTTTACTGGGCTCTGTCTTAGCTTAGGCAAAGATTTTTGGTAGTTCCCTGTTGTATGCTTTGCAAACTGCTGTCTTCAATACATGCTTGCTTCAAAAAAAGGACTTTTTCCCCTTCCCCACTCCTCAGTCTGGCAGCAGCTGCCCCTTCACCCCAGGCTGGTGGTTGGCATCCCGTGTGTCAGGCTAGCCCCAGCTGGTGCCTGGCCATGCCCCCTCTGCTCCAGCAGGAAAGGGTGAGAGCTTTGGAAGGCATCTCTCTTCCCTTCCCTTCGACAGTGGCTGGCAGGCATGCTCTAGCACCCCCTGGCTGCTGACTTGAGCCACTGCAGGCATGTGGCTGCATTTCCTGATTTAACAGAGAATCTCTGTCCAGTTACTAATCAGTTTAAATTGTGCACCTTAGACTAACCTGCAAATAGTGAATCAATTGAGGCTGAGGCTTTTTGAATGTCTGTCTCTAGCCTAAATGTGATTTCCCAAATAATACAGGCCATAGAACTCACCCAACTATCCCTTGTTCAACTAGAGCATATCCTAATCAACCTAGAGGCTCCACATTGTCCCATCTCTTTAGTAAGAAATTCTCTTGCAGGTTGCTAGATGGTCTGCAACTCTTCTGATCTCCAAGGTATCAGGAAGACAAGAAAAGGAAAAGATCCTTTGTAGAAAGAGGAAATTGAGGAGTGACATTAAAGACTTTGCTGAGGGATCCAGCCTTGCAGTCTTGAAATTTGAAAAATACTCCACATAGCTATATACAAGGAGTGAGAGAAAGCCACTTAGATCAGCACATAATTTGCTTGAAGTCAACATTTCCTATACTTATCTATCATAATTTTGTGGCCATGCAACATTTGACCTCAGAGCAAGCCATTATGTAAAAAAATCATTATGTCAAAAGGAAATAAAACTAATGAGCCCCAAAACAGATTTTAGGACCACAAGTTAGTATAGCCCTGACTTTTGAGATGATAAATTATCTCTATTTTCTTGACATAGTCTTTGAAATACCAAGACAGATGTCAATACTAGATATATCATTGATACTAGAGATCTCACCATTTGGGGATATTAGGGCATTGTCCCAATCAATGGGAAGGACTGAGAAGGTTATGTCAGTGTAAAATAAATAAATCTTCCTAACTTCCAGTTCTATGCTTCATTTCCTATTTATATAATAAAATCAGGGCTGTCTTGAAAATAAGAATTCTGGTTGATTAAAAAACCCTAAACTTCTGGATTTTGTTTTTGTTTCACATCCAAGAAAGAGCAAGTGAGAAAGTAGGCATTGGGTGCATCTACATGTGTGCATTTACTTCTGAGTAACCAAAATTACTCTGCAGTAAATATGGTGACTTATGCTGACTTCGGTGTAAATTTGATACCTGCATCATGCAGGTATTCAATTTACACCTGATTAGTTACTGCACAGTAGCACACATGTAGATGCCTTACTGCACAGAAACACTGTGTGTGGACTGACTTGGGACTAAAGTTAGTCCCAAGTCAATCCACATACTGTGTTAATGTGCTTTAACACCTGCACGTGTAGACACTGGCCTATTCCCACTTACTGCACAGTAACTTACTGCACAGTAACTTTAAGTCGACATAAATGCACATGTAGACACACCCCTTTAGTATCAATAGTTAGGACACTCAGCTATAATAGGAGACCCAGTTTCAAGCTCTTTTTCTGCCTTGTTTGAAATAAGGATTTTAAACTAGCTCTCCCACATCCCAGGGTAACACCTAAGCCAAAGAGTCAGTCTCTGTAGTCCAATTAATATTTGCACAAAGCTGACAGTTCCAGTAAGAGAATCTGGAACTATAAACCAGTGATTATGGCACTTATCTGGGATATGGCAGACCCTGTTCTGCCTGATTAAGAACAAGGACTTAAATCTGGTGATCTGTAGGCAAGTGCCCTAAACTCAAGACTATTCTCCTTCTCTGACCAGAAATTCTATCTGGTGTTCAGTTTCTTTCCCATGGAAACTCATGATTCTGTAATAAGTTACAGTTTCAACGATATCCTTAACAGTGTTTATATGTATTGCTAGGCTGAATTATAAGTCCTCACATAGGACGCAGAAAGAAGTGACAATTTTTGAACTATCTAGCCCCTGAAAGTGCTCTGCAGTCATGTCATGACACACGTGCATGGCTGAAGACTGCTTTTAAATTGATTGTTCATGTGCAAAATTAACCCTAGTTAAATCAGGTATTACATTTGGGCACTCAAACGCAAAGCATCTTAGGGAACTTGTGTTCCCTCCAGGGTTAATTTTCATGAAATCCGCCAGCAGGTCTGGCTATCCGCCAGCAGGACTGGCTATCAGCCCAGCCCCACCCCCTGGGCTGTCAGGCAGAAGGAGGAAGAAGGAGAGGGATCTGCCAACTGCAAAATGGCCAGAGCTTCCCCAGCTACCCCAGCTGGTATATTCAGAGGAGCTGGGATGGGCCATGAGGCAAGGGGGCTCCATTCCCTTCCCTCCTCCTCAGCTCTGGCTGTTCAGCAGCCAGGAGCAGCCAGCACAGAGCTGAGGGGAAGAAGGCAGGGAACAGAGTCCCCAGCTACCCCCAGTACCCCAGCCGAGGTAGCCAGGTGGGGTCTACAAGGCAAGGGAGCTCCATCCCCCACCCCAGCACGCGCGCACACACACACACACACACACACACGCACACACACAGAGAGCTCTGGCTATTCAGCAGCCATGAACTACATGCTGGCTGCTCCCAGCTGCTGAATGGCCAAAGCTGAGGGAGGTGGGGGAATGGGGAGATGGGTGATTCTACAGCCTCCTCAAAGGCTGCTAAAGCACCCCTACCTACTTGCCAGAGCTGGTGCAGGTTGGCTCCAGCATCCCTCCTCCCTCCCCCGGAACCAATAGATTAATGTCTCTTAAGTCAAGGGGAGGCTCTAACTCATGACTCTTTATGTAAAGTGCCATGAGTTAGAGCAGGGACCTAACATCTGTCTGCACCCATAAAGTTCTTGCTAAAATCACAGGCTGTTATGCAGGGGTGACAAATTCTTCTGGCCCACCAGACTAGGTCTAGCCCACAGGGTCTTCAGGGGCAGGATCTAGACCAGATGGACAGCAGCTGGGCAAGCAACATCAGGGAGCCATGGAAGTTAATGCAGCTGTTGCTCACCTCCTGTCACCAACATGAGTCTCCAATGTGGCTCTGTATCCTGGATTTCAGTTGCAGGTCCTATTCCTGAATTCCCAACTGCTCTAGTCCCACATGTTGTATGTTTGATACCACCCCCACCCCCCGTTTTAATGGTTAGAATTTTAGTAGCAGTGGAAATCACATGGTAGCTGACCTCAGATGCAGAAATGTATGGTCACAAAAAGCGGGCTACTAGTATAAATGATATAATTTATATTTACAGAAGTAGGAGAAGCAGAAGGCTCAGTTCATCTTCCAGATCCCTATCACTGCTGCGTTCCACTAAAAAGTGCTATAACATTATGTTCAATGAGACTATTGTGGGCATGTACCTGGGTATGTGTCCCAGAGTGATAGGGATCTTGAGTATAATTAATGGGTGGTGAAACAAGTAGTTATTTATATTGCTGCACACCTTTAATAAATGAAAATACATCATGTATCTGGGTCTATGGGCTGCAAGTTACATCATACAAGTAACATTTAAAGGAAACTACAAATATTGTCAACATATCTAAACAAGAATGGGTACATTGGTTTGGAGAAAACAATAATGACCCTGAGCCTCCACCTAATTGTTAAACTGAACCTGAAACCAGTTTCAGTTTGGATTTATTTTTCAGAGTTTTTTGTGAGCTTCCCTGACTTGAGCCAAGAGGAAAAAAGAATCTCCCTACCAATAATCTCCATTCCAAAAGCATTCCAACCTTTGAGACATTAAGCCAAACCAAACCCAAACTCTGAACCTTAAAATCATTTACAGGTCTATTCCATCTGAAATGAAATCATATCCCTGGGTATTTTTTAAATCCATTGGCAGGAATAGTATGCAGGCCCCAATCCAGCAAAATGATTCAGTGGGATTTACACCGGCAATTAGAGTTCCTCTGCTTTGCTGAATATGAATGGACTAAAATGAATGCTGGAAGTCAAGTATGTGCTGAAATGCATTACTATGTTAAGCTCTTAAGGTTTGATCCTACATTTGTATCTTTTGCCTTTTGCAGAACACCATTCATTTCAGTTAGACTCAAGGCAAGGATTCACAAAGACCTGACCTGCCTCTATACCTGGCCAAACCAAAAGCCAACATTAATATGACAGAGTACAGTATGTTATATGTTAAAGTTGTGGAAAGGACTTTTCTGTGGGTTTCCAGTGCTCTAACTAGCCAAAGAAGAATGTAAGAATCTAAACTTCCCACTCCTTTGTCTGGTCTGATGCTATTTTTGAATGGAAACTAAGGCCATCTGTCCCCAGTGATAAGCTGGTTTTTATTATGAAATATAACAGTTATACCGTACATGACTGTTCTGTACACTGCAATTTACAGAGCTGTTCTGCAGAATGCTATCATTGACAGGGCACATTTTAAAACAGGGCTTGTATCTCTGAAATTTTCATGTTTCTGAGGGGAGGGAAGAAGTCACTCTTCAGCTGAAAACTTCTGTTTGGAAACTATTATTGAAATGCCTACAAGATTGCATGTCAAAACATTTTTATTGTTTGCTGTCAAGAATTACATTGACGTACAGTAGCACTTCAACAACTGAGATATAGTAGTGTGGTTTACTGTGCTCCCTGTTTGTCCATACTCTCCATATATAATATCAGCTCAGACTTTTAAAACACTCCAGGACTTTTTTGAAAGTTACAGGTTCCATCTTTATAAATGCATATTTTCATCCTTATGCTTTCAAAATATTTATCAAATAGGCTCAAGCAAAATACAGCATAAATTAAAATAGAGAAACATTAGCATGTTAATGGGCGCTTTTAATGTGTGGGATACATGAGTGAGTTACTACAAGGTAGGATAGGATGTAAATTTAAAGCACATTAGCTACTCCATGGCAAAAGCACATGTGCATGTTCAACCCCCATGGTAAGTATAAAGTACCTTGTTCCTAAATGAAAGCAAAGCTAGCTCATATTTACTCTAGGTAAAAAAATACCTCAGGTAAGTCCATGCTTTCTGGATTCCCCTATAGCGTGGCCAGTGCAGTCCCCCCGCAGTGTGAGCGTTCCTATGCGTTAGGGGCTGCTTTCTTAGCTATTCTCTTCATTTCTCCCAACCCCTTCTGCACAGGCTCACACTCCTGGAAGGATTAGCCCTGCACAATCCTGACACACAATCCATTTTCCTAGCTTGTGACAAGTAGAGATGTCAAGGATAAAGCACCACACACAAGCTCAGCAGACTGATCCCATGTGTCCCTTTGGATTTATACCAAAGAAGATATCCTTCAAATGTGATTGTAATATCCAGTGTGTATTATTTCTACATTTTGGGTGTGCTACAGGATTCAGGGATGGGGGGGAAAGACAACCCATAATTGTAAACAGCAACACTGGCAAACATCCACTAGATGTCAGTCAAGCAGTTAGCATCAATTTACATTCATAATATAACTGGACATGTAGCAGTTTTCATTTGAAAACATAACAAACAAAAAGTCTCTATGATGCATCTCTAATTCAGGCTGCACATGCCAGAAGCACTCTGGCAGGATGCACTCTGTCCTGCTGGAGGAATGTGTTTGTGTGTGTGTTTTCTCCACAATGAATATTTCTACCCACCCCCTTCACATTTTTTTGAAAGGTCCTGGTATCAGAGATTGTAGGCATGTCAGACAAGGAAAACTGGACACTTTGAATAGAATACACAGGGCAAAATCATTGGCCATTCATTCCTGGAAATACTGGCCTGAAGACACTTGATACAAGTAAACATAATGTTGAGTTGGTGATGTTGTATGGTCATCCTATAAAATGTTGCATTCTAGAGATTGTACATCTAGGAATGACTTTCAAAATGCATTAATATACATAGATTCAATGAGCTTCTAGGGATTTGGGGGATTACATACAGACACATACATAGAGGTAAATGTTCCAGTTATTCTCCTATCCAGTGTATGTGTGCTAGTATATTTCTAGGTCTCCTATTAAAAAGTGGGATAAGTGCCATAAACTGTTCAAGTTACTAAACCCTCCTCATCAGATCTTTCAGTTAACAATGAAAGAAAATGTCTATGTGGTACATTTCTTTTGAACTCTTTAAGCACAATTATCCTGTATCTCAAGTCAGCATGCAAATCTCAAATTTTATTTGGATTGAGATTTCACAAATAAATGTGAGACCAGTTACAGGTAAGTCTTCTGCATCATCATATACTAAATTCAGAAAAGGTCAGTTAACCAGTTCAGAATCTGCTGTACAATATTGTGGCAGGAAATATAAGTGTTTCTATTAAAGTTTTTAAAATTAATTTAGCCTATAAGGTATTTATTTATACTAGTTATATATCTAGTGTCTTCTTATCATAATTCAATACAAAATGTGAAAAATATATCTGTATCTTTTCTTACTACTCACTATATTATATCAAAGAAGTGTTATTAACCACAATGCCCAACTATATTTCAGATTTTTTTTGTTTCCAGGCATTTTGCATTTCTAATCTAAGTAAAAGTTTAATATTTGTATACTAATGTATCAACTCTCTCCTGTGGAGATGTATGTCAAAGACACTGAGATAATTGACATATAGCTGGCTTTGTGCTACTGTTGTTGTGGAGGAATTCTATACTTCAAAGAAAAGAATGTTTTTTTCAAAATTCTCTTATTGAAGTTGCTGCAGCTGCTATGGGTTCTTCATTTAAGCTGTCCTAGTTTGCTTCTCAGACCGCATCCACACGAGTATGAACATTTCTTTCCCCAGAGACAAGAAGCAACGGCACACATTGTGCTGCCGCTACTTGTCCCAGGAGAACACCTGTGCCACACACCCTCTGGCAAGCAGCAGGTTATGCCAGGTGGGGTAGGGGAGGCTGGGCCAGCAACTGTGTTGGCCCCAGCAGCCTCGCCTGGTGTCCTGAGCACCTTGTGGAGCTGCAGCCATGGCAATCCT
>NW_005842151.1:826542-826881 GCF_000455745.1 Alligator sinensis | reverse complement strand
CCCCCGGACCTCCCCGGGGGCCCCCCCCCCCCCCCCACATTGCTACCTTGAAGTGCAGGGAACACCTGAATGTGTGGTGTATGGCACCACACAACCGCACTCGTCTGGACATGGCCTCAGTGGATAAGTGCAGGGGCCAATTAAAGACTCTGAGCCAGAGTCTGGACACAGTTACACTAGCATGAATCAGAAGTAGTTCCCCTGAAGTCAGTCAAGTCTCATAAAAAATAGGCCCTCTCTTCTTATCATCAAGATTTGGCAAGCATTATCAAGAAATGAACATTAACCAAAGCTTGGATCTGCACCAGGTCAAATTTTACTAAAATTTGCCTCCAGGTG
>NW_005842151.1:822767-826511 GCF_000455745.1 Alligator sinensis | reverse complement strand
GGCACCAGCCCCAGGATCCAACTTTGGGGCTGTTCAGAACAAAATAGAAGCTGCCATCGCAGCTGGCCCAGCCACTTCAGCTGCCCCATGCACCGCCACCTTCCAAGGTACAGATCTGCTCTATTATATCAGTGATTTGGGGGGGGGGGACTTGTCAGTTAGCCTTATTACTAATAAATCAAATGTCCAGATCCAATTCTCCTGTTTCCACTCCACTTTAAATTTGGGTGAGTTTTGATCCAGAGTCAAATTTGACAGCTCGGGTTGATCTAGGTGAACCTCAGGACCCAAATTAAAACTAAGGTGCTAATAAAGGTGAAGAATCAATGAAGCTATTCATGAATTAGAGTTCAGAAACAGTTCAGAGGCCAAACTCCCATCCTTAGGCCTGGCACCACAGGTAGAAGTATCTGTGGCTGATGACTGGAGACATTGGAAGTTGGAGCAATTGAGGAATGTGATTAACTACCAATGTCAGTTCCAGTGGCAATTAGCATCCCTGCAAAATGCTAGAAAAAACTGGACATGTAAATGGCAACAAGAAGAAGCAGGAGTAGGGGTGCTGATGAAGCAAGATAAAAACAGAGGAAAGAATTTAGGAAGATGGTGGAATAAAATAATTTCTGTATAGCACTCTTAAAAGATCGGGCATTATTTTCTGGTCCTAGTTCCTTGATGTGTGTGTTGAAAAGAGTAATACCCCCATCATATTACTACTGGTAACTGCTACAGAATGGATAAGAGAAGGAAAGAGCATAACAGAAGACTATGTGGTTAAGATTAAGAGGTAAGGAAGCTTTTCTTTTCATTAGTCTGATACACTAGAGTGTGTCTTTTGCCCTAAACTTAGATAACTTAAAAATGGCTGAACTGATTGTTTTGAAAATGTATAAAAGGATTCACTCCTGGGCAGAGATCTTTCAAAACAATAAAGCAATTGTCTCTTAAAAATGTTTTTGAACATTACACTGAAACACTCTTAACAAGTAGCTGCATGAATAGCACCACATTAATGATCTCAATCCTTGCTGGTAAACTACTGCGGTGCTTTTGAAGTAAAAAATTCAAGCTGGTTTTGTTTGTTTGTTAAGAGTTCCTCTATCTCTTTGTATTAATTGAATATGGCTTTGTGCAATATTTGCAGAATTTGTGAGTTAATCAAACCTTGTATTGTCTGCCACTTTGAGATAGCAAGTAGAATAGAAGAGGAAAGAGAAAAGCTGTTCTTAAGATATATACTGAAAAACATTAGAAATGTTTGTGGTATATTGGAACTGAAAGATAATGTTTTTATAGATGCTTCTTACAAATGAATTACATGTGCAAGCTCCCATGTAGACATCAAAATAAATAGCTAGAAGAGTTCAGCTTAGTGTTCATTGGAAATTCTGTCCATAACAGTCTCAACAGAAGCTGATGTGTCTTGAATACGTTTGCAAAATCTGGTCCAAGTTTGAGTATCTAAATAGATGCTGACATCTTTTGCAAATCTGGCATGGTGGTGGCTGCTGTTATTTTTTAAGTCACTTAGACACTTTCAGGTTTTCAGTCAGAAAAAAATATATATATCATTTTGAGTCAGGCCAGATTGCACCTGGTTGAACCAAAGGGAAACATTTTATTTCAGGAAAGCTTGGCATTAATTTGTATCTGTCTTTATGCTCAGATTTTTCACTATAGGCTGAACTACCTGGGTGGAATAAATCTGCCTGATAAAAAGAGACAATTTAGCAAAATTGCAATAATATTCTAGCACCCGCTACACAGGAATCCCAGACGAGCCCCCAAAATGTAACCCGGGCGGTACTCCAAGAGGTACCCCCTCTCCAATTGAAGGGATCAAAGCAGGTGCACAAGCACTGTGGGAGATGTAGGGACTCACCTCCCCCTGTAGAACAGAGCCAGATCACCAATGGGCCTTAACCATATACCTTTTAATGAAAGAACGGTACTGGGAGCCTAACAGGCATAAACCAGGGTGTATAGGGGACACTTCAATGCCCTGAGGAGGCAGGATTCAACATAGGTTAGACACTTACAATCACTGACAAGAGACAGGTTTAACAAAATATAAAACACAAACAGCAGAACAAACAATACTGGTTGGTGAAATATAAAAGGCACAAAATACAAAATGTCAAATAACAAGGAATATAGGGCCTAGGTACCTGGAAGGGGGGAGAACAGAATGACCCCTTTCCACTGTAAACAAGGATTTCTCTCTACTACTTCATGATTCACCCCAACTGGGACATGAATTGAGATCTCCCACATGGTAGGCAGACACTCTACCACACAGCCACCAGTGCTGGTATTACACCAAGCTGCAAGGGGTTTTGACTTTCCCGGAGCCCTGGCCTCATGTCAAGCTTCCGGGCCTCTTATTGGAGGAGCTGGAAGCAGGGCTGGGAACCTCTCAGGTCGCTGCTCAGATTCTTGCTGGAGTGGGGGAGCCTCCCCTGCTGGCTACAGCCTCTCATAGCGAATCCTGGAGCCCAGCAAGGAGCCTCTCCTGCTGGCCGCACACCATGCTGCTGAGGGTCTAACTGCTGCCTGCAGGTCCCATTCCTTCAGGCTTTTCTGGGGCAAGTGCTCCCGCCCCACTGGCAAAAAGCTCTTGCCAGCTCTTTGAAGCTCCTTCCTTGTAGTCCCTCACTGGTCTCCCTTGAGTTAGCCGCACTGTCCCTTTTATCCCCCTCCAGGTGACCCAAGGGGCCAATCAGGGGACATGGAAGGTGAGTCTCTGGGGCCTGATTGGGGAGTAGAGGGAATCCCAAGTCCTCCAATCATCTTTTATCCCTTCAAAACCCCTGGGACAAATCATTACCATATTGGTGAGGAAAGGGAATCCCAAATCCTCCAATCATCTTTTGCCCTTTCAAAATTCCTGGGTTAAGTCACCGCCAGCTAGCCCGTCACACATTCCTCAGACAACCTTGGACTACAGACAAAGTGGTATGTAACCCTGGGCATGACACTACATGTGCCCTCACCTGAATAATGGGATCCTGGGGTACCCAGTAGCCCTGCCCAGCCCCCCTGGAAAGCTGCTGCAGTGCCCCCGAGTGGAGAGCCTCCTCCTACAATCAAGCACCCTCGCAGACAATTCTCAAACTATTTACAAGATTTAATTATTTACAACATAACAAATAATCATTAAATAAGCACATGGATATACCGTCTAATAAACCCTCAAAAACTTATTTACACAGTCTCTCACTTGCACACGGTGTACTGGGGATCCCGTGTGCACTGCCCCTGGCGGGGTATCTCAGGGAGCAGGACTGTCTGTGTCTCTGCACGTGGTCTGTGGACGCTCCCTGGCGCTGGTGCCTGCCTCCGTGCTCCTGGAGTCTCCGGGCAGCAAGGGGTGACTCCTCTTCTTCAGTCCCTGCAAGACGGTCTCTCCCTGCCTTTGACCCCCTTCCCCGGCTCTGCTGTGAACAGTGTCTGAGCTGCAGGCTGTAGCAACCCTCCTGTCCCACACAGCCTCACAGCCCCAGCAAATGCAGCCCCTCCCTGGGCTTTGCCTGCCCCCCGGGGCCCCTTACCCATCAGGAAAATTAGGACAGACTCTGGCAGTCCCCTCCCCGCCAGCTTTGCCTGCCCCTGGGGCCCCTCACCCATCGGGGAGACTAGGGCAGACTCCAGCAGCCTTCCCCCCATCGGCTCTGCTGTGCTCACCCAGCCACACCGGCTGCAGTCAGGGCTCTCCAGGCTTGTGGGCTCCCCCCAAGACGTGCC
>NW_005842151.1:817363-822753 GCF_000455745.1 Alligator sinensis | reverse complement strand
GGCTGGAGAGAAGAACTGGATCCTGTAGCCCACTGGCTGCTGCGGCTGCTGCTGCTGCGGCTGCTGCTGGGCTCTCGCAGGGGCTCTCCAAGGGACCACTGTGTTGAGACTCTGAATCCAGTCTCCAGCCTGTCCCTCAGCCCCTCTCTCTCTCGTTCCCCACCGCGGGAAAACTGCTCCCCCTTTTATCCAAGCCTCTCAGCCAATCCCAGCTCAGGGCCCTTCCCGGGCTTTTGCTAACAGCTCTATTTCAAAACTTTACTGGGGTTACATCACCCCTCCCACTTCCAACAGGGCTGCTTCCAAAACAGCTTCACTTGCCCTCAGAGCCTACAGTGTCCCCTCTGAGACAAACTCTGTCTCTCTGCCAGGCAGCCCTTCCCATTCTGTTCAGGTGGGTCCATTTTTTTAAAGGCTGCTACAGGTAAAAATTATGACCTGTTGGTAGACAATGGTTTAGGAAAGGGCTAAGCTCACAATATAAAAAGGCAGCAATACTCCCTTAATATCACAAGTTGATATACTGCTGTAAAAAGGCACTTAGCAGCATCCCAACACAATTCTGCCCCTCTGATACTGATCTAAGGTGCTCTGTTTTCCATCCTCATCTACCAGTATTTGAGTGCTAACGTGCAAATTAAACACACCTATACATTTGTAAAAATATCACATCTATATTCTGTGCTATTTATATATCAGAAGACATAATAGTTTGCCAACAGTTTGAATCATTTTGAGTCCCTCAGTACACCTCTAGGTCAAGCATATGCCAAACAGTTTGTCAGAATTTGGGGAAAATCTGTCCTTTTGCATCATTTCATTGATTGATTGCCTGATTTGTGAGCTTGATTTGTGAGCTTGTTTTCTTTTGTAAAAGTAATGAGCGAATGAGTATAATTAAGCCAGTGTGAGGTCCTTTTGGGTTCAGAGGAGCCAAAATAAAATCTAGGTATTAGCCAAACTTGCTCCATTTAGAGATGGGAAGGTTAGATTACAGTGTGTGTGTGTGTGTGTGTGTGATGTCACTTTCCATGCCATATGTAATTATGCAGCATGCTTACCTGGCACTGAAGTCAATCAAATCTTGTAAAGTTGCTGCTGCCTGCTCTTTTAGGGAATTTAGGTTAAAAACCTGAATTTTTCATCTCTCGAGATCTGAATTCAAATTTCTGTTCCAAATTGAAGCTTCTGTAATATATCTACCATGTAGGCAAGCTTTGCAAAGTTCTACTTTCAAAAAGCGAACACGTATTATTTTACTCATAAATAAAAGACCACTAGATTTTTTTTCAATTATTCTTTTAATGATGATTTTATGAGTAGGCTAGTAAATGTTCATAATCAGTTTGCAAGGTTAACTTATATGGTATGTGATTCATATTCTTTATTCCCAATAGTAGGCCTGTGCCAGCAATAAAATATTTAACAAAATAAGGAATTCATCAAATTTTTCCTATTATAGCTCAATTCAGCAAAGTCTTACTCCTAAAGGCAATAAACTGATAACTGGGTTATTGGTTGCAGCCGTGTTGGTTTAAGGATGTAGGCACACAAGGTTCTTTGGGTAAATGTGATATCTTTTATTAGACCAACTCAAATAGTTGGAAAAATTGTTCTTTGCAAGCTTTCGGGCACAAATGCCCTTCTTCAGCTGTGTGCTCTCCTGGGTGGAATAGAAGACAACAGTGACTGAAGAAGGGTGTTTGTGCCCAAAAGCTTGCAAAGAACAATTTTTCCAACTATTTAGTTGGGCTAATAAAAGATGTCAAATTTACCCAAAGAACCTTGTCTGCATATGCTGTGATACTGTATTTTCAGATTCACTTGTTCCCAAGTATTGTCTCTCTTCTTTCTGTCTTGCTCCTTTATCAGGCAGTCATCTGAGGTCAGACTCACCTCAGTGGCTCAGCACACTGATCTTGATCCTATTACATTTAGAGGTAGAAAACCTGAA
This sequence comes from Alligator sinensis, assembly GCF_000455745.1. Lineage (NCBI taxonomy): Eukaryota > Metazoa > Chordata > Crocodylia > Alligatoridae > Alligator > Alligator sinensis. The sequence goes on along the minus strand of NW_005842151.1, from coordinate 820,799 downwards.
TCTTAACATTGCTGACCTTATTGTTTTACAGACTATTGATTGCAAGTCATCAAGTTTCAACAGTGCAAGGGGGTCAGTCTCTGGAAAAAAGAGAAACAGAAAGAAAAAATGTGTTCACACACATGGAGCTCTATTCCACCTAGACTAACAAACCATATTAGTCTGATTTCATGTAATTTGGATAAACATTAATGACAACTGGCTCTCACAACTATTATATGCACAATCAGAATTCAGCCAGCTAGAGTTTTAGCCACACATTAGAACATACCACTGGTATGCAGCAAGGGGAAGATTGATAAAGAGGTAGCTGTTCAAAATCCAAATGAAAAAATAATTATTTAGTTCAGATTGACAAGCTATGGGTTGTGAGCTGGATCTAGCTCTCAAAGGGAAGGTCCAACCCCACCTGGGGCATCACAGAGGATTGGGGGGGGAGACAGCTACCCTGAACCACCTTTCCCCTCTACAGCATCCTTCACAGCCTTCCCTGCTGCTCTCCCATTCCAGTATGTATCCTTACTACAGGGAAGCCAGGTTTCTACAGTGAAGGTAAGCATAGGTGGCTTCAGCTCTCTGTAGGGAGGGTGGGGGACAGAGATTTGCCACCTATGGCAAGGAGCCAGTTTGCAAACTACAGGCCTATGGCAGCTAAAGGATGCCAGCCCCTGATCTAGTTAAACGACTGGCATGAATGCATACACCTAGATCATAGAAACAATTTTAAACATTTAGTCCTACAAGAATGGAATTTTTGCACAGTAGGAAAAATATCCTACTCTTAAACTTTAGAAATCCAGGGATTTTTCCAAAGTGACTAATGACATTTTGGGGCATCTCAAGTTTTTAGCATGAGATGACTTAGAGAACATCAAATTTACTGATGGGGCTAGAGGGGATTGGAAATCTTAGCCATTGAAGTTGATGAGAGTTTTACCCTGGACTTCATAGGGTCCTAGGCGCACACAGTCAGTCACTGCCATGCTTGGATTATGCTGTTATATTGCTATTCTCTCTTTTTTCCCCATCAGCATATTACAGATTAAATTGTCTTGAGAGTCTGAAAAAGGCTGGGCATTATATTAGCTGCTTCACTTAGATGAAAATAAAAAGGTCTAGATTGTGTTGTTCTTCTGTCCAGTTGTGCATGAGTAAATGGGAACACATGCCCTCCTTTAGTACTCCAGTGTAGTGGTCAGCACAATGGTAGTCTCTGTGCTCCTCTGGAAAAGGTAGAAAGTTTAGCCCCCAAAATCACACCAATAAGCTTCAGGGAGGTATGTCTAACAGATCAAGTTGAGCCATGGTCTGACAACACAGCCTGTAGCAGTCAGTGGTTTTGGTTCATTATAGAGGCTAGGGACAGACATCACACATAAACTGGTTTAAGTGATCAGAAACTGATTTAAACCTGTAACAGAATGGAAGTTCCGTGTGATAAACCAGTTTCAAAATGGCCAAAACTGGTTTAAGATAAACCTGGTTGAATGTAGTATCAGACTTAACTGATTTGGGTCAAATTGGTTTATACAATGTCTGTCCCAGACCCCTTCCTGGTTTAAGTTAAACCAGAGTCCCCCAACATCCCAGATGCTTTGCAACCCTTAGCGAGGATCTCTGCTCCAGAGAACAGGCTGGCCCCGTCCTTCTGCTCCCTAGCCAGAGCTCTAGGGGAGACTGCAAGCACAGCAGGGTCTGACTGGCTTCCCTCACAGCTCAAGCAGGGATTCCCCTCTCCCTTCCTCCCATCTCCTATAGCACAGACCCCAGCCCCATGGTCCCTAGGCATGTGATATGCTAATGCTGAGAGGTGTCTCTGTGTGTGTGTCTCTAATTTCACAGGGACAGGCAGACAGAACAGTGTCCACTTAGGGCTTTTTGGAGCTAATTAGCAGGTCAACTGGTAACATCCCTACATTCCTTCCTTGGAAAAAATCTGTTTAAGAGATTGAACTAATGAGAGACACTTTTGTTTTGTTGATGGGCTGATAAACTGTGTTATCATCCCCCTGCTGGTTTTATCAGCCCCCTGCTGGTTTGCAGCCCTGTCAGGTTTGCAGATAGTATGAGGAAGCAGGGAGAGGGAGATTGAAAAGCTCAGTATCATCAACAGATGCATGCAGTTCGTACCCCTCTTTTGCCTCAAAGTGCTAGCCGGGGGCTGAGGTCTGGCAACACCCTTGCCCCTTGAGCAGTGAGCAAGAAAAAGCCTGGAACAGTGCAGGCCAGGATGGGGGTTTATATCTCTCCCTAATCCGAGTGCCCTGCCAGTGCCTGGCCATGCCCCTCCTCCCCCTCAGCTCAGCGGAAGGGAAGAGAGGGTTGCTCTAGCACCCCCCTGGCTTCTAGCCTGAGCTGCTGCAGGCACGTGCCTGAATTTCTTCAGTTCAGAGGGAATGTCTGTGCAGTTGCAAACCAGTTCAACCCAGGCAGGTTAGACTAACCTGCAAAGATTGAATCAATTCAGGCTCAGGCTTTTTGAATGTCTGTCCCTAGCTAGAGGGAGCATACACAGCCCCAAAGCTACTCTTCCTCATGGTAATGTGAGACAGTAAATTCCAATTCTTTACATGCTATCTTAATCACTGGTCTATTTAACTTTTGTCTCATTTCATAGTGAATTTCTAACGAAAGTGATGGTTAAAATTGTTAGCAGAGACCTGAAACACTCATTGCATGTGTATCTCCAAGCTAAGAAAGCCAGAGAAAGAGGCTGAGCCAGTGTAACTAAAGAAGGCCAGGAAACTACATATACATTTCAACTTAACTAGCAACTAAAGAAGACAAAAGACTAAATATACATTTCAAGCAAAACCAGTAAAAGGTACATTGAATACAGGAAAGATGTCCTGTACATGACATCCTCATATTTCTCAAAACAGGCATCCAGTGTCTAAGGTGTCACAAATGTCTCAATCATTCCATGTATGTCTCGAGTTTTATAAATAGACCATCACTGGTATAAGCTATTGCAAATTTGCCCCATTGATAGACAAATAACCAAAGACTGGTCTGGTAACCAAAGCCTCTAATCATCCTGTTTGACCACTCAAAGCCCATCACATTTAATTGCTGAGCTAATTAGTAACTGTGAAAAACACAAGTCTTCACAACTGGACCAATGGACCAGTTCAAAAACAGGAGCCAGGCAATTTAACAAATGTAATACGATGGTCACTGTTTTCCTCTCTTTTTTGTTCAGACTTTAATCGGCCAACTATCAAGGAAAAATGCTTTGAAGCTATACAATTAAAAAGTATAAAGCAAGACAGAGCTGTCAGCAAGGTGTGTGCAGTCCAGGGGAGACAAAGAAGCCATCCTGCCACCCCACTGGCAAGTGAAGGATCCACGCTGTGAGGCTATACAAGAACTGCTTCCTGCCTGCATTGGGCAAAGATCTCTTTGCAGCTAAGATAATACAAGAACTAAGCTCATT
>NW_005842151.1:800709-817332 GCF_000455745.1 Alligator sinensis | reverse complement strand
AAGAGTCTCTTTCTGTCATTTAATTTTGTACCTTGTTGGTAGTTATTAAAGCATGCCTTTCTGCTACTCATCAACCCAGTGTTGCATCAATTCTTGGAGCACTAAGTTTAAAAACCCATTTTTAAGTGCAACAGCCACATGCCCCACGCCACTTTTTTTTTTTGCATTAGTTTTTATGACACTGGGATGTCCCAGTGTCAAATTTTGGCACCACACTGCAAATTAGCAGCATGGTGAATGGTTACACATGCACTGCATGCCGTTTGCGAAATGTCAAACAGCTTTGAGGCACTGAAAAATGCATGTGCATGCTCATTTGGATGTGCCCTTAGGGCACTGACAGAAGTGATGCTTGTGGCATGATCGGCCCCTTGAAAGCACTCTACAGCCATGCCCTAACAGAAGTACACAGCTGCAGAGCACTCTAAAAATGCCCGAACAATCAACAAATGAACCCTCATGTATTGAGGGTTCAGATGAAGGCACTCCAAAGTGGAGCACCTCCATTAACTTCTGTCTGTATCAACACAAGATTAGGCCTGAGCTGATGCTGTCTAGCCCCACTCCTGGTACTATCCGCAGGAAGTGAGGGGGGAGAAGGGGGAGGGAGGGAGCTCCAGGCTGGGGTTTGTCCAACCTTAGTTGGAGTGGGGACAGATGGATAGGAGCCCCCCTTGAGGGACAGTGATCCCTTGAGGAGGGCTCCAATCCACTGCCCCCCTCCAACTCAAGCTAGGCAAAACCCATCCCAGAGTTCCCTTCCCTCCTTTCTCCCCCCTCCCATCCTGCAGAGAGCACCAGAGTTGGATGGGGGGGTGGGGCTAGGGTTGAGAGGCTGAAGATAGGCAGTTCCTCCTGGATTGGCTCCAAAGTGGAGCTCACTTCCCCATCCCCTCAACCCAATAGAAAATTTCTGTTGGGTTGTGGGAGTTGCTGTAAGTCATGGCACTTTCTGTGAAGTGCCATGAGTTAGACTGAGGAACTGCACATCTGTCAGGGCCCTCAGTTACTTGTAAAAATCTTGTAACACACCAGCTGAGTATCCATGACCACATTTTCTATTGCCTGGCCTTTGTTATGTATAAAATCTGGCTATGTACTCAGAGCTATCAAACCTGCTCCTATAAATGATTGAAAGGAACTTTTCATGTTGGTATAGATTCTGGGTTCTCCCTGCTAAACACCAGGTTTTCCAGGTGTATGTTAGCAAGAATTATGTACAATGATAAGCCAATTTCTTTAAAAAAAAAAAAAAAAAAAAAAAGGTCCAGCTTTTCATCTGTCTGGCTTTTTGTGTTTCCATACTAAGTAAATAAAATGTAAATAAAGATTTCAGTTTTTATTTAGTCCCTAAGTGATGTGATAGTCCAATTGGAAAGTTGTTTGATTTTCATGAGAGATTTAATGTTAATGTTAATTTCCAAAATTCTCTGTTTAAAAATTCTAACTCTAGCAGTGGAAATCACATGAAAAAATAAGCCTTGTCCTTTTGCATGCAGAAATTTCTCACTGACCTTTTCCAAAAAATATTCCTAATTTTACATCTAATAAAAACTTCAAGACTGGATATTGCCATCAAAACACAGCCCTGTAAAACAGGATGTATCATTTAGTAGTAGATTCAGGCTTTTTGAACGTGAATCACTCTATGGATTTCAAGTGAATTTTTGATGAATCATTTTGCAAATGAGATGTATTCCAAATGTTTGCTCATTTAATTAGAAGTTAAAAGATATTTTCCTTTGAATGGACCTTGCTTCTGACCCTTCTTGCCTGTGTGTGGTTTATATTGTTGCTGCCTAATGAGATATAGGATATGTACTAAACATTTACACATTAAAGGCATCCTTCATTCAGCATGAAGGTGTTGATACATCAAGGATACCTCAAACATGCTGGGATTCCAACAACCTGTCAGACAAATTAGCACCACACCACCTCAACTGGGGGTAAAATTGAGTTTCACATTTCTCCCTGGTGGAAAAATATCAAAAATCACTGTAGTTTAATGCTTCCTTTGTTAATACAAACACAAAGGCTTTATCAACTCTGTAATGTAAATTATAGCCCTCACTGACTATCTGATTTTTAATTCATTGGTTTTAAATGATCCCTGGCAGATAATAGCAAATTCGTTGTGTCATCATCTCTTTATGCCCTCTTTGGGCAGATGCTTTTTTTCTTTTGAGCCTTTTCAAAATTTGCCCTTTATTCATAAAAATATTAAAATAAAGGAAATCAAAGCTAAAACTCTATACAGCAATAAAATTCACAATTCTGTCCCAAGGGATTTTTAGCTCAAATTCTGAAGAGTGAATTGAATGAAAGGGCCATAGGGCTATGAAAATATTAGGGTCTACATTTTTATTAATGGTGATTAGTGATTTTGAATGCTTTGTTTAGCTGGTCCCCAGCTAATATCTAATACTTAGATATAATAAGCATCTACCCTCAGGTATCCCACATCAGATATCTGTGCAGGTATACACACAGGATGAATGCATGCATAGTAAAGGACTGATTCAGATAATATATACAGAACACAGGATCCTGAAGTAGTTTTGGAAATTCAATTGCTGAAAATTTTCAAGAGCAGGTTAGATAGACACTTGGCTGGGATGATTTAGTTAGGGATGATCCGGCCTTGAGCAGGTAGTGGGACTAGATGACCTGATGTGGTCTCTTCTACCTTCCTTTTCTATGATCCTATGACACGAAGGAGGAGAACCAAGAACCACACCAACAGGCTGAGTCACAAACAGTTCTTCTATCTATTGATAAAGTTCATGGTGGTTTTAGCATCACCTTATGGGTGTACTTGCATCTCTCTGTCCTGCAGATTTGTGTGCCCCCTCCTATTCTTTCCTTTTCCTTTCTCTATTCTTTTTTGTTCCAAATACTTTCTTTCCAATTAGTACCACTGCTCTCTTTAAATCCATACATAGTATCTGACAAAGTAAGCTGTAGTCTATGAAAGCTTATGCCTCTATGAATGAGTCTTTAGGCCAGGTACAGTCATTACACATTTACCAGTATAAGTGATCAGAAATCAGTTTATACCCTTAGCAGAGCAGAAGTTCGACACACATAGACTGGTTTTAAAATGGTGGAACCTGGTCTAAGTTTTGCTACCCCTCACTCCAAAAGGGTGAATGCTTGTTCTGTGTACTACTGATCTAAACTACGCCACTTACAGAAAACCACATAACTTAAATTGATTCTGCCTCAGGCTTTTTGAATATCTGTCCCTAGCTTGAGATGCCATGCTTCCCTACCTTCTATTTAACCAATAGAGTGAACCTAAGTTTATTCTGAATAGTACAGGCATATAAGCTTGCTTATGTCCAGCCAACAAGGAACTGTTCAGATAAAAAATAACTGTGCAACTCCTTTACAGATTATTTTTTCTGATTTGTTTGTAATGGATTTCTCTGATTCATAATATGTTGACTAGCCAGAATTTCACAGCAGATGATAAAGGAAGGAGGGCAGGTATTTTGCAATACATGAAAGAGCTTCCATAGAAGCCACAGTTGGTTTTAGTACTCTCTCAAAATTTGTGTAAGGCTGGTATTATACTAAAAATTCCTTGTCCGCCTCTCTTCTCTTTTCTTTAAAGGAGCTTCAAATGGGAATTGTTGTTGGCTAGATAATCATGGACAATGTACATTGTTTTAGCATAGTTTTGTGTTTTGCCATGGTTGCAACTCCTGAAATGATCTAGAGTTTACTTCTTTCTTAAGTCTGTTTTATGCAGTCATTTTTGTTTCAAGTTTAAATGAATGTATCCCATACTATAATTAACAAGCCGAGGAAATGAAGACTAGACAAAAGTATTGTAAGGTGGATATGTAACTGGCTGGATCACTATACTCAACAAGTAGTCTTCAATGGCTTGACATCTAGTTTGGAGGAGGTATCAAGTGGGGTTCCTCATGGTCCAGTATTGTTTAATATCTTCATTATTAATTTAGACACTGGAATCAAATGCACAGTTATCAAATTGCAGGTAGAACCAAGTTGGGTGGAATTGCAGACAATCTGGAGGATAGAGCTAGGATCCAGAATGACCTGGATAAAATGAAGAAATGGTCCACAAGCACCCAGATGATTCAAGAAGAATAGGTGCAGAATCCTGCACTTGGAATGAAATAACTACGTGAATAAATACACACTGGGGAATGACTGGTTATCATGAAGTACTAAAGAGAAGAAAGGACCTGGGGGGCTACAGTGGACCACAAGCTAAATATGAGCCAACATGTGCTCTTGTTGCAAAAAAAAAAGCCCAAAGCATACTGGGTTGTATTAACAGAAGTGTGACTTGCAAATCAAGGGAAGTGATTCTTCCACTTTATTCAGCACTTGTGAGGCCTCACCTGGTGTATTGTGTCTAGTTTTGGGCCCCACACTTCAGCAAGAATGTGGACAGTTTATAAAGAGTCCAGTGCATGACAACAAAAATGATCAGGGCCTAGGAGGACAAGACTTACAAGGAAAGGCTGAAAGAACTACAGTTGTTTAGTCTGGAGAAGAGCAGACTGAAGGGGTATTTAATAACAGTCTTCAAATACCTGGAGAGCAGTTACAGAGAGGATGGAGATGGGCTTTTCTCTGTGGCCACAGGCAACAGGGCTAGGAGCAATGGCATCAAGCTGCAGCAGAGGAAATTTAGGTTGGAGATTAGGAGGAACTTTCTGACTCTGATGGTAGTCAAGCCATGGAAAAGGCTACCCAGAGAAGTTGAAAAATCTCCATCTTTAGAAACATGCAAAAGCAGGTTAGACAGACACTTGGCTGGGATGTCTCAGTCAGGGATGATCCTGTCTTGAACTCAGGTTGAACTAGATGATCCTCCAGCCCTATTTTCTTATGATCCTATAATCAAGCCACTGCAAATTAGCTTCCTGAGTAAAATGTATCAGAACAAGTACATAAACTTCAGATGATGGAATTTCTGTTTTGTACAATGAAGAAGTGACTAAGGAGGACAAAGAAGCCAAAATAAGGCAAACTAAAAAGAAAAAAATCCTTGTATCTGGATGCATGTATTGACTTAAGTATGGATTACACACTGACCATATCAGAGGGATCTGATGACCCTCTTATGGCCAGAATTGTACATAGATTTTGGTATACTGAGTGCATCTACAGGAGACATTTACTGCACAGTTGACTATTTAACTGTGCACGTCTCAGCATCTATACATGCTTCCCTATTAGGGTGCATTAAACTAATAAACTCTGCAGCAGTAAAGACAAGTCCTACTCTGATGCAGAGTTTTTACAAGCACAGCAGTACCTATGTAGACACTAAGCTGGCTGGCTGGGGCACAAGGGGGTTTCAGTGTGGGGGCTGTCTGCTGCCTAGCCCCATGTTGAAGCTCTCTCATGCCCCATCCAACCTCTCTGCAGTACATTGAGCCCAGTCGGGGCAGCCATGGTCTCAGTGTCCTGCAGTCCGGGGACACATGTAAACTGCAACTGGGAGCTTCCCAGGAGCAATAAACGGTGGAGCAATAAGCTGTGGAGCAATAAGCTCAGCAGTTTATTGCTGTGCATTAATGGCATGTGTAGACGTGCCCACTTCGTACTAGTCTGTGATCTTCTGACTTGGTTTGTGTGGATCTTCAAAATAATCCATATGAACTAGCTGGCATGTATCTTGTTTATGTATCTTAGGCAATAAGTATGTGCACAAGCATTACATATATAAATAACTATAATGAAGAATCTTTAAAACTTTTGAACATTAAGAAGATAAAGTAATTTTGGTTCACATGAATCCCATGCGTATTTCAATGCAATGCATCTGACACAACTGTAAAAAGTTGCCAATTTTCAATCTACAACACTAATTTATGTTTTTGTGCATCTGGAAAAATTTTGGTATTTGAATAAGACAATGATGGTAAGCATTAATTGTATGTGGTCTGTTGCCTGATATGTAAAATCAAATTATAAAGATCACAGTTCCTTATTAGTCAAGACCACCCACTGTGTTGGAAACCTTAGATGATCAAACAGAAGACATCCTTATGCTGAAAATGTTGACATGCTCCTCTGCTTTCTAGCATAATATGTTACAAAATGAATGCTCAACAAACCAGATCTTTAACTATGCAACCCGGTTTATTAGATTACAAAAGTTTTTTCCAATTACTTCAACAGCAAACTAATGTTATTGCAATGCTATCTTCTTGTTGACCTAATCTTATTCAACAACAATAGTTTTGTATTTATTTGTTCATTAGTACTAGAGTTGGATAAAATATTAGTTACCTACACTAATCATTCTGAATTTTTCTCATTTTCTATTGACAATATATTTGCCTACCTGTCTTGATTTTTTACAATATGTTTGATATTCATAACTAGTCCACTAGAGATTTTCAAAAAATAATTTTCAATCTGTGGTTTCATTCATTGCAAACTGTTTAGTTTGACTATTTGTGTTCATTCCTTGTATTGGTCATTTGAGTCTCATGAATTTTTTTTCTTCTTGATTTGAATGGCTTAAATTCATTGACCAGGACAATAATATGCAATGTGCACTAAATATTTTTTATCATACATGGATACTCTATTTGCCTACAAGGGACAACCTTTACTTAAACTCTTCTGCAAACAAATCCTGTTCCAATAAATGTTTCAAAGTAGTAAGTGACTCATAAGGCATGCACACACGCTTAAAACAGTGTTTCAGAAATTAACAAGCGTCACTCAGGACTGTCTTCAAGCAGTTCTAATTAGGAGTACAGTATTTTGAATGCCTTCCCTTCCGGTGCATATGAATTTATCTTGTTTTTCACTGCTCAATGCATTATCTTCCAGGACTTTCAGGAGCAGATTCAAAGTAGAACATGTCTTTTGATATTGTAAATATATATGTACAAAAAAACCCTGTAGATATAAGCTAACCTAAGTTACTGTGCGGTAACCAAAAATTACTATACAATACAGGTGTGTGTCTAAATGTGCACATCCATACTGAGCAATAACTATAGCAACTTACACTGACTTGGGCGTAAATTTGATACCTGCATCATACAGGTAGCCAATTTACGCCCAATTAGTTACTGCTCAGTAACGCACATGTAGATGGTTACTGCGCAGGCACACTGTGTGGACTGACTTGGGACTAACTTTACTCCCAAGTCAGTCCAAACACAGCATTTCTGTGTTTTAACACCTGCACATGAAGACACTGGCCTAAATCCACTTACTGTGCAGTAAATTTACCGCACAGTAAATGCATGTGTAGAAAACACCCATAAAAGACTTCCATTTTGAGTGAAAGAGAGTGGATTGAATTTATGAGAACTGAATATTGACTTTAAAATATTCCTCATAAATCTATAGTCCTAAAACTTCTAAATCAGAGAGGTAATCTCATTTGGAAAGGCTTTCATTTAACACCATGCATAAACAAAATGCAGGGGATCACTGTGTCTAGATAATACCACACAGAGACAAATCATGTCTGTTCCTCAACAGGTTCTGTTTGCAATACAATCATGTTGTTTCCAGTGCCTAGGGTGAAAAATGGTTATAGTCTGGATCTGTTGCTGGATTTCCTTTTGTGCTGCTGTAGAAGTGTTTGAGTGAGGATGGTGAGCTGGAAAATGGGAGACTGTAACACTGGTTATTTCATTGGCCATCCCCTCAAACAATTAACAATAATTTAATGTAGATTTTGCTGTCTCTTTTTTTTAGCGTGATGATGTATTTAAACATGCATTTGCAATGTATGAAAATGCACAATTTAAGGACTGGGATCAATTGAAATGAAGCTTATGCTCATTCAGAAGATTCATCTGCTTTTGGGTTTCTCTCTGAAAGTTTGGCACAGCTTCAGCTCTGAACTCTGGTGTAACCTTTGGCACTACTATGGTCCTAAAGGTGTAAGCCCTTAGTCATAGTGTTATATGATATCTTTCAAATGAAAAGTATGGTAGTGTAAGAATGATGATATAGCCATGATTAGCAAGAAATTATGCAAGGCAAGGATTTCTTAGGGTGTATAGGTGGGATGAGGTTAGACAAGCTTTCAAAAGCAAGACATTATTTTTCAGGTGACGTAATGAAGAATGTTTTACTTTGAAAGCTTGTCTAATTCTATTCCAACTACACAGTTGGTCCAATAAAAGTTATCACCATAAGAAATCGTTACCTCTCACTAAATAAATGGAATATTCTATACTGGAAAATATACACAAATGTTGATTTTTTGGGGGGGTACAAGTAAAAAAACAGGCAAATGAATTGTCAATTCAGAATGATAACATTATAATAGAAAAGCTTAAGTCAACTGGCTCAAAGATAACAACATTTACCATCCAATCTGCCTCACTCCTAGAATGTTGTTATTTGCTCTTTAGATTGTAATAATGTACAACATAGTCCATCAGCCTTTTGGAAGGTTAAAGAAGAGCAAAGCAACGTGCATGATTATAAAATGTTAAAGTGTATGTATTAACTGAAAAGTGTCTTCAGTCTTGAAGGGAAATATCTTCTCCCACTAGGATTCCTTTTATCTCACCCTGGTGCAGTTCTAACAAGCTAGAATAAACTGAAAACCTGAAACCGAAGTCTGGATCCCAACCCAAGTTTCCCACTTCTTTCAAAGGCAAAACCTATACCCCATTTTTTTCTGACCCTGGAGTGTTCAGAGGAAAGAAAGGAGAAGAGATAGAGAAAGTTTAGGGCTGTACACACCAAACCAACCCTGTATCTTAGGTTCTGAACTCTGTTTTTTGGCTTGGACCCATATCTAAAAACTAATATAACTTTCTCAAGTTACACTTCAGGAATTCTTTTTTGCAAGCAGTATTCATAAAAGCTAAAAATTGTGGGGAAAATTAGCATTGATGGATGTTTTCTTACCCTCCATCAGGAAATGATGTACTTGAAACTCATTACAGATCTTCATAGAAACTCTGTTCAGTGTGCCTTGGGCTTTGTGCTGATCAGCACATACTGTGTTCACTGCAAAATTCATCTCTCTTGTGTCACGTTTAATGTATAACATGTATTTCCTGTTAATTATGAAAAAATGCTTCTTCTGGAGACATAATCATGGAAGTGCTACAGAAATTAGAAAACATGAAGCAACATTTTACTTCATTTTATGCGAAAACTTTTGTTTGGTGTAAGTTCACTATTCCCTTCCACCAATAGGAGAAAGTGGGGGGAAATGCTGCCAGAATTTAGCAGCTGAGAGTGGTTTAATTCCCCACTCCAGCTGTAGTCTGTTTTCTTAGGAAGGCCAGACAACAGTTTCTTAAATGGGTCTCCTACTCATCAATGCCCCCCTTCTTTTTACTGGGGATAGGAAATGGAGATATGAACAGACTCCCAATTCTCTTCCATGTTCAACCAGATAATGCCTGAGCAGTTAGATATCTTGCAATATTTCACTAGCCAAAACGGGAGGCTATTCAATGGTTCTCTGCTTCCCTTCCTGCTCCTCTCCCTCTCCACTCACAATATTTCCTTTCAGTTTGTTTTGTTGTTGGGCTGAGTAGAAGTCTTACATAGAAAGGGAATCAGTCTCAGCATCCTAACCGCACCAATTCATTTATGATACATGCCAACCTGGGAGAATATAGAGGTAATGGATCACAGTTGCAGAGACGTAGGAAGGGCAGGAGGACAACGTTGGAGATTCAACTTCTTTGGTCATATGAGGCCTGGAAGTGGGAGTCTTTGTGCCAGCAACCTGATGTGTTCCAATTGTATGTTTACTCCAGCCAGGGCCAGCCCAATGTATAATCCATTCACCTCCTCCTGCTGATACTCTCCAAACCATGGAAACCTTGAGGACAGTCACTGGGAACAAATGCAGAAGGGCCTCACTAGTGGATCTCCAAGTGTGGAGGGTGTGAGAAGGGATGGGTGAGCAGAGAGTCTCACAAACACATTGGCCAGACTGCAAGGTAAATGTGCCCTAAAAGCACAAGCACCAGAAGGCAAAGGAATCCTAACTCATTATCTTTGAAGGACTGGCATTGGCAATGCTGCAAGTGCACGATATGAATTCTATCAATCCAAACTCTAAAACAACCATTAAAAAACAGTAATATAAACATCAACCTCTGTCATTGTGGATAGCTAAAGAATGCAGCAGCATCTTTTTTAGGAAGTGAAACCACAAACCATTCCTGAATAATGTAAGTAAGCATGAAACAAAATGTAAAGAAAAAGCATCATGAAATATGCTTTTATGATATGCAGGCATTTTGCATAGTTCATCTTATAATAAAAGCTTTTCCCATCACCTTAGCATTTCACCTCAAGGCAAATTCATAGATTTTTCTATGTATTGATTCTTTTTTATATCCTAAATGAGATTTAGGGAATAATAGCTATTTTTTATCTCTAGCTCTGTGTTTTGGAGTTCATTGTCTTGGCACTGTTCACTCCATTATTAGGCACTGAACTTGTTTTATACTCCTTGTATACTTACGGGTATTTTACAGCAAAAGGTATTTGATTTCTTTTGACATATTTTATCTGTTTGAAAGTTGGTTAAAAGGTTAGCAGAAAGCAACAGAATTAGTAAAAATCTACATAATACTCTTTGCAGATAAATAATGAGCGTTCCGTGCAAGGAATTGAAACTACAGAAGAACGCTAATTATTCATCTTTCCAAATCCACATACTTTATGAAAAGTTGTATTGTCTTACTTTTCCCCCTTCCAAAGCTCTTTAATTATTCCTTCTCATGGACTAACCAGTAAAGTGGATCTCCCTTTTTAAATATATCTGTGCATATGATTTGTGCTCATTTGCAACAATTTTTTGTATGAAAAGATTGTTCTCAGCAGACAGTACTGGTATAACTTTTAAGACAGTTTAAAACAGTAATGTTTAACTATACTGGTTTTGATAATTTTCAGTTCTGTTCATGAAATAATTTAGATTCCTGCAGTTTTTGTCCAGAGAAACTCAGAAATGCTGCATTCATTTGGTTTCTCCAGTGAAATTTCACCATTAAAAAGACCACTGGATTAATCTTGCTGAAGAAAGACTCCATCACCATCTTATTAGCTTCAGTGAAAAAAATGAACCACACTCTGTAGCTAGCTCTTTCTACTGGACTTTTAAATTTACGAATGATTGGCAATCAGAGGAAATGACTGAGATTCGTGTGTATGACGTTGATAAGGCCACCCAAATACCTAGATAAATTCTTTTTTCATTCTTCAGTTGCGTGCAGACAAGCGCAGCTGTGAGGTATGTGGCACCACAGACACGTCTGCAGAGCTACTTACTGCACATTCAGGTGTCTCCATGCTGCAAGGTAGCAGTGGGGGGGAGGGGGGAGGGGGGAGGAGGTTGATCCCAGGAGATCCTGGGGTAAAAAAAAAACCCACGCAAAAAAAAGTGGGGCAGTGCACACAGAGACAGTGCATGCCTCCCAAAACTGGAGACTGGCCAACCAAAATCACACTCTGGATGCCGGCCAGGCTCTGAGCAGCAAGATTGGTGCAGCTGTAGTCTCAAGAGGCCCCCAGGATCACAGGTAAGGCTGCTGGGGTTACCCCACCTGGGGTAACCTGCTGTGTGCCAGAAGGCATGTGGCACAGACATTCCCTGGGGACAACTTGCAGCAGCACAAGGTGTGTTGCTGCTTCTTGTACCCAGGGAAACAAATGTCCATGTTCATGTAGACGTGGCCTTCATGTGCAGAAGTATAACATAGGATTCACCATGTTCCTTCATACCATATTGTCCTATCCTGAACATATTAAACTGTTTCATGTCAATTTGTCAAGATTATTAGAGAGGATTCAGAATGAAGGAGAGGAGAACAGACAGACACTTTTGCAACTCACTTCCCTTATTTGTCTACCTACTCTGTTTTAACACACAAAGAACACTACGTGCATTCTTGTTATAACACACTCCATACAGATCCCATGCTCTTAAGAAGCTGATCCAAAACCATTCCATGGACTTTGGATCAGATCCCCAGTTGAAAGACTAAAGGACCTTGGCCTGTGGTCTTCAGGCTGGTATAGGTGAAAATGCTACATAATATATATGGCAGAATTTAACAACAACAACAAAAAACCCAAATTTCCAAAACTCTTATACATGTCCTTTAAAGAATGGTAGTTTAGAAAAAATGAAATACAAAACTTAAACACATTAGCATCTTAACATCCAAGTATGCCTTGACTGTATTCTGAAATAATTCCACGTCATTTCTCACTTACAACTTAAATTAATTAGTAAAATGCAATACCGGGCACATCTACATGTGCATTTGATGTGGGATCAGTTTATTCATGAAGTAAATGCTCCTGAGCAGGCATCTACATGTGCATGGAAGCGGAAGCAGATTTGTTGCCAATGGGAGTAAGCTCCTCCTGCTTCCTGGGACCCTGCAATGGGTCCCTGCTACCACCAACAGGAGCCCAAGGCTCTGGCTACAGTGCTCTTGAAAAGCCATCCTGTCCCATGGCTGCTCCGACCCCCACCCCTGGCAGCGACCAACAGTGCCCCAGGCTCCTGCTGACCACCCCACTGGCCCTGCTGGTCCACCACACCAACCACCAGCTGGCCCACCATCTGGGCCCTCCCAGCTCCCCCACACTCAACAACCACTTGCCAGGCCTCCACATGCCATCCCAGGATTGCTGCCAACACACAGCTGCCACCTGGACCCTGGCCAGCTGGCCAGACCCTGGCAGGGATGCTGACAACATGCTGCTGGATCCCACTACTGAGGCCACCCTCACCCTCCTGGGCCTCCAGCTCTGCTGCCTTTGGGCCTACTGGGCTAGACAGGAGTGGTGGCTGCATGTAGCCCAGCACAGTTGGTGCCATGAGCAGTGTCTGGAGGCATTCAGGATGATCCAGGAAACATTCTGGGATCCTCTGAACCAGCTCCAGCCACACCTGGTCAGACATACAGCCACCTCCCTCCCACAGACATCCACCTGGCCTCACCCTGCTGAAGTTGGCCATGCCCACCAACCTGTGGTATATCGGCCACCTCTTTGGTGTAGGCAATGCCACCACTAGGGAGCCAGTCCTTGAGGTGTGCAGTGGCTTCCAAGATGTGCTGGTGCACAAGGTGTTATTCCTGCATGACCCCCCTGACAGTGGTGGCAGGGTTCCAAGCCCTGGGATTCCCCCAGTGCATTGGGACCCTGGACAGGAACCATACCCCATCACCTGCCTGCCCCATGGTGACCGATTCTATTTCATCTAGAAGAGTTTTCACTCTGATCCATGGGGCTCCAGGCCATTGTGGACCACCACAGGGCCTTCATGAACATGAAAGCCAGCTGGGCAGGCAGCCCCCATGACTCCTGTCTCTTCAGGAACTCCACCCTGCCAATCCTGTTGCAGAGCGGCCGCTTCACACCGGGGTGCCAGACCTGCAGCTGGACACCATGGTAGTCCCACCTCTCCTCATCAGAGACCCTTCCTACCTGCTCCTTTCCTGGCTCATGCAGCCCTACACTGGCCACCTGGACACCTGCCAGGCCCACTTTAACTGGTGCCTGGGCTGGACCTACATCCAGGTTGAGCGTGCCTTTTGCTGCCTCAAGGGTCACTGGTGTACCTTCACTGACCAGATTGAGTTTACTGAGGACAATCTCCCCTGAGTCATCACTGCAGTCTCGGGGCTGCATAACATCTGAGAGGCCCAAGGGCAGCTCTTCCACAAGGCCTGGGAAGAGGAGGCATCATGAGTGGAAGATACTTGACAAAGGGAGGTGGCCAATATCCTCCATCACCTGCTGTACCATCATAGAGGTGGCCGATATCCTCCATCACCTGCTGCAGCAGCAACATTGGCAGGCCACCCCCACCAAGGCCCCAGCAGTGCTACACACCTGCCCTAGGGGGGCAAGGCACTAGGTGCAAGAGGTGCTGGCCAAACACCTCCTCCTGCACTCCCCACTCTAGCCTGCCTAGACCACTGCCCACAGACCCCCCCACCACCTGCTCTGCCCACCCCCAGCACCATGCTCATTGCAATCACATCTCAGAAGAACAGTTTTTTATTCCCCTCACATCAAATTGATCCCCCACCCCCAACAAACAGAGACCTGCTCCCCCGTCCATCCCCAACAAACAAACCTCCCTCCCTCACCCCTGCACATAGCCCCTCCACCACCCACCCCACCCACCAACAATAAAATACCCTCTTTCCTGCATAAACTATTTACAAAATGCTTTGTGTGCCATCCCAGGGTGGATGGCCATGGGGTGAGGGTGCATAGGGGACAGATCAGCATCCTAAAGCACCCTGCAGGCATGGGCCTGGCAGGCACACAGCACTGCAGTACCAGGCAGTGGTGCTGGGCTGCAGACAGGCTGGCACAGCTGGCCTGCAGCCTCCCCAGGCAGGGCACAGGGGCCTGGAGTGGCCTCAGGCTCCCTGCACATGTGCCCCAGGCCTCAAAATACCTGCAGACTTTTAAGGGCCTGAGGCTGCCATTGAGGCAGCCCAGACCTGGGGCAGGAGAGGTTCCCTACCTGGAGCCCTGGCACTAGCCTCAGGCCAGATCCCTAGTGGCAGGGCTGACCAGAAGCAATTTTGCTTCCTGTTGGCATCTACACATACATTACTACTCAGTAAGTAATCATGAGTAAATTTGCTACCTGCAAATTGTGTGTGTATATGTTACACACACTAAATCATGCATACATCATTAAATCATGAACATTAAATAAAATTAATTGTACCCAAAACACAAATATTTCAGAGATTATTTTCATGAAACATAAAGTAACATGAATTCCCCTAACCCTAAATCTCTCTGTCTAGATGTGCAGCTCCCCTGATATCCTCTGTTATCTTGGTTACATTGCTAGCATGTTTCCCTTTTAATATTAACCTGGTGTGTGAAAAGAAGTGCTAAGAACAAAAAAGGCAGCAGTCACTAGATGTCATCATTTCTAATGAAAAATGAATAGCTTCTTAATCAGACCTATTCTTTCTCCTGGAAGAGCATATCACTCTATATCGTGAGAATGAACAAACAGATGTTTCCAAATACACAGCAATGCACACTATGCATTTCAACTATCCTCCTAACCTGCTAACATACATTTTAACTATCTTTTTATTTGCAAAAAAATCCACTTCTGAAGCATTTTGGAACGTGGTTGGAATAGATTTTAAAATGTAATAACATGATTGGAATATTATACATACTTACAAAGAAAAACCCGGTGTTTGAGAGATACAAAACAGTTAGTTATATCATTCCTAGACTTCTCACAAGTTTTTTTTTAGCTATATCCCTGAAGAGGAGTCAGACAGAATGGCTAGAGAATAATTTGACACTGACTTCTAGAGTAGCCATTCAGAGGGTGCTAGATGATGGAAGAAACACAGCTCTTAGTATAAGAATCCTGTTGAAAACTTGTGGCAGCTTTAAAAACAAAACTGAGTAGAGCTTTCAAAAAAGGAACAAAGCATATTATGAACCTGATACCCTCTCATTTTATATTTGAACTTTAATTCATGATCCCACCCACAGAACAATTGCTAGTTGTTTTTCATTTTCAACCTCAGTGAAACTGAGAGAAGGGGAAGAGGGCAGTATGCAACCTGATGCACATTTATGTTCAGACGACAGAAATAACTGGGTAGCTTACAGGCAGTGGAGTGATAGCACAATCTGGTTATTGCAATCATCTGTGCTGAAGGCAAATTCATTTATAATGTGTTTTATCTCTGTTATATGAGATTGTGGTTTCCTTCCGTTAATAGATTCTTTACCAGGTGTATAGTAGACCTGTGCAAATAGAGAAGTATTCAATTTGGATTCAGATTTGGATTCAGCCGATTCAGAGGACAGTGATTCGATTTGGTGATTCGAATCACTGTCCCCATTTGATTTGGCTGAATCAGAATTGGAGATTCAGTGCTGATTCAGAGATTTGGACCGGCTGGGGAGAGTCAAGCATAGCTGGCTGGCTGCAGGTTCACCTGTGACTCCTCCAGCTGTGCCTGCCTCTCCCCAGGCAGGGGTCTCATGGGAGAAGCCCCCATGGCTGCCCTGACCAGCCCTACCCCCCACCTGGCCCCAGCCTCCCAGCACTTAAAAAAAAAAAAGGCCCCACACTCACTGGCTGCAGCAGTGGGGATCAGGGCCTCTGAGGACTCATGGCAGAGCCCCCGTGTGCAGCATGGGGCAGCAGAGTGCAGTGGGGATTGCCCCCACCATTTAGCACCTTCATGGCAGCTGCCCCATGGCACAAGTGCAGCGTGGCTTGGCAGGGCACTGTGCACTGTCTGGGAGATGGGGCCACTGGGGCTGAGCAGTGCTGGGCTCCAGCTGACTGCTGGAACCACCCCGACTCCCAGACAGTACGCAGTTCCCTGCCAAGCTGCACTGCACCCGTGTGATGTGACAGCTACCGTGTGGGTGCCAAGCAGTGGGGGCAATCCCTGCTACCACCCACTGCCCCACACTGTGGGGGGGGCGCTATGCGATGAGCCCTCAGGCCCTGATTGCCGCTGCCAGAGCCGATGAATGCAGGGCTTTTTTTTTTTTTTTTTAAGTGCTGGGATGCTGGGGCTCGGTTGGACAGCCATTGATAGGGCTGGGAGAATGGGCAGGGGTCAGGGGGGACGCTCAGCGGGG
>NW_005842151.1:773550-800601 GCF_000455745.1 Alligator sinensis | reverse complement strand
GCAGCTCCTCCAGCTGTGCCTGCCTCTGCCCCAGTGGGGGGAGCTGTAGGAAAAGCTCCCATAGCTGCCCTGCCCAGCCGCATCCCCTGCCCAGCCCAGTCCAACCAGTGTGGGAGGCAAGGCATGACACAGGCGTGACTCACTCCAGGTGGCAGCAGGGCATAACCACCCACTCCCAGTGCTACCATGCCTGCATCAGCACTGGGAGCAGGGGCTCTTTCCTGTTGCCACTTGCCAGCCAGACCTGGCTGGGGTTTAGGGGGATTCACCCCCAACCCCCTCCAGCTGTGTCCCATTCACCCAAGCTTGCCCCCCCCCTCCCCCCCCCCCCCCCCCAGCCCTGACTGGGCAAGGGGCAGCAGGGCATAGTCCCTGCTCCCAGCACTAGCATGCCCACATCCCATGCCCTGCCAGCCCCCTCCCTGAGTAATGTGTCCTCCTGCCCCAGCTGGGCAGCTTGTCCTAACCCCAGCCCCAATCCCTCACTCCCCCACGCCTGTTCCTTCCCCCCTCCCCCAACCACAACAGATTTACCAGCTGGAGGCAGCTATGTTAACTGCTTGTTTAGTCTATGACCAAATCTCCAAAGCAGCTGAATCTTTTCTGAAGCTTTTCCAAATAGATTTGGATACTTCGAATCAATTCAGAGCTTTTAATTGATCTCCCAATTCAATTCAGATTCAGAGATTCAGTCCCCAAATCAGGCCTAATCTCCTCCAAATCGAATTAGCTACTGAATCTTCACACAGCCCTAGTATATAGGCACTTGTAAATGCTGTGCACCAAAAACACAAAATAACTACTATAAATCAAGGCTTACCTTAAAAAAACTACAGGGAGAACCAAACTGAAAGTGGAAATGGACCTGACCTTAAAATTTTCCCATGGATTTTACATTTTCCAAAATCTCTGGAGTCTTTAATTCCATGATTTTAGTAAAAGCTATTACACTGATGTGTGCCAGCTGTGAAATTAGATTAAGACCCATGTTCGACTTCAACTAGCATGATGTCCTTCTGCTTCTCAGGGATAAAAAGACTTCATGAGACACAATTAAGACACTGAGGCTACAAACAGACATCACTTTTGTCCTGGGATAAACCATTTTGTCCTGGGACATTGTCTCCACCCCAGCAGCAAGCATCCCGCTGGAGGCACAGAGCAATTTTCCACCCCCTGGGCTAGCGCTCGGGGTCCAAATCTGCTTTCATGTCCCTGCATGTGTAGATGCCTGCCCAGGAGCATTTATTCATGAGTAGTTTACTCACAAATAAACTGATCTTGGATCAAATGCATGTGTAGACATGCCCACTGAAAAACAAGGTAGAGGGTTTTCTAGTACATATAGATTAATTCTGCACATAAGAAATATTTCACGTAGAAAACTTTCTACAAAACTTAATAGTAAGATGAATAGACTATATATATTTACATTCGGATAAAAAAAGACCACGTTATTTTAGAAGTCATGAAATATTCTCTACGTGTTCTCAAATTTGAATCAATGAAGAGGCAAGTGAAACCAATGATCTGCACTTATTTATATTTTTATCTAATACTGATTGATTATGCTGCTGTTATTTTTGTCTCCTTGTTTCCATATGATTTTTACCTTCTACACCTCAGAATCTTAAAGTTTTTAAACATGAAGACAAACACACATAAATACCATTTGTAGAATTTTCTTCAGAACCATTTGGAGAATTCCAGTTATCATGTTTCTACTGAAAGAAAACATCCCATTTTGGGTCTCTAGCTTTAGACATTTTAGGTATATAACTTGCATGAAAAGGAATATAATCTCTTACCACATGCACATACCAGTTATACACACCCCCACTCAAGGAAATATGTTGTCTTCTTTTACAACTATTCATCTTATCTCCTATCTTTTGAAGAAATATTTCCTAGATTTTAATTGAATTTTCAGAAGCAAGAAAGTCTTTTCTTGTTGTGGTGCTTGCTCCATGTTGGAGATTAGGCTTTTATTTAAAGGGGATGACCCAATATATTCAGTTCAGCTGCTAGATTGACTGTCACTAAGTTGTCAACAGTTTGTTATGAATAGTATACAGAAGGAGAACAAGTTGACCTTAAACTCACTAAATGTTTTATGAATGCAACCCATTTCCAGAAAAATATGAATATGTTTTCCAGATTTGCTCTTTCTGATTTCCTTAAGGCTGTTCTCAGTAACAAATGCGTTTCATCTTACTGAGGTGCTTGTTGCCTTGAATGCTAAGAAGAGAACAACATTTTAATGATAAATTTAATGCTTACAGATTGCAAAGGATTGTTTATATTGTAGACTGTGGGTGTATCTACATGAGATGCTTTAAATTGTGCAGTTGCATAATTTACTGCGCATTAAGTATGCACACCAACATGTATGCATGCTTACTGCACAGTAAACATTGCTACTCATGAGTAAATTTGCAATCTGCCAAGACAAGTAGAAAATTTACTTGTGATTACTTACAGCTCAGTAACGCTTGCATAGATATTAGCTGGGATCAGATTTGATCCCAGTCAGCCCTGCCAATAAAGGGCCAGCCTGAGCTCAGGCCCAGGGCCCAGGGCTGGGAGCCTATCCTGCCCCAGGGCTAGGCCACCTGTCTAACAGCCCCAGCCACAGGCCCTTTAAAAGCCTGCAGGCATTTTGATCCCTCAGACACAACAGCAGGGAGCCTAGGGGGGAGGGACTCTTGGCCTCTGCTGCCCCTGTACAGGACATGGGCAACCTGTGTCAGCCTGCCTGCACCCCAGCACCACTGCTGGGCACCACAGTGCTGTTCACCTGCCATTCCCTTACCATCCAGCCCTACAGGGTACTGCAGGCTCTTGCCAGGCCTGCCAGACCATGGGCCCAGCTGCAGCCAGCTCCTGGCTGCTGGGGCCAGCACCAGCTGCCCACAGCCGACCCCCCAGCATGCTGCCCAAAGCCTGCAGGTGCTGTGGGGCATTGCCTCACCATGCAGCTCCCAGTCCCATACTGTGCCCCTGCACTAGGCACTGCAGACAGCTGCCCAGACCCAGCAGCACAGGGATAACTGTGTGGAGGCTTGGAGAGCTGGCATGGGAGCCCTGATGGCCTCATTGGTGATGCTATTCACTTCCACTCACAGCCCCAAATTGTTGCAGGAAGCAACTGGTGATCTTGTGGCATTGTGGGGTGAGGCAGAGGTGCAGCAGCAGTTGGCATGGGGTGGGTGCTCCAATGCCAATGTCTATGATGGGTTATCAGGCCAGAGGCAGGAGTGTGGGCAAGACTGGTCAGCATAGTAATGCCACATAATGGTAAAGGCCTTGTGGGCACAGTGGATCACCATCATTGACCACAATCGTCAGTCAGGGAGTGTGCGCAAGACCACACCCTTTATGCAGCAGCTGGCAGCCATCCTTGTGCCCCAGGACCCAGTACACAGCCATCCTGTGTACAGCAGCACAGGAACCTGCCCAAGCCCCCACTCTGGCCTTGAACACGAGTCATGTGTCATGAGGGGAGGGCCCCTCAGGGTGCCAGCTGCCTGCCCAATGAGCTCCCCAATTGCAGCCTCCACCAGCAGCTCAGGGAGCCTGCCCCAACAGCTCCACAGCCTCAGCCCTAGCAACAAGGTATGGCTGGCCATGTCACTGCCAGCCACCAGCAGTGCCATTTTCTCCTCAGGGGGGGCCCTGGCCAGGTGCCCACATGCCACACTCTGCCACCTGAGGACACTGCTGGGAGCCACATGCCGTTGCCACCAGCTGGGACTGACCAGGGCTGCTGGGCATACCAGCCCTACCCACATGGTAAGGCCTGAAGTGGGGGAGGGCCCCCCTGCCCCTGGACCCATTCCCCCTTTCATGGCCCCCCACTCCCTGCCTGGTCCAGCTGCACTTCCCTGGCTGCCATGCCCCCCCCCCCACCCCCACCACACAGCACACAGAGAGGCAGGAGATAGTGTAAAACAGGTAGGCACAGGCCTCTCACTTGCCAAGGAATGTGTTGATGCCAGTGGCGATATCTTCTTTGGCTCTGGGAGGCAGGAACTGGTAGTGCAGCCACAGGTAACCCTCCAGGTGGTGGCAGAGGTGACAGGGAAACCTGGGCTTGCCCCCCCACCCCGCGCTGTTGAAGCTCAGGGTCCCATGCCAGATTCACAGGTACACCTGGAGTACCATGGTAACAGATCATCATCAGCAAGATCTAATGGGTTGGGCACCCCTCAGGCCACACAAACAGCTTCCTGCACAGTGCCTGGGACATATGCAGCATGGCCATGCTCAGGGTGCAGCACTGGTGTGGGATGGGGGGCGGGAAACAGCCCTGAGGTGCCTCCTTGGTGAGGCCCACTGTGGGGAAGGAGAGGACACAAGAAGCTCCACATCCTAGTCATCCAGGAGCTCTGTGCCCCCGCCAAGCCCAGGTTCTGTGGGCTAGATGGCAGCACAGGAGACAGGATGGCTTGCAGGAAAAGAAGGGTGGGCAGTGAGGTTTGTAACTATGGCAGCAGGTGCTGCATGAGCCAGGCCTGTCCCAGCCTAGGAATGGGGTGAGGGAGGCAAGCTGCCCACAGCCGGCACCTGGTGCCCCACTGGCCCCAGCGGAATGACCAAGGATGGGGGTCTAAGCCAGCAGCTCTCTGGGTCCAGGCTCTCTGGGTCCTGGCTAACTTAACATGGTCCCTGGACACCCATGCATGCCTGACCCCTGGTACACAGCATCTTATCTCAGAAATGTTGCAAACTCTCACAAACACTTTCTTCTTCATGTCTTCCAGGCCCTGAAGCCACACGTGGGTAGGAGACCACCCTTTTCAGTCAGGATGCAGTCTCAGGATCACCACCACCCACAACTGGGACCTTGGGCATGCACCACCTCCACAGGACGATTACCCAGGATTGGACTCTCCTCCTGGACCAGTTGGTGATGGCCATGGAGGACCAGCAGGCAGATGGATGTGGCAGGCAAAATATGTTGCCTGGCAGGACAGGTGGCAGGCAGAGGATGTCATCCACAAGGATGCGTGGGACCACCATGAGGAAGTATGAAACCAGGAAGACTGGGAGTTCAGGGTTCAGCTCTTGGTCCTGGAGCATAAGTACATGGAGGCCCCACAGGAGCAGGAAGCAATCATGGTCAGAGCAGTGCAGGTCACAGAGGAGGACCACCAGGTACTGGACAACATCCTGACCCTGGTGATCATCTTCATGCCACCTGCTTCACTTCCCCCAACCTTAGCCCTGCCTGCCTCCTAGCAGCCACCCACCACCCAGCAGCAGGCCCCTCATGGGCCTGGGTGGAGACCCAGCACTGCTTCCACCAGCCAGGAACCACTGCCCCAGCCCCCATCCTGGGCCCCTGCCACCCAGTACCCCCACCTGGGCCCAGGCCCACTGCTTGCCCCAGCTCTACTTGGACATGGAGCAGGAACTGCCTGTATCATGGGCAGGACCATGCATCAGCCCTGCTGGCCCTGGCCACGAGCTGCCAGAGGGGGAGCTGCCCACACCAGGGGACCAGCAGCCACTGTCACCTCTGGGAGAGTCTCCCACCCACTGGACCCACTGCAGCATACACACCTGCAAGGGAACAGCCAGAGGCTGTGCTGCTGGCTACCTGTCCCCGGACTCTGCCCCCCAGGTGCCCCCAGGAGGGTACACGGACACATCACATTGTAAATAGGTTGCATGGGAGAGAGGGCTTTTTTTTTTGTTGGTGGGTGGGGTGGCTGGTGCAGGGGCTCTGGTGTTGAGGAGGGAAGGGGGAGAGAGCATCTCATAGAATCATAGAAGTAGGGTCGGAAGGGACCTTGCAGATCTTCAGGTCCGACCCCCTGCCTGGGCAGGAAGAAAACTGGGCTCAAATGACCCCAGCCAGGTAGGCATCAAGCCGCTTCGTAAAGAGCCCCAGGGTAGGAGCAAGCACCACTTCCCTTGGAAGTTGGTTCCAGATCCTAGCCGCCCTAACTGTGAAGTAGTTCTTACGGATGTCTAATCTAAACCTAATCTCCAACAACTTGTGGTTGTTATTCCTTGTTATCCCAGGGGGCGCTAGGGGAAACAAGGTCTCCCCCAACCCCTTCTCGTCCCCCCAGTGAGTTTATAGACAGCCACAAGGTCCCCCCTTAGCCTTCTCTTGTGAAGGCTGAACAGGTTCAGGTCCCATAACCTCTCATTGTAGGGTCTGCCCTGCAGTCCTCAGATCTTGCGGGTGGCCCTCCTCTGGACCCTCTCAATGTTGTCCACAACCCTCTTGAACTGAGATGCCCAGAACTGGACATAGTACTCCAGCTGTGGCCTGACCAGTGTCACATAGAGGGGGAGGATCACCTCCTTGGCCCTACTTGAGATGCACCTGTGGATGCACGATAAGGTCCAGTTAGCCCTTCCGACTGTGACCTCGTATTGTCAGCCCATGTTCATCTTGGAGTCAATAATGACTCTAAGATCCCTTTCTGCCTCCGTGCTCTCAAAAAGGTAGTTTCCCATCTTATAAGTGTGCTGCTGCTTACTACTGCCCAAGTGTCTGTTTCTTGTGAGAGCAATAAAGTGTTTTTCTGAGAACTGTCTGCAGTGAGCATGATGCTGGGGGCAGGTAGTGCAGTGGGGGTCTGTGGGTGGCTGTCCAAGTGGGCTACAATGGGGAGTGCAGGAGGAGATGGTCAGCCACTGCCTCTCACAAGCAGTGCCCTGCCCGCAAGGGTGGGTGCAAGGTTTACCCGGCACCTTGGCAGGGGAGGCCCACTGCTGTTGTTGCCACCGCAGGTGGTGCTCCCACTTCCAGGCATCTTCTGCACACCAAACCTCCTCTGACCAGGCCTCATGAAAGAGCTTCCCCCGGGCCTGGCAGATGTTATGCAGCACACAGGCTGTGACAATGACTCAGGGGATGTTATCCTCAGCACTGGTTGAAGTGGGCCTGGCAGCAGTCCAGCTGACCAGAGTAGGGCTGCATGAGCCAGGACAGGAGCAGGTGGGATCCCCAGTAAAGAGGGATGGGATCACCACAACACCAAGCTGCAGGTCCGGTACCCCAGGCATAAAGCAGCTGAGGCCTGCCACCACCACCAGGGGGTCATGCACATGGAGCACTGTGTGCCTTAGCACATTTTGAAGGGTGCAGCACACCTCCAGGACATCCTTCCTGGCTCTGGCCTTGCCCATGCCAAAGAGGTGGCCCATGTAGCAGAGGCTGATGGGCATGGCCAACTTGAGCAGGGCAATGGCCAGCTGGGTGTCCACAGGGAGGGACAGCTGCATGTTGGTGTCCTGCCACTCCAGGTGTGGGGAGAGCTGCTCCAGGAGGTTCTGGAAGGTGGCCTGGGTAATCCAGAATGCATCCAGACAGTGCTCATTGTCCCAGGTGTGCTGGATGATGTGCAGCCACCAGTCCTGGCTGGTCCAGCGGATCCAGAGGTGGTGGGGCTGGAGGCACAGGAGGGTAAGATCAGTTCTGGTAGTGACATCCTGGAGCGCATCATTGGTGTCCCTACTGGGGTCTGGTCAACAGGACAGGGTCCAGGCAGCAGATGTGCAGCAGTGGCAGCTCTGGGATAGTGCAGTGAAGCCAGGCAGGTGGTCACTGCACGTGGGGGAACCAACACGGTCCAGACAGCAGTGGGCCAGCCAGTGGCCAGTGTGGTCAGCCAGCAATGCCAGCATGACAGCTAGCAGGATACCACGGCACTAGGATCATTGGTGGTCATGGCCAGGGGCTGGAGCAGCCATGGCTCAGGGAGGCATAGGCTACAACAGGAGACCTGCTGTGTACTGCCCCCATGCTGTGCATGCTGCTCCTGGCCAGAAACACAGCTGCTCAAGGAGCAGAGTACGGGGTTGGTGTTTAAAGATGCCATAGCTGCCAGCTCCCTCTGGTGGTGGCCCATTGCAGGGCCCCAGGAAGCAGAAGCACTTTGCTGCTGGGAGCAGCAAGTCTGCTCCTGCATTACTGCATGTGTAGATGCCCGCCTGAGAGAATTTACTTGAGAGTAATTTACTCACAAGAAAACTGGTCCCACATCAAATTCATGTGTAGACACACCCTGTATTCTTGGTTTTAGCCAAAGGCTATGTTTAATGTTGTAGCTGTAATGATAACAGTTTTGCTTTCTCAGTCTTATAGAATCCTGTTTTATAATTCTCCAGTACAAGAATAACTTATTTCGGTCACTTCTTTTTTCGTGATTAGTCTTTCTATTTGTGATCAAAGATAGATTGAGTAAGGCTTAAATAGATTAAGCTCTGGTGACTTTGATCTGTATAGCACACACTGATATCTGGGCTCTTTTCCTCAGACTGTAAGAATGAAAGCCAAAGTGGTGGAAAGCATGCAATGCTCATGCCTGTGCCAGAGGGTGCTGCAGCAATGGACTAGAAGTAAACAGGTATGGGGCATTTGATATTATAGTACACAGCTCAGAGAATGTAACCGATAGAGTAATCCTATAAATGGAATTAATTTAAGACACTTGTGCTCAGCTCTGGATTTTGATCTGAAGATAGCATTCAGTTTACTGTGGCATAGAATATACTGGTTCCTTTTCAAATACATAGACAAGCTACTTTCAGTTCTTTCAGAAGTAGCAGACAAAGTGCTTTTCAGATAATATACAGTTTTAAATGTTTTTTTGAAAGCCTTTTGGATTACAGAATTCATAGCAACAGCTTCTGCTACATTAAGAGCACAATAAGATTTAATAAGAAGGATGCACTTCAGTTCCTAGATCACTTGTTTTCTACTTTATTTTATACATCATAATACTTACCTCTTCATACTTAAAAACCTTTATTGATCTCCTCTATCCCAAAGCAGGTTCTCTTGATCTGGATCGAACCTGTCTCTGTCAGTAACATTTTTCCAGGAGACAGTTCTATTTAAAATGTTTCACAGGCCATCTAGTTATTTGTTCATTTGTTAGGAATGGTGAAAGAAACTATAATAGACAAGCAGTCTCAGCTGGCTACTGGATGTAAGACTAGGTCTAGTAATATTACAAGGAACAACTATGTATGTTGTGCACTATGGAAAATAGTTTTATGATACATCTTGACCCAAGGCTTATTAAAAAATCTATTTCCTATTTTAATTGAAATTCAAACTACCCTTTGGAATTTCAATTTAGATATTTTTACTATAATATTAGCTTCAATGCTGTAAATGAGAAATAGAGTATCTTCGGTTACAATATGGTGTATTTGGCAGCTATCAATTTAATATCAGAAACTGAATTTTTTAATTGAATGTAAACAGAAATATGTTTTCTTTCAGCATAAATCTCACATCAGCTACACCGTATTTTTGTGTTAATCCTGGAGGAGTACACAGGTTCTGTTTATAGTCTTGTTAATCTCTATCTAGAAAGAACCAATTCAATCCTTGAGTTTGCATTTTTAAACACTTCGCCTTAAGGATGGCTTACTATGGACACAAGTGAACACAAATATCAGGGAAGGAATGTGTTGTAAGTGCTAGCTGGACAGCCCTTGTGTCATCTGTAATATCAACGATCACTGATGTCAATGAGAGAGGCAGTTGGGGTTTGCATCCTGCATTAGACATGGTGAGAAGAAACCTGAGACCTGTTCCTTTTCTTCTGACACACTTACAAGACAAACACATGCTCCCTTAAAAATAACATTTCTCTGCTCTGATATGGTTCCTCCCATATGTCTGGCTTAAAAATGTGCATCAGTTCACAGTGTTATGCTTGTTAAGATATAATATTACTATTCTGCAATGAGCCCTTTCAGAAAACACAGGAGGAAAACTGGCTCCTGTTGCACTGAAGAGGGAGCTCCTTCAAAATATGTGTGCAAGCAAAGGAACCTCTCAT
Source organism: Alligator sinensis (assembly GCF_000455745.1). Classification (NCBI taxonomy): domain Eukaryota; kingdom Metazoa; phylum Chordata; order Crocodylia; family Alligatoridae; genus Alligator; species Alligator sinensis. Next base: position 790,783 of record NW_005842151.1, on the reverse strand, counting down.
TGCAGAATTAAATTTTTTCTTGCCCTGTTTTTATTCTTCTCTTGTTATTTTCTTGAGTCATGCTGCTTTCACCTTTGATAAGCCGAAGTTACAGAATTGACAGAGGTGGCTGAAAGCAATATTGCATTTTCTGTTTTCTGCACAGTAATTTGAGCATCACAGAGCACTCAGTCACATTTTAGCACCTCATTTTGGGGAATATTTTTAATTATAATTTGCTACAATTATTTTGAGTAGGCTGCTGATATGGAAAGAAAAAGCAGACTGCCTGAGTATTAGACCTTATTTTGCTCTTGGTTTATTCCTACATTAATATATGGTGGTGATCCAGTGGTGTCCCCTAGGGATCAGTGCTTAGGCTCTTTAATATCTTTATCAATGACCTGGATGAGGGAGTGAAAAGCACAGTGATTAAATTTGCAGATGATACCAAGCTGTGGGGACGAGTGGGCATGTCTTAGGACAGGACAAAGATCCAGGATGAACTTGACAGGCTGGTCCTATGGGCTGAACGCAATCAGATGAGGTTCAACAGGAACAAGTACAAGGTCCTTCATCTGTGAAGGATGAACGCTTGCCGTACCTTTACGATGGGTGGTGGTTCAATAGCTGGCACTGCATCCGAAAGGGACCTGAGGGTGGCAATTCACCAGAGGATGAATATGAGCCACCAGTGTGATGAAGCTGCCAACAGAGCAAATAGAACTTTGGTGTGCATCAGCAGATGTGTCGCCAACAGATCCAGAGAGGTGTTTCTCCCCCTCTATTCAGCATTAGAGAGGCCACAGCTGGAGTACTGTGTCCAATTCTGGGCACTACACTTCAAAAAGAATGTGGACAAGCTCAAAAGGGTGCAGAGAAGGACCACCTGCATGATCAAGGGCCTGGGGGGATACGCCTTATGAGGAGAGACTTCGGGATCTGGGTTTGTTCAGTCTGGGTAAAAGAAGGCTGAGGGTGACTTGATAGCTGCCTACAAATATGTCAAGGGAGAACACTAGGATCTGGGAGAGCAACTTTTCAGAAAAGCACACCCTGGGAGGATGAGCACCAATGGACACAAGCTAGGCAGGCAAAAGTTTAGGCTAGACACATGGATAAATTTGTTTTCCAGACAGGTAACCAACATCTGGAACACACTTCCAGCAGAGGTGATGCAGTCACCATTCTTGATGGTGTTCAAGGGGAGGCTAGACAAGTACCTTGTTGAGCTCATTTCAGCTCATTACCTCCTACCCCTAGCAGGGGACTGGACTTGATGATCTTACAGATTTCTTCTGGTCCTTCTTTCTATGATTCTATGAATGGCATTTGTTAACACATGTTTCTCATATGTTACTTTACAAGACTAACATTATAGACTTCAATTGTAAGTGGACAGTTAGCCTGTGGAAATGACGTTGTGGAGTTTTCCTGGTCTTAGTTTTTTACCCATATCTTAATAACGTAATTCACATGTGTTACAGATTTATTTTCTTTTCCATTACAAATTGTACATTAAATGATGGGTATAAATTAGGGCTGTCAGTTAATCAGTTAACTTATGTGATTAATGCAAAAACAAATTGTGTTAATTTCTTTAATCACGTTAATCACACACATCAGAAAATATGAGGTTATTGCAGGGCCCCTGGCACGGCTCTACGAGCGATCGTGGTGCTTGGGCCAGGTGCCAGATGATTGGAAGGTAGCTAATGTGGTCCCCATCTTCAAGAAAGGGAAAAGGGAGGACCCGGGCAACTATAGGCCCGTCAGTCTTACCTCAATCCTGGGGAAACTCTTTGAGAAGATCATCAAGGAGCACATTTGTGATGGGCCGGCATCAGAGATGATGCTCAGGGGCAATCAGCATGGATTTATTAGAGGGAGATCATGTCAGACCAACCTGATTGCCTTTTATGGTCAGGTCACAAAGGCCATGGACGCAGGTGTCGCGGTGGATGTAGTCTTTCTGGACTTCAGCAAGGCCTTTGACACCGTCTCTCACCCCATCCTAATTAATAAACTAGGCGACTGTGGCATAGATGCCTACACAGTCAGATGGATTGCAGATTGGCTGAAGGGTCGCACTCAGAGGGTGGTGGTGGATGGATCATACTCGATTTGGGGGGAGGTGGGTAGTGGAGTCCCCCAGGGCTCGGTCCCGGGGCCTGCGCTGTTCAATCTCTTCATCAGTGATCTTGATGTTGGGGTGGAAAGCAACCTGTTTAAATTCACTGATGACACCAAAATTTGGGGGGAGGTGAGCACGCTAGCAGGGAGAGAGAGATTGCAGAAGGATCTGGATAGGTTACAGGGGTGGGCAAACAGGAACAGGATGTGTTTCAATACGGACAAGTGCAGGGTGCTGCACTTGGGTAGTAGGAACCAGCAGCACACTTATACGATGGGGAACTCCCTACTTGAGAGCACGGAGGCGGAAAGGGATCTTGGTGTCATTATTGACTCCAAGATGAACATGGGCCGACAATGCGAGGTCATGGTTGGCAGGGCTAACCGGACCTTGTCGTGCATCCACAGGTGCATCTCGAGTAGAGCCAGGGAGGTGATCCTCCCCCTCTATGCGACGCTGGTCAGGCCGCAGCTGGAGTATTGTGTCCAGTTCTGTGCGCCCCATTTCAGGAGGGATGTGGACAACATGGAGAGGGTCCAGAGGAGGGCCACCCGCATGATCCGGGGACAACAGGGCAGACCCTACAGTGAGAGACTGCGGGACCTGAACCTATTCAGCCTCCACAAGAGAAGGCTGAGGGGGGACCTGGTGACCGTCTATAAACTCACTAGGGGGAACCAGAAGGGTTTGGGGGAGACGCTGTTTCCCCTAGCCCCCGCTGGCATAACAAGGAGTAATGGGCACAAGTTGATGGAGAGGAGGTACAGATTGGACATCCGAAAAAACTACTTCACAGTTAGGGCGGCTAGGAGCTGGAACCAACTTCCAAGGGAGGTGGTGCTGGCCCCTACCCTGGGGATCTTTAAGAAGAGGCTGGATACCTACCTGGCTGGACTCATTTGAGTCCCGTTTTTGTTTTTAGGGTTTTTTGTTGTTCTCCCGCCCTGGCGGGGGGTCGGGCTAGAAGATCTATTAGGTCCCTTCCGACCCTAAAACTATGAAACTATGAGGTTTTCCAAATTGGGGAAAATTTGGACCAGCTCCAAGCCAGCCAGTACCCATGTGCAGAGCCCCAATCCCAGCCTACCCATGCCTGCTCCAGACACACCCGCCAATGTTGAGCAGGGGCAGCAGTGGCCAGGCAGAAGCTCCTACTCGGCATGAAGGAAAAGCAAGCCCCGCTACTGCTGGGCCCATTCAAGCAAGTCCCCCCACTGCTGGGCCCTACGTACTGCAGCTGCACAGAGCCCGTGCCTGGGCTGCCCTGCAGCTCCTCTCCACTGCTGTCACAGCTGCCTCCAGGCCCCCCAGTGAGGCAGCGGTGGCAGTGCAGAGGAGCCGTAGGGCAGTCTGGGCACAGGCTGTGGATGGCTGCAGCAAGAAATGCCCAGCAGCAGTGATGGGGATAGACCACTTTTTCTTCACACTGAGCAGCAGCTTCTGCCTGGCTACTGCCACTGCTCACCATGGAGAGATGAGTCTGGAGCAGGCGTGGGGTGTGCAGGGGTTGGGGCTGTTCACACAGGTTCCAGCTGGTCCAGTCCAGCTCGGGCAAGTCTGGGGTGAGCCTGGTTCAGGCCAGGAATGTACTGTTGGTGAGGGGCAGGAAGAGCTACAGGGTGCATGGGCTCTGGGCTGTTGGACAGGGGGGTGCTGACTATTGTTTAACTGTGCAATTAAAATTGTGATTAATTGCGACTATTTTTTTTTAATCTCACAATGTTAATTGTGATTACTTTATTTACTCGCTTGTCAGCCCTAATATAAATAATGCAAGATGCTACTGTATCTGTATTGCAGCATACATGGGCTTCCTATGTGTGGGACTGAAGTTGAAAGAATAATAAAAGACTGAAGTGCTAAGAAGAATAATTCCATAACAGTAGGTAAGAATGATAATCCATCGTATTTCACAGGAATAAAGAAACCTTTTACAGGTCTCTGTTGCCTGGCTTTTATGAATGAGCAAGTCACTTTCCATCCTGCTTTGGGGATCAGGAGTCCTAGCATTGCCCAGGAGGTTAACCAGCTTGGAGATTCCATCCACTGAATTACCATTTAGCCTTAGTACCCTAGGGACAGAAACAATGTCATTTTGGCTGTTGCTGTGAATGCTTCAAACAGTTAGCACTTACTGATACATTAGCTCTTCTTTACTATTTTTCCATTAAAACGTCTGAAGTAATGTGATTCAAAGTGCCTAGGGTATGCTAGGCAGACAAGGTTCCTTGAGTGAATTTGATATCTTTTATTAGACCAACCCAAATAGTTGGAGAATAGTTATTAAGCAAGCTTTCGGGTTCAAAAGGGTATGCTGCACACTTAAGTTTGGGGAAATAAAATATCAGTATGAACTTTATTTTCACATGGGGAAGTTTGTCTCAGATGTAGTTCTTCAGCTATTTTTTTAATATAGTTTCACTTCCTGCCCCCAGCCTTACCCTTCCCCCCACAAATTGATATATGTGGTTTTGGCCCAAATCTTAGGCCAGAATTTCAGCCATTTCATATACATTGATTTACAGGGGCTGAGGATATGGCCTAAGCCCATTGTTTCAATCCTTACTGAAGCAAGACTCACATTTAGATCAGTTTTGCCTGTGTATGAATTGCGAGCTTGGTTCTCTAAATCAACTAACCCAAGCATTCCCAGATCAAAATTCCATTTCCTATGAATGTTACATCACTGATAGTTACTTCTTGATGTGTTTCATTTTGAAATGTTATTAAAATAAACTCATAAATAACATAAGATGTGAAAGAGACCAAATAGATTTATCCCAAATATACCTGAAATAAATGCTATGCTGTAACCTGATATTAGCAAATGCATGCTTCACATATTTAATTTCAAACCACCCTAGATCCCTTAGACATCTCCAGCAGCGCACTAGTTCTCAGCACCCGAGTAGAATGGGATTATTCCTCCGAGATCACTCATATGAGGACTCATTCAAGGAACCTTTACAGGAATAACTTCAATTGAACTAATATCTTGAGTAAGGTATATGTAGCTAAGCAGACTTGCAGGAGTGAGCTGAAGGGGGCTTTGTAGGGCTGCCTATACATGTATCAGTTCTTTCAATTTTGTGCAGACTTCAGCCTCAGAGGCATAATGGGCAGGGTTTGTGCTTTGGGCAAATCCTGTGGGACAGGAGGAGGTGGCAGGGAGAAGCCCCTGAGCACCGGAAGGGAGATGGTTCTGAGAGCAAGGCTGGGTGCAAGGGGATCTTACCTATATGAGGGACTCAAAAACAGCCACAGCATGATCTTTCAGACCCAGTTATTGCTCCTACAGCCACAGCACACTGTCCATGCACCCAGCGGCTGGTGCAAAAGCAATGTCATGGGGCTGCTTCTGCTGTTGGGGCATTGACTATGCAGGCATAAGGCATAATTCTGGTGCCCCTACTAAGCTGGCACCTGAGGCTGGTGCCCAGCTTGCCCATGCCAAATTATACTACTATTCAATCTACATAAAAAGCAATATGCTAAATTAAAGACTATTCAGAACTATAGGGGCAGCATTCCTTCTGAAAGCTGATATAAGACAAGAAAGAACATTAAAAAGGGTAGAAGCACATGGCACAGCCTCACTTTTCCCAGTACTAAAGAGGTCATTTGGAATAGTCCAAAGTAAAGAAGTCATAAATGATAAACCTATCAAGGCTTAAGAATAGAAAATAAGAATAGATTTACCTAGCCAAGATTGAAGAATAGAAAATAACTAGTGGCTTGAAGGAAGGAGTTTCTGATAGTATCAGGAAGGAGTTTCTGATAGTAAAAGAGAAAAATGAAAGAGTACCACCAAATGCCTTTGGCTACAGGAAAAAAGAAGATCGCAAGATTGGAAAGAACTGATTAAGAGGACTGAAAATCCATACAGAATTTGGAAAACTTGAAAAGCCTTGTATATGATTAAACATTGAATATTATCAAATGAAAATCCCAAGGCTGAAGACAGAAGTCAGTTGGGCTGCCTATACATGTGCTTGTGGGTGCTTTATCTAAAGCTCATTCAACAAGGTTTAGATGAAGTGCCCCTGTGGCCATTTTGAAACATGCTGGGTCTAAATATACGTGATACTGAGGCAACACGGGAGTGTTCTAATTAAAATGTGGAGCAGACTCAATTAATCGAGTCTGCTCCAATGTGTTCTAATTAGAATGCAAATAAGCATATCTATAGGAACCCTTGGAGTCTTTGGTTAAAATCCTAATTCCTTTCCTCTGCATAAACGTTGTAAATGATCTGTTCAAGCAAGTCCTCCTATATTTGAATCTACATAGTCTCTAAAAAGTATATCCAACCTTGTATTTGAAATCCATAACCAAAATCCATATTTAGAAGAAATCTTAAAATGTTATAAAACAGATTTACACAGACTCTTAAACATGGAGTGAAATTTTGACAACCTGATTACCAGGGATCCTGGTTTTCTCTGATTAAAAAAATAAATCCCAATTTTTCTGATTTAAAAAATAACCCAAAAACCACATTTTTCCATGATTAAAATGAAACAGCACTAATATAGATATTTCATATTAATCACAGGAAAATGTGGATTTTAGGGGTTTTTTAAATCAGAAAATTTGGGATTTTTTTCTTATCAGAGAAAACCAGGATCCCTGCTGATTACATATGTATCCTTTGTATTTATTTGAAAGTAAAAATAAATATCCTACCCAATGGGTACTCATCACAGGGAGCATGTGAACTCAGATGCTTCTCTCCCCCAATTTAGGGTTGAAAGAGGTAAATTATTCCATATTAATATCTTAATCTATTTCCCCTGTTTGTTTCCATCAACAATAAAAATTAGAAATACATGTGTTCGAAGAAAGCTTACAGAGTTGGAGAGACAGTGGGTTACAGAGAATTTTTTTAAAATGTTATTTTCTATTTTTCAGCGATAAATGCCATGATAAAGAGGACGTTTGTTTTCATTTCTCAGACGTGTCCTCTATCTAACATTGTGAGTCTTCAGTAAACATTAGCCCTGATATGGCAGGCAGCTATTCAACCTCTAATTATGTAAGTACAAACACCTTTGGTTAGTTTTTGTAATACCAAGCAACAAAAATACATATGACAAAGTGAAAAAGTGAATTTTGCTACAAAAAATTGTGGGGATGGGTAAGGGGAATTTTAAAGCAGAAAATATTTAAAATCAACAAAATATATTTAATGTCATTTTAAAAAATACACATCCTAGCAAGACAGTGAAAATGAATAGAGACGCGAAGTGATTTTTCTTTTTCTTTTAGTTTTCTCTGTTGATTTTAGTTCATTCAAATACTAGGAGAAAATCTCTTTAGTTAATGATTCTATGCTCCTGTGCCTCCAACTAAGAACTGAGAGAGCATCTTGTTCATACCTATGTGTCCTCAAAAGGTAATTTCCAACAAACCAGGAATGAGACTTAGCATTTTTGCCATTCCTTGGTTTAGAAAAAGCAGAGGAGGAAAATAAAACACTTCTTAGGAAAAAAAATGGTGGCTTGTTACATCCTTCTTTTCCCTTCAAGTCACATTTAAGGATAGCTGACTGACTATTCACCCACACCAGGTGCAACAAGAACAATCACAACCAACGGAAGATCCACTGCTTCCTAAAATGGCTATCCACTAACGTTGAGAGTATGTGCACATGTTCACAGGACCCAACCTATGATCACACAGCTTAAAGTCAGCTTAAAGTACGCCTCATGATCATCATTTATGTTCCACTTGTACAGATGTTTGCCAGTGCTGGGAGCCATGCTAGGAACTCATTCTAAGTAACTTGCAGTGGGGGGAAGGACAGAGGGGATCAATAGGGTTTAGTAGGTCTATGGGGCAGGGATTGGTGGGACTAGGGGGGAGTTGGTGGAATTGGTAGAGGGCTGGCTGCTCTGTGAGGGGAGTTGATGGGTCCTTGAGGGGGTGGATTATCCATCCAGGGTGGGGAATCAGGAGGCTAAAAACAGCCCAATCAGGCGGCAGGGCAGAAAGAGCACAGCCCTGGAGCTGGGACAAGCAGCTGGGCTTTCCCAGCCCTGAGGTGTTCGCTGCACATATACAAGCATGCAGTAGATCAGGCTAACATGTTCCTGATCTAATTTAGCTCATTTCCTCAGGAAGGCTAAATTAGATTGGGCTAGTCATTTTATCCCCAATCTAACCTCCCAAACATCTGTACAGCTAGGAACTTTGATCAACCTAACACTTGTTTGATTGATTTAAGTGTATTGTCTGCACGTACCCTGATGCATTTTGCAGGATTGTGCTTGTATCATCATCAGGACTTCTGTAAGCCACAAGGGTTGAATGTTGAGCTGCAGAGATTAGTCTTTGCCCCCTCAAGTTCTTATTCTTTCTTCACTGCAACAGAGCGCTCAATTCACAACAAAAGAAACTTACTAACAAAATAACATTATAATATCGCACTGCATGGAAAACTCAGCTCTTTATTTTAGTGTAGATATCCTGCATTAACCAGTTAATTAACCACCTGAAGCAGTTCAACTGTGCAAGACTTAAGATTTAAAGAAGCTTGGCTCCATCTTCTGTGCAGCCACAGCATAAGACTTCAAAAACTCTTTATGTTGTAATCATCAGACTCAGCAGGACACTTCCACCAATGGCACTCCAGCTGTCTCCTCTCTTATTTCATGTTTTAGGTCACCAATAAACCATAATGGCTTGTAAAGATGAAACCAGTGAATAATGACAAGTCTTTACATATGCACACAATGAGATATTTTGAAAAGTAATTTTGATTTGAAGGGATGTCTGTTTAAATTTTAGATTGGAGGATTTTTTTTATTATTATTTTTGGTTATTTAGTTGAGAGATTTAGTTAGTTTCATCGTGTTTTTGACATTCATGTAAATTAAGCATTTTTTCCAGATGTTTTTTCCAATTAATTTTCTAAGAACGCTTATCCAAAGAGCAATTTATAGTGAGAATATAGGCAGACCCTTGTTACCTTGTGGGCCTTTACCATAAAAAATAAAGCAGAGCAGGCCATTTCATGTACAGCTGTAATATACAGACACTGTAAGTTACCACTGAGGAAGGCTCACCATTAGTCAAGTCAGTCCTGAGGCCTCTGCAACCACTGGGGCACATTAGATGCTGTGCATCATTGAGGATTCTTGGTGACCTGGTGGCACCCATATCCTCTCCAGGTATCGATGGTCATTGGCTCACAGGGAGCTCATCCGCCTTTTGACAGGTTTTACTTTACCTCCTGCCAGGTGACCACACGCTCCTTACCCGGGGCAGGAGGGAGGGGGGTTAGTCACTGACAACCCAACCATGGAATAGGCTGTAATGGTTTACATGGTACCAGTTAGCAGAACAAGAGAGGCCTGGCCTGACTGTGATTAGGGATGCAGTAAAAGATAAATGTTATTTATTTTTGCAGTCAAGCTGAAGTGAATTGAAATGCCAACAGCCTGTGTCAGAAGGAATCTCAGATTAAAAACTTTCTGCAGAATTTTTACATGAAGATCAGAGACATTTTCATGGGATGTACCAAATGGGAATTAGAGATACATGCTCTTACCACAGTTCTATAATTTTAACATCCCCCAGAACTGACAGACTTTGACACTAACAACTGCACAGGGAGTTAAGCAGATTTACAAGTGGCAGTGACCTTTTTGTCAAGGAAAGGAAAGTAGACTTGATTCCACTACACCCCCTCTTCACAAACATGACATGATCATTCAGTGTACAGTAGACAAACCATGTTGGCCAAAGTTACGAAGGTGATGTTGACATATTCTTGTACATGGCATAGAATCTCACCAGTATGCTCTATGTTATAATGTCTGGTCTTCTACAGTGACATCTCTTTTCTTACAGTGAGGTTATAAGTATTTGTTACTTAAATATTTTAGTGCCATCTTTTCCACTTAGTGTCAATTAAAATGCTATGGTATTTAACATTTTTCTCTCTATCCATCACACAGTAAATAAAAATCTTTATTTTAATATTGTTGCTAGCTTTTCTTTCTTATCTTAATCACAAATAACACTGTGTTGTGTGGACAGCTGTTATTCACTACCTGGTTACCTTGTTACCATAACAACTAATAGCCAAGCTATGTTAGAAAACATAATAGATGTTGTCTCTCCAGTTATCTAAAAGGAAATTGACTACTTTAAACTTAGTGAACTCCTACTTTTTAATTTCAGTGTTTATGTTTTAGAATCACTTTTGTGTGCATTTTTTCACAGATAATACTACAATTTCTATTCTATTTAATTTGCTGTGAAGACGCAGTAAAGCAAAACTTCTCTCTGTAGGCTCAGCCAACAAATGAATTATTTCTTTTTGAATAGTAAAAACGCAGAATAAAATCTACCATCCATCTACCTCTGTCCATTAAAAATCTTTGAGGTGTAGCTCCAAATTAAAAGCTATTTTAGGAAGGTAAAATCATTTTTTGAATGACTATAAACTTTAAAAAGTTATATTATTAAATTATTAAATTATTAAAGTATTACTATTCTAAAATTTAGAACAGTTTTAAGGGAATCTTACATACTCCTAATAAAGGTGCTCTCTCTTCAGAAGGAGGAAAATTGTTGAGTAAATTTATGGTAAAGCAAGTTTTTCCTATTGATCAAGCCCTAGAGGGGCATTAACAACACTTAGGGGAACAAACTGCAGAAGATGGCATAACTGACACATATAAAAGACTCAGTAAGAGATCTGTGCAGTGTTGGGAGAAAATGGAACACTTTAACATTACATCCTGGTCATACCAAGGTCCATTGACCCTGTATTCATTCCAGATAATTAATTTACAACACATTAAACCTTTGTGTGAAGAAGGATGTTATGCATCAATTGTGCAGGAATAAAAAGTGTTATTGATTTAAGATTTCTACTGTATCATGCACTGACAGAAAGAAACAAGTTAGCTGTACCTTAAAGACAAAAAACCTTTTTGAAGGACAAATTTGCTAAATAAGTGCACTATACGCTACCCATAATTGAAGTATTGCTGACACTTTTAGAGAGATGCTGTTATAAAAAAAATGAGCATAATTAGAAGAACATGGAGTGACTCACTAATATTGACATTTACTCAAGGAATCAAAATTTTGGAGGTGATAATGTTCTCTTTTACAGTAAAGGTTTAAAATAGCAAAGCATGTTGACAAACATTATTTAATGAATAAAATATGAGGTAACAAGTGCCATTAATACAGTCAAAAGTCTGCTGTGAGTTAAGATTATTCTTTGTGTAGGTATTGATGTTTAACCATTACATAAAAGAGCAGAAAACTGAAGGCAGGTAAATTTGAAAGATACGGGAATACCTAGATTGCACCGAAATGAATTCTCTGACCATGTTATATTTTGATTTTTCATTGAAGCTCAAATCAAATATCCAAATAGTCACTTAAAAATACTGATAAGTGAAACCTACCAAAAAAGGTACCCAATTTTAGGTCAAACTTGGTTTTATATTGAGACAGCAGTAGAGGTGGAACACCTAATATACAAGCTATATGCACTGCATTTCTCATTTCCAGTTCATGCAAGTGAGATAAATTCATTGAATTTACCAGGAACTTGAGGCACCCAAAAATAACCACCCTTAATTATCAAAGTTTACAGTCTCCCTAATCTGGATCCCATTGCAGATGTGCATCGATTCCAATGGACTTTGAATCAAACCCATTATAAATGCTACAAAAAAGTTCCTCCAGTATATGACCACCCTCTTCACGTGTACCTAATAGCACATTTTTTATGGAAGGCGTATAGATGCAGAAGCAGATCCAGGATTTTGCAAAGGAGGTTGCAGCAGCAGCAGTGAACAACACCTCTGGGGTGGCTGCACCACATGCTTCCAGCTTTCCTCCCTCCCCACACCACATCAAGGTGGGGCAACTACACTGCAGGAGCAGTAATCGAGGATTATTTGTGTGTGTGTGTGTGTGTGTGTGTGTGTGTCATATTGCAAACAAAAAAACCCTATGTCAAAAAAACAGCATTATTAAGTTGGCACAGTCAAGTATTTGGAATTGTCTGTGCCAGGGGTGCTTAACCTCTGGCTTCTCGGCCAAATGCAACCTGCAGAGCCATCTCATCTGGTCCACAGAGATCCCGACAGGTCCAGAAATTTGGCACTGGGGGGGGGGGTGTTAGCCATTAATATGGCTACCCTGTCCCACTGCCAAATTTCCAAACTATACATGTGCAACCTCTTTTCTTGTAGGGCTGTTCCATGCCCCTTCCTGTATCAGTGCCAGGTCATGCCCCATTTCTCTCCCCCCAGAGGGGTTGGGTTGGGGCCGGGGCATGCCCCTTCTCCCCATGGGGCCAAGTCGAGGCTGAGCCATGTCCCCTCCCCCACTCCCCCCATGAAGTCAAGTCAATCTCCTTTCCCCAGCCTGCCCCTAACACCTCTCTGCCTGGCCAGATGGTACCCAGATCGGGGCCAGTGGCCAGACTGGGCATTGCCTATCTGGCCTGTTGGGCAAAAAGGTTGGGCACCACTAGTCTATGCTAGGGCTGTCCAACTCCACAGAGGCGTTAATCTGTGACATTCGGCCTCTCCCTATTCCTTCAGCTACAGCAGCACTTGGGGTCTCCTGGCTTCCTCTCTGGCTTCCACTTGCTGCATCTGCTCCAACACTGCCCAGCCCATTGGTACTAAGGGACCCCATTATATAGTACAGCAGGGGAGCCATGGCCTGTAAACTGAGGCCAGCAGGCTGCCTCTCCATGAGTGCAGTGTAGCAGGGGGGGAGGGTCTGCCCTCCCACATGCATAGTGCAGTAGTGGAAGGGTGCTTGCATGGTGCAGCAGAGTGTGGGGGGGGGGCACATGGTAGCAGCCTGTGGATCATATTATTGTGGTCTGCATAGTATGCAGTTTCCTCTAGCATAGTCTATGCAAGGTGGATCCCAGGACAGTGAGAAGTTGGACAGCCCTGGTCTATGCATTCAAAGGAGTTATGGTAGAAATGAAGTCTCACCATGGCTCTGAGGAAAAAACATAAGAAGAACCATACAGAGTCAGGCCAATGGTCCATCTAGTCCAGTATCCTATCTCTGACACTGGCAGTCATAGATGCTGTGAAGAAAGACTATGAACAGGCCATGTTCATCTCTTAACCCTGCTGGGCTGGTGCCTAAAGCTCTGGGAGACCTTTGTATTTTTCTTTTTAATGTATTCAGTGCTGGCAGTTTCTTCACCTGTGTTGTCTAAATAAGAGAGTGGGGACCTGTAGCTCTAAGATTCTCTTGCAAAAGTTATTTAGACCCACCTGTTGTGTTATGCAAAGACTTGTGCTGGTCAGTTAAAAGTCAGGCCTCTGTCATTAACTGTAAGTGATTTATGAATAACCAGTGTTGCCAAAAGTAAAACAACATGAACAACTTAAATGAAAAAGCAGAAGAATTATGGATCCACCAGAAATAAAGCTCTCTGGAAATGTGAAGGAGAAACCAAGATGACTTCAACAAGCATTTCACTATATATCTGTAAGAAATGGGAGCCAAAATAAAGGAAGGCAGTCATGAGATAGCTTTATTTTGGCAAAGCTGACTGTTCTGAAGCACATGATGTTGTTAATAGTTCTTAGTTAATTCAAGCAAAATAAACTAACTTTTAAATTGTAATATAGGAAGGGGAGGAGTACTTCATTCCACATAAAAATGGAACATATGAGCATTGGCAATGCATAGGGAGTGCACGCGGGTTCACATGTACTCCCTGAGATCAGCCATGCACCCCCTGGAAGCACCCCCTGGTGGAAGTGCACTTCTGGTTTTGCTGCTGGCTCAGTGATTGGCCACTGGCCCCTCCCCCCCGCAAAGCAGCGATCTGGTACCCCCCGCCCCTCCCCTGACTCGGGAGGCACTAGTAGCCCATGCATATGAGCATTATGTTTTTGAATAAAGATTACAAATTAAAGATGAAAATAGAAGAGTTTATGAAGTCTGACAAAGCAATTTTGTAATTCGTGAGGATAAGCCTCTCAAAAAAGAGCAGATTGTATGTGATGTCTGGAACAAAACACTCAAAGAAACTACTGGAACTAAGACCTAGCATTGACCCTTGACAAACTAATTAGAGTTTGCCCACAGAAGGAAAACTCCCCAGTCCAGACTGAAACTTATTGAGACTGGACAGTGTTCTGATCCTGTGGACATTATAAAGAATTCTAAATCCTGCAAGAAAAGGAAGCAGAGGTAGAAAGGCATGCAGAGTTCAAAGTCTAGAAAAAATCAGCACATTCCACTCCACTGAGTAGCCAAATAGTGCCCAATATTTGCAAAAATGTTAAGAACTGCAAAAAATTTCATCATTTAATGAAAGTTCACAAGTGTCAATAGAGTATGCATAGGATGGACAAAAAGGATGATAACAGTGCTATTAGCTCAGTCTACTTCCTTGTAGGAGCAATGGACAGGATAATTTGAATGGACTATCACCCTGAAAGACAATGGAACTGTTATTTATGTTACATTGAACATTCTTAACATGATACAAGAAATGTAAGAAATAGCACAGAAAGACTAGCCAGACAGGAGAGGAACAGACAAAACTCAGAGCTAATGATATATATTGTACTCAATGTAATAAGTTAAATGAAAATATGTGTAGATACACCTTGGAAAAGGTACAATTAAAGTCAGCCTGTCCCATGTTTAGCACCGTTTAGTTACAAAGCAGCACAAGTGAAGCATGGATTGTTATCTGATGACATTTTGTTTGACAGAACACTGAAAACAAGAATGCCTTCACTATTTGAAACTGATTTCAAAGTCACTAGGTATCTGTACATATATAAAGAAACAAAAAACACAATGCAAGAAACTTTATACAGTTTGGGTCCAGCACTTAATGAAATAATGATGCTGTGGGTAGCTACAATGAGTAACCATGGTTCAAAAAAGTAATAATATCACAAGAGATAATCTGAAGTTGTAAGTCAGAATAGGACAATCAAAAAGCCTGAGCCTAAATTGCTTCAATCTTTGCAGGTTAGTCTAACCTGGCTAGGCTAAATCACTTTGTAACTGCACAGACATCCCAGACATGCAGGCACATGCCTGCAGTGGCTCAGGCTAGAAACTGGGGGGGGGGAGTGCTAAAGCAGCCCTCCCTTCCCTTCCACAGAACTGAGCTGAGGGGGGGCATGGTCAGCCCCCAACATGATTAGGGAGGGGTTCCCTCCCCTCCTTGATAACAGAGCATTTATCAGCTGTTATCAGCATTTACCACCACATCAGAAAATAAACAGCCTCTCTCATTACTTCAAGCTCTTCTTAAACAAAGAAAGAATAGAGGAACATGACCAACTGAGCTGTTGATTAGCTCCAAAAAGCCCTAAGCCAACACTACTGTCTGCCACAGCACAGACTGTAGCCAGCATGTGGTCTGCTAGCTAATGCTGAGGTGACGGAAGATCCCTGCTTATCAGGGAGTGCTAATGGGAGGTAGATCCCTGCTTAGCAGGGAGTGGTGAAGGGAGAGAGAGAGAGGAGGAAGCCAGGCAGATGCTGCTGTGCCTGCAAGTCTCAGCTGGAGCTCCAGCAAGGGAGCAGAGGGGAGGGACCATCCCTGCTGTGGAGCAGAGCCCCACTCAGCCAAGAGAGCATGCCGGGATGTTAAGGCTGTCTGGTTTATCTTAAACCAACAAGGGGTCTGGGACAGACATTGCATAAACCAGTTGGAGTCAAATCAGTTAATCAGATTCAGCCAGGTTTATCTCAAACTGGTTTCAGACATTTTCAAGCCAGTTTATGTGCACTAAACATCTGTTCTGTTACAGGTTTTAACCAGTTTCTGATCACTTAAACCAGTTTATGTGTAATACCTGTCGCTAGGCCTTATGTGTATTTGGAATTAAGTATATAAATGTTGATTGCTGCCACATTTGACTGGTGAGAAAGATGCAGAGAACTGTATTTTAAGAGGTCCAGAGTGCCAGCTGAAACCAATTGTTGTGTTATACACAGGTCAACCCAATGCTGATCAGCTAGAATTTAAACACTGAACGAAGCAGTCTTCTGCCAGATTTCTTGAGTTTGAGAAGTTCCTGAACGACACAGAACACAAAAGAGATAGATTGTCTGCTCTCAATTACAGTGCTTTGCAGAAAAGTACAGAACTTCTCTGGTGAAAAAGCAGATGAAAAAGCAGAATGTTTGTTTTTGTATTCCATTCTATATGCATGTCTACCTTGAAGAAAAAGAAAGCTGTGCATTTCCAAATCAATTAAAATAGCAGTAAAGGCAAGGAAATTCAGGTTTTTATTTCAAGTTTGCAGCTCAAACTCAAGCCTTCATAAATCCAACGGTTTGAAAAGTACAGCTTCACAGATAAATTTGTCTTCATCACCACTCTGCCTTGAAAATGTTGAAGAGAAAAGAAAAAAAAGTAGTTTGCACAACTAAAACTTCAACATATTAGCCTTCTAGAATTTCTGCTTGTAACACCTTTCTGACATTTACAAATTTTGAGACCTACTCAACAGATATTATGCTTCTAGCATACGGAACAGTTTTTATGTTAGGATGACCAAACAGTTCCCAAACAGCTCCCTGAACCCTGGATAGTTCAGCCAGTATGATACAACCAGCATCTACAGATAGTGACAAGATAGAGAGGGCAGGGCCATAATGCCAAGAATAGTACTGATCGCATATGTCATAGGAATACAAGGACAAGACAGCTCAACCGCCATAACTATAGTTTCTTCAGAGTGTCAAACATATCAAAGCAGCTTTTCACCCTGGGCAGCAGCAATGCACAGAGCTGTGCTGTTGCTGGCAGCACAGCTAGCCACTGCTGCAAGGGTGGCTATTTCTGTGACCTTCAATCTCAAAGGCAGCAACCAGGGCTGCTGCTACCATTGCCTCCCTCAGTTATAGTACTGATGCCAAATGGTAAGTTTCATAGATTTCATAGATTTCATAGACATTAGGGCTGGAAGGGACCTCGGAAGATCATCGAGTCCAGCCCCCTGCCCAAAGGGCAGGAAGTCAGCTGGGTTCATAGGATCCCAGCAAGATGAGCATCCAGTTTGCTCTTGAAGGTGTTCAATGTAGGCGCTTGAACCACCTCCGGTGGCAGGCTGTTCCAGACCTTGGGGGCTC
>NW_005842151.1:763927-772597 GCF_000455745.1 Alligator sinensis | reverse complement strand
ATTAAGGATGGCCTCTTTAATAAACTTTTCTAAGATCTTCCCCAGGATAGAAGTCAGGCTGATGGGCCTATAGTTAGCCGGATCCACTTTCCTCCCTTTCTTGAAGATAGGCACCACATTGGCCTTCTTCCAGTCTTCGGGCACTACACCAGAGCGCCAAGAGTTTTCAAAGATCTGTGCTAGAAGCTGGGCTATGATGCTCACCAGCTCCTTGAGTACCCTGGAGTGAAGATTGTCGGGGCCGGCTGGGGTGAAGATTGTCAAGTTGCCTCTGATTTGTCTATATGTAAGGCAAACTAATTGTGACTGTCAGGAGAGTTTATCTACAAGCAAACCACAAGAGGTTGCTCAAAAAATCAAATGGCAAGAGAAAGAAAGGACTCAGAGTGGAACAGTAAAAAAGTGGAAGAGTTCTTCAGGTGTCAAGTCATTTGAAAGCAAATGTTAAAGTATGCCTATATATCTATGAAGTGACCTGTTGAAGGTCCTGGCCCACACATGCAACCTATAACAGCCTGCAGGGACTGGCAGGTTGGAACAGAATTTATAGAAGAGACGATTTGAAGAGTGATACAAGTAAGCTCCATGGGTGCCTATACACATGCTCCAATGCATTCTAATTAGCCTCGATCTCCTTGAGCATTCTAATTACAATGCTCCAGCATGCCTCATTGTCACATGTATTAAGCATCCCATGTTTCAAAATAGCCATGGGGCACTTTAACTAAAACTCGTCAAATGATCTTTAGTTAAAGCACCAGTGCAGCCATTTTGAAATACGGGACACTTAAACACATGATGCTGCAGCATTTTAATTGGAGCAGCTGTCCAGGAACTGTTCTAATTAAAACACGTCCACCTCCACCCTGGAGCGCATGAATAGACATCCCATGTGCTTGGGGATTGTGCAACAGCTATGAATGCACTACATGGCTGGAAACAGCAGCACTGAATACAGTGCACTTAAATGAAGGTCCAGTTGCTACAGTCCAAATGGAGCCCCCGTATTATGGCACAGAACTCTGGGCATGAACTACAGGATCTCCATGTCTACAATACCTTACCATTGTGCCCATACAAAGCAAAGAAGGAAAGAAAAGTATGGCTACTAATTCCTAGAAGGGCTCTGATTGATAGGAACAGAAAGTTCAAACATGGCTTTTCTAAGAAACAGTTTAGATATTACCAGTCTTTCTTTTTATGCTAGATACAAGCAGGCAGCTGAGAAGTGGGGAAGTGGGGTGCAGAAGAGAGGCTTGCTTAGCTTAGCTGACTACTGACTGAACATGCTGCAGGGGGGGAGCAGACTAAGGGGAAGGTAGACCTTGGGCTTTGGTGCTCAAACAAGCTTCTGGGACTAAACAGGGATATGGTTTAAGGTTTTAGAAAGGGTGTGTAAACAGACCTAACTAGGAATGTTTAAATACCCACAGCGAGCAAGTCTACACATTCAATGAATGTGCACAAATAAACTCTGGAGCTTATTGCTCTGGAGACTTTTGCTCGGGCGCACCATTTGAACATGTGCCTGGGAGCAAAAAGCAGAGCATGTTGCTTTGAAGTTTATTCATGTGCAGCATGTGGAGCCTGGCTGGAGCAGACCAGGCTGGCAGGGACCCAGTGGGTCAGCCTGCCGGCCCAGAGCTGCTTCAACATTCTGTACAGCAGCTGGCTGAACCACAAGGGTGCTTCAGCGTGGAGGCTGCCCACCAGCTAGCTGCACATGAAAAAACTCCACTACGTAGTTTATTAGTTTCATGCACCCTGATAGGGGAGCATGTGTAGATGCCAAGATATTTACTGCACAGTTAATTAGTTGACTACACTTGTAAAGGTCTCGTGTAGATGCACCCAGCAAGTTACAATTACTTAGTTTCCATTATAGGAACAGAGATGTTACAAAAAAACTTGATATCTTTGTCTCTGCCTGTCTAACTAGTGCCAGTTAAATGTGCCAGTAGATGGTGCTCAAGAATATACAGCACATCCCTTGTGTTTTATAGGACACATAACTTTGGCTACTGTGTTAGCTTCTTCTGTGCAGCAATTTATATCAGCTCTTAGGAGGCACAATGTGGGAGTAGGAGAGAGGGTAAGGAGTTTTCTCTGTCCAGAAATAGCAAGAATCTTTTGTAGTGCCTAGAGAATTAGCATTCCCCGCTCAAGGAGGAATGCTTAGTCCCATCATCACCTTCAGGTAGTATCTGCTATTAAGGAACACACTTCCCATTCTTTAGTAGACTCAAGTTGCTCACCTACCCAGATACTTTATATTTCCCCTGATTCCCGCTTTGGCCAGTCAGGCTATGAAAGAAGGGACACATTTGCCATAAGCTAAGGCCCTGATCTAAAGCCCATTGATTTGACTGAAATCAGGGGAAGACTTTTTATAATTTCAGTGGGTTTTAAATCAGGCTGCTATTAAGTAGGCTACTAAAGAACATTTTCTACAATATCTTCTCCTTTTAGGTGCAAAGTGATTTCCACTGGGTCACAAAATATGTCAACAGCAGAGCTAAAAAGCAAATCCAGGCCTCCATATGCCCAACGCATTGCTCTGCCCACTAGACAGAGGTTGGCAACCTGTGGTTTGTAGGGTCCTCTGTGACATCTTGATTGTGGGGGAGCAGGTTCTGCAGCATTTCTGTGGTGAGGGGCTTTGCTCACACAGCAGCTGGGTGGTGAGGAGAAGCAGTGACAGTGGCACTGTGGGGAAGCTCTGGTTCCATTTCCAGCCCTGGCTACAGCGCTGCAGGCTGGGCTGGAAGGGCTCTATGTTTGGAGCTAAGCTCGGTTAAAGCAGCATCCCTGACCGCAAAAGATTGCTGACCCCTGCACCATACCATGCTGCTACATCAGGATATACTAGAGATTATGCATTAATAACTATTGACTTGATTTAAAAGTAGTTTTTCCCCCCATTTAATGTGGCAGGGGGAAGCCCCTCATCTTAGAATTGAGTATGAGGCAGTAGGGGGCTGCCGCAGCTCCAGCTCCAGCCCAAACCCTAGGTCAAGGCTGGAGCCACAGCTTCTGCTTGCCCCCCTGCCACCTCTGCATTCCCTGCTGCTCCTTCCCTGCAGCCTGAGGCCCCCACTGCACCCAGGCTCCACCATGTGCTGCTTCTTCCTCACCATCCCTCTGCCCCGCTACCTTTACTCTGGTGCCAGCAGACTCCATCCTTGCCACTTCCTGGAGCACAGAACATGGAGCATGGCCCCAGCCCAACCCTGTAGCTGCAGTGCCAGCTCCACACTGATCCTACAGAGCCAAGCTGGACCCATGCTAAGTGCCCCAGGCTGCAGCAGAAATGGAGACTGCCAGCACCACAGCAAATGTAAGTGTGGGGAGGCAGGCAGGGGTAGAGACTTTGGGGGAGATATAGAGGGAAGGTGAGAATAAGGACCTGGGCCTGTGGGGGAGAGAAGCAGCACAAAAAAGGGAAAAGGTAGGGATGGGGAAAGGGGGCATGGGCCTGAGGCTGTGGGGCTAGGCACAAAGGGAAGATAAATGGGGAAGATAGGTGGTAGGGGACAAACTGCATACCTCCCCCACTGTCTGCCTCCTGTCACTTGCCCCCCTACTGCTCATCCCCCATGTCTCTCTCCACTGCCTACTCCCTTACTGCCTCCCACACTGCCCCTACTTACTACCTGCCCCTTACTGCCTCCCCACTGCCCCCACTATCTGCCCCAATACTGCCCCCCTCAGCCTGCCCTATCAAAAAGCCCTCCCACTGCCTCCCTTACTATCTGTCCTCCACTGCCTGCCCCATTACTAGCCCCCTCATCCTTTATCCCCCCACTGCCTGCAGTAGTAAGGAAATTAATTTAAGACAATTCTCTAATGATTAGATTATAGACATGAAACTTTATAATAAATTTCTCCATTTTCCATGTCTAGAATCTAATTGTTGGGGGGTAATCTTAAATTCAGGATCATTTTAGATTTGGGTAAATACAGTAATAGGAAATTAGATTAAGATAAAATATTAATAACTATTCTCTGTTTGTCTGCCCTGTATTAAATTATAATTAGCATGTAATGTTCCATGTTTCTTTGTGTTCTCTTCTCATTCACTTAACAAAGAAGAACATTTGCTCAATATCCAAGACACCTTTACATTCCTATCTAGGCATTTATGTCATCCTCATCACTATGATATCTGAGATCCTACTTGACAAAAACATGTTTCCATGATACTCCTGCATCTATGGCCCTCTTACAAAGCTTGACCCCTTAGAGGCATCTTTTATTCTATGTTTTTGGTTCCTACATTTAGGACATTTTTATTTGATTTCTTGTTTTGTTTTTCTAAACAATATTTGTGTATTGCATGAGTCTGGCATTATTGAAGTATATAATGTGAAACTATAGGGCTAATCTAAAAAGTACTCCATTATCTATTATTCCAAAATACATATTCATTAATTTGTAGTTCTGGTGCTTCACACTCATTTTCAGCAGGGCTGCTTTGTCACACTACATCTCCCAAGAGACACCTCGCCTCAACTTAAATTGCATAGTACATCTGGAAGTCACAAAACTGCATATATATCATCACATCCAGAAGCAAGAGGCTAAACTATAATGCCCGTTTAATGTTGAACTCATTGAAAATGAAATGTTTTAGCTCAGTAAAAAAAAATTGAAACAATTTTATAAAACATTTTGGAAACTTTGCTTAATTTAAATGTCTCATCCCAATTTGGGATAATATTTAAATATTTCACATAGGATAGAAATGTTGATTTATACTCAGCTCTATTATCTGCCTATGTAGGTGTTTATGCCATTATGCCATCCTCATCACCATGAGCACCTAGCTGATAAATTATGAAGGCTGTAACTATTCAGAATGCAAAGACTGTATACAGTTGGTACCCGGGAATAGATGGTTGCATTTTATATAACGGATAAAAAGTAATATGCAGTTGTGAATCTCAATACTTACAACATGCTGGAGCTCTGACTAGCTAATACATTCTATTTAAACATAACAATATATTGTTTCCTCTTGGGTGACTTTTGAGTTTTTGTTTTTTTCAGCCATTTTTATATTGCACCAATTACTGTACCATCACATAAAAGAAATTGTCTCTAATCACATTTTTTTAGTTAGCTGCACATCAGATCAGATTATTACCAGCTGTAAATTGGCATAATACTACTGCCTGCACTGTTTTTATTGGATCATACTTTAGATATGACTTGATGTACTTTGAAAGAATTCAGGACTGTTACTTGAGTGAAAAGTTACACACATGCATTTCAGGGAAGAATTAGACTGTATTTTTTGTTGAATTTCAGTTTCCAAGAAATGTCCTATTGTCCCTTCCAAAGAAAGATTTCAGACAAAGATCTACCTATATAATGACAAAAGAATCAGGCACACAAGATATAAAAAAAAAACAACTCTCAAATTAGACAAGAGATTGTCAAGTTCAGGTAATTTTTTTCCTCTAAAAAAACCTCCCCCCCCCCCCCCCGACCCTTACTAGACAGGATATTTTACAGAATTCATGGATCATTATTCTTTGTAGCTTTTTTCCCCCCTTCACAGTAAGACTGTGGGATGAAGCCCACAATCTGAAATTACACACAGAAATGTTAGAAAAATGGAGAGTTTGAAATCAATTCTGATGTTAAATGCAAAGGACATCCTTGGCTCATTAAGTAAAAATATCTCATTTAATGAGCAGGAAAGCACTGGAGCACACTGAACCCTGACACAAAGCAAATTATTTAAGTGATAAATTATATTTTATGGGGAATGTAAAAGTTAATAATACTCAGGGGTAAGGTAATAAATGCAGAGGTGTAACTAACTTCATTGACTGCTTTACTTACAAACATGCCATATGTACCTGGTTACTTGAAATAGTAATAAAAGGACTGGTCAGAACTGAAGATTCATATGGAGACCTTTGTAGCATTCTTTTCTGCTAAACAACCTGAGCTTTATTCTTTTCGAAATCATTATTCTCCTCCCTCCCCTACTTTAGAACCTACAGCTCTGGTTCTTTGCTTTTCACTTTCTGTTAAATATTTGATCTTGCAACCATTAAACCTGAAACCTTATCTACAAGAAAGGCTAATAAAATCAGGTGCTCTTTACCCTCCATCATGCCCCACAAATGACCTGAATCCCAACGTGAAGAGAACTACCCTGTAATGAAATCAGTTCAATATATAACCTCATATCATTCTAACTCTTACCTGCCCAGCAGTGCTGAATACCTTCGTGCTACTCTCCACCAATTAAAAAAAAACAATCAGTTGACCTAACTCCAAATTTTGGTTAAGATTTCATTGAGCTCATTTTCAGACAGAGAACTCACAAAGAATATTAGTAAGGAAGTCTTTCTGGGATCAAGACCTTTAGCTAGATAAATGAGTATAATGCACCAAAGTTAAAACACTTGATTTATATTACAGCAACACAAAGGGAATGTTTTTTATATGTCCTATGAAGCAGTGGAAGGGACTATTGATTGGTAACCAATAGAGCAGAGTCATTTCTCCCAAAATATTTCCTGTGAGTATTTGCTTAAATTTAAAATGGAATTTGCTTCATCCATGCTGATAGGCTTGTTTACTTTCCTCTTGTGTTTACTTTCTGCAAACAATCAAGAATTTAGATTCTACTCAAACAGATACTCCTGAAAAGTGAATGTTAAGCTTGTTTGCTGAATGCTTTCACCAAGAATGGTATATTCTGTACAGAGAATTGGACGTGCACTAACAAGCAGGGGAAGCAGGGGCTCCAGAACCCTTGAACAGAGCACCTTGCCCAGAAACAATTAAACTACTCTCCCAAAGAAGCAGCTTACACCCATCAGGACAAGAAGCACTCAGACCTGTGCAGTGTGAATGTCATGAGAGATTAAATTTAAACTCTGAAAAAATAGAAAGGCAATCAGGGTCTATCACAGGGGGCGGGGGCCAGGAGGGCCATTTAGCCCGGGCCTCTCATTCACAGAGGGCCTCAGATTTAGACTTTTGACATTATCTCCAAATGAGGTTATACATACAGACACAGAGATACACTGACAGGATTGAAAGAAGAAGAAAAAAGCTAGAAAAGCACTTGTTAAATAAAAAAGGAACATTTATTACCAATTATTGCAGTGTATTTTGAGCCTCAAAAATGGAAGTGGCTAGGGCCTCTCTCAACCTATGAGAGGGCCTGAAGGCAATAAAGCCTATGTTCTTTTACCTGAACAAAAGTCAAATGGCTGAAAAGGGTAAGACATAAAAATCAGTGCTCTCCCCTCACCTGTTTACCCGCTGTTGTTGGATGAAAGGATATAGTGCCCATTTGCAAATGTCCTTAAGTAAGGCTTTACTTAAGAGAATTTTAAGGAAGTATATTATCACCTTTGGTTGGAGATTTTTAATGATTTAACTGGATAGAGCAGTGATTGAGCAGTGACCAGTTACCCAACCCTGTGGTACAAGTAGG
Organism: Alligator sinensis; assembly: GCF_000455745.1. Taxonomy (NCBI): domain Eukaryota; kingdom Metazoa; phylum Chordata; order Crocodylia; family Alligatoridae; genus Alligator; species Alligator sinensis. The sequence continues at coordinate 765,132 of NW_005842151.1, read as the reverse complement.
CTGTTTTGGTCATTACTAGGTCCTGGGTTGCATCTCTTCTTAGAAGAGGGGGTCCTGCATTTCTCCAACAACTTCCTCTTGACCTTTAGATATACCTGTATTTCTCCTTTAAACTTTTCCCTATAAAATCCAAGCAGTTTTTCACCTGTGCTGTGTTCTCAGAAAAATGAATGGCTACTTATGCCATGAACCATACTACTGTTCACAGTATTCATTTCCATATAATTTTGGCCCCCATTCTTCAACTAATTTTGTTTCTATTAAACAACCGTTACAGATTAAATTTTGCAAATACCGTATGTTGCAAATCTAGGATTATACGAAGTGTAGCCATACTGTAAGCCAGGAACACTCAGGCGTTGCGGGTCTCTTATTTAAGTTAACCTAACTGCCCTTTTAAAACAACTACAAGCACTTATGGATTTGGTTTACATAAGCATAATTACTGTTCCCGCAACACAGTTTATTTTGTGTAATCCTTAATCGCTTGTTATTTAGCACTATCACTCCCTAAACCATAGTCTTTCCTTAAGAAATACAAAACTCAGTAAGTTACGTAGACCCTTCTCCTATGATAGTCTCATTCAGCAAGAAAAAAAAAAGTCATTAAGCTAGGTCCAGTTACAAATCTAGTTCTAATGTGGCATGCCCAGAAATGGGCAGTGAACTCTTAATGTTTAAATCAAGGAAAGAACAAAACTTTCTGAAAAATGTGTATACTGAAATCATATTATTAATTCAGCTCTAATGACTAACAAAGAAGATCAAAGTATTGACATGCAGGACATCTTAAATCTAACAAAATAGATGTCTTTGAAAGTATAGTGAAATCATAATGACCTACAAATACAAAAATTTTGAAACTATGCAACACTGGGGTAGGACAACATGAAAAATGACCTATCTGAAATACTCAAGTAGAAACAATTAATTAAGTAATTTCTGCCAATGGAGCACATTTCAAAAAAAATGCTAAACTTTCCAAGATATTGTCTTCCAGTCTATGAGGTTAGTCCTGAAAACATACAGGCAACATTACTCTTACAAATAGATCCTTGGACTTCTATGACATTACGCATAAGCTATTGTTGCAGAATCAAACTTAATATATGTATCTAATTTAGATTACTACAGTTTAATAAAAATTACATCCATTTAGAGTTCGAATAGAACATTGAGGGCATGTCTGCAGAATATAATATAGT
>NW_005842151.1:757501-763896 GCF_000455745.1 Alligator sinensis | reverse complement strand
TGAAGTGGCTCTAAATATAAGTAGTATACCCGTGGTAGCATAGTGCTCCAGGCAGGCTAATTACTGCTGTGTATATTATCCCAAGTGGAATGCCTTGCTAAAGAGCCTTGCTACTTTTAGTACTCCAACTAGCTTGCTCAGGTATCTCTACATGGCTCTCTGGTGATCTACATGGACCAATTGTGAGATAAATTATTTTTGGCTATTTGTAGATTAGTACCTGCTCTAAAGGAAATGAAGCTGATGTGAATCCTTCTGTTGATTTCAAGGAACTTTTACTTGGGCCTAGAGAGAGTGAGGGTATAGACAACCACTCCTTTACTGTCTAATGCACTGTGAAGCAAGCAGATGTGATCAGCCTGCAGAATGCTGAAATAAAATAGATGGAGGAGGAGCCAAACCAGGGATATCTGTGGTAGGCCTGTGCAAACCAGCTAGTATTCACTTTGGATTTGGCCGATTCAGGGGACAGTGATCGACTTGGTGATTCAAATCACTGTCTCAAATCAATTCGGCCAAATATGATTCACAGATTTGGCTGACATCAAATCAGCCGAATCTCCAAATCGAACAGGCCCCACCTGCTCTCCCAGCCCTGTCAATGGCTGCCACACCCAGCCCCAGCAATCCCAGCACTTAAAAAAAAAAAAAAGCCCTGCACTCAACAGCTCCTGCCAGACCAGGGGGCAATCCCCGCTGCCCCCCATTGCCCTGTGCTGCATGGGTGGTACTCTTCCACAAGCCCCGAGAAGCTGCAATGGCCACTGCAGCAGCTGGTGAATGAGGGGCTTTTTCTTCTTTTTTTTTAAGTGCCAGGACACTAGGACCAGGCAAGCAGCCATTGATGGGACTGAGAGAGTGGGTGGGGGGTTGGGGGGCGCTCAGGGGGGCTGGGAGAGCAGGCAGGGAAAGGGGCCTGGTGGGTATCCCCACCATGGTCCCCTTCCCCCTCCTCCAGGCCCCCCCACCCACTACTTACCGGCACAGAGCCCAGGTCCAGCTGCCTGCGGCGGCAAGTGGGGACTGTCCAAATCTCCGAATCTTTTCTGAATTGATTTGGAGGCTTTGAATCAAGATTCAGACCTTTTAATTGGTCTCCTAATTCAATTCAGATTCAGAGATTCGGCCACCGAATCGAGCCAAATCTCCTCTCAATCGAATCAGCAACCAAAGCTTCATACAGCCCTAATCTGCAGTGTTCTGTGTTGCATGCCAGGGCAGCCAACAGGAAAGTAGTGCTGGGTGATGTGTTGTCTATAACAAGATACATTGTTCAGTGATGCCTAATTCCTTTTCCTGGCTTCTCAACTGCTATCACCAAAAATGCGTTTTGTCTTTAATTTAGGAATAATCCCCCCTTTGAGTAATTGTCCTTATGTACAGCCTCACCATAGGTGTGCATGTGCTTCAAGCATTGCCCAAAGTCTACTGTTTAGCCTGCACTTGTGCCAAGGCACCTTCCTACTCCCCAGTTCCTCTCAACTAAGTTGGCTACGATAGAGCAGTGTTGTCTGTTTGTGTTTGTGACTGACAAGTTTTCCCATAGACTCTTCCGGGGGTTTTCTTGATGTATTGATATATCTTTTGTTACCATCATTGCTCTCCTTTAAAAAAAAAAAGAGATATACCATTTACTTAACAGTCTTTCCTTTCTTTCATTGGCATCTATATCCTCCACCATTTTAATTTTTGTTGTGCCAAGTAGTGCCGCCTTGCTGGGTGTCATCGTTCCATCCTTTACTACCTCATACACCAGTGGTCTCCAACTTTTTAAAGGTGAAGATCACTTTTTGAAGTAAAGGGCAATCCAAGATCTACCATGCCCCCCCACCAGCCCCACCCCGCTGCACGCCATCCCCCCAACCACTAGGTCAGCCAGATCAAGGCCCCTGTGGTGAGAGAGGGAGTGGGTGGGGGCAGGAGTGGGTGAGGCCCTAGCTGGGCTGGGCCAGGGGAAGGTCAGAGCCTGGTTTACTCATCCAGGAATGCAGGGGGCTCCCGCTGCTGTACACACAATGGCATAGGCCTGGACAGGGACACGCTCCCCGCCCCCCCAATCTGTGTGTGGGATGAGGCAGCTGCTACTGTGTACTGGGCTTTGCACTACAGGCTTTGAGCCCTGAGCTGCAGTGGGACTCAGGGTGTAAAGCTCAGCACACAGCAGCAGCCACCTCACCCCATGTGCAGCTCGGGGGGGCACGTGCCCCCTGGGCCTCCGCCAGGGTGTGTGCAGCAGCGGGAGCACCCCCCGACACCTGGACAAGTTGCCCAGGCTCCAACCCTCCCCGGCTCAGCCTGAATGGGGACACCCTCACCTGGTGGCAGGGAGCACAGAGGGGGATCATCCCACTCACCTGCCTCAGCCCAGCCACATGCATCCTGCTGCTTGTAAGTCCTGCCACTCCCACACTGTGTCCCAGCCACTCCCCATGTGCATCCCACTGGTCTCAATCATGGAGCCTCTGACAGCTAGCCCCCCCAGGCTGAGATCAACTGACAGGGGCTTCCCAATCGACCAGTCAATCAGGATCAACCGGTTGGTGACCACTGTGCTACACCTTCTCCCTTTTCCTGTGTAGAGAAATTAGAGGCCTCTTTTTTCTTCCCTTTTATTATTTTTGGAGAGTTTTTAGTAAGCTGCACTTTTCATGCCTGCATCAGATGATCACATCACATGCCTATACATCACAAGCTTAGGAGACTTTATATCCCCGGAATTTGTTCTGTTTCCAGGTATTTTAACACTAGGGCAGGAGTTGAAAACCTATCTGTAATGGAAGAGATTGGATACAGCCTGTGAAGGTCTGATCTGGTCCATGTTTTACTAATGTCATGGCAGTTCCCTACTGCTGCCTAGCCATCTGATCTTGTCCATGTTGTGCATTCTCTGTTTTATTAAGAACTGGCTGATCCCTTGATGTGATTCCAGCATTCCTCAGATGTTATATTCCTTGTTATTCAATGTAGTATTGATGTGGTCTGCATTGATTTGGGGACACAGCAGGCATCCAAGGAACACCTTGGATACATCATTAATGACCTTCAACCCCTCCTGGAGAAGGAAGAATATCTCAAGGTAGCCATGGGGGAAAAACCTGTCCTTGCTAACAGGTAGACACTCAACCTGAAATGGCATCTGCCAAGCAACTAATTCCCATCCTCATTAAGGTGCGAGGCTTCGCTATGGACTCAAATAACAAGGAGTATGACACTGGAGGTTCACTCACCTGCAACTCTACCAACATCATATATGTCATCATCTGCTTACAGTGCCATCTGCTGTCTATATCAGACAGAGGAGGCAATCTCTACACATAAGAATGAATGAATATCAATCTGATATCAGCCTTAAAAAGACACAAAGGTCCATGGTAGAATGCTTTAACCTTGCTGGACATTCTGTCACTGATCTTAGGACTGGTGTTCTCAGGCAGCAAAATATAAAAAAAACAGTTTGGAAAATTGCAGAACAAGAATTCATCCACAAACTGGAGTGTGTCAAGTATGGTTTAAAAAGGGACCATGGATTCTTATCTTATTACCTGGATTAACTTTTGTAATCTATTTGTTTCTATTGGTTCTTTGCTTGTATACTTCTCCCAGGATTGTCCCCCTCCCCTTCTTCTCCCCTCCTTCCTCCACACCTTTTGTATTCATATCGCCCGCTCCACTTTATACACTGATATATACTTGTCTTTTCACAGCATCTGATGAAGTAAGCTCAAGTCCACAAAAGCTTATGAATACAGTGTGCAGCCCCCAAGGTGGTAGCTTGTGGCCCCCAGGCTCCCAGCTAGCCACTCTTCCCCCCATTACTCTAGTTGCACAGCAGCAGCCAGGGTCTCCAGATTTCTCCTCCCTTCTCTGACTCCACTTCCCACCTCCACCCTAGGGGACAATGCAGTGTGGCATGGGGCAGACTGCAACGTGGGGTCTCTGTGTGGTATGATATAGTGAAGGAGCTGAGGATGAGGCTGAAGCGTCCAGATGGTATGCAGTACAGAGAGCCTGTGGCTTGAGCTAGTTGACCCATGCAGCATGTGACCCCTGCTGATGAGGCTTAGGGGGCATGTGACTCCCAGCTGCTTAGAGCTCTGCTCTATCAGACTATTTACTGTCTCTATAAGGTGCATATCTACCCCGCCTTCTGCCTGATTTCTGACTAACATGGCTAACTACTTATCTCAAATTAATCTCCCAACATCAGAGAGAGAGAGATTTTCAGGGATTTCATAGACATTAGGGCTGGAAGGGACCTCATAAGATCACTGGGTCCAGCCCCCTGCCCAAAGGACAGGAAGTCAGCTAGGGTCAAAGGATCCCAGCAAGATAATTATCAAAATGTTTCTTAAAAGTGTCCAGAGTAGGTGCTTGTTCAACCTTGGGCTTGAGGGCTTGGGGGCTTTGGAAGCTCAGACAGTAAAGAAGTTTTTCCTTATGTCCAGCCTAAAGTGGTCTTGCAGAAGTTTTGACCAGCGGACCTTGTCATCCCTTGGGGCACTCTGGTGAACAGGCATTCCCCCAGATCCTGCTGCACACCCCTTATGTACTTATAGGCTGCCACCAAATCGCCCCTGAGTGTGCGCTTCTCCAGGCTGAAGAGTCCCATGGCTCGCAGCCTCTCTTCATAAGGCCTATTCTCTTGCCCTCTGATCATACATGTGGCTCTCCTCTGGACTCTTTCAAGCTTCTCCACGTCCTTGCTAAATTGTGGATCCCAGAATTGGATGCAGTATTCTAGCTGCGGCCTCACCAAGATCAAGGACTCAACTTTACAGTATATTTTTGAGGACTAGGGCTAGCTGAAAATAAATTTGCTTTGGATATCAACAGAAAGTGACAATCCTTTTGCTCCATGGTAGGCCTCTATTCAGCTCCCTGCCTGATATCTTCTTTATCCTATGACTGGGAACCTTCCTGAATGTCTTCCCAATTTTGTGAGGATTCCACAAGGTGAAGCAGGATGGAACTTACCTACTTACTGGGTGCATCTGCATGAGACACTTTACTGTGCAGTAATGTAGTTTACTGTACAGTAAGCATGTGCAACTACACATGCACACACTTACTGCGCAGTAAACATCGCTATTTGCAAGTAAATTTGCTACCTGCAAATGCAAGTAGAAAATTTACTTGCAGTTACTAACTACACAGTAGCTCTCATAGAGACACCTAACTGGGAACAAATCTGCTCCTGGTTAGCTGGACACCATGGGGTGGGAGATTGCTCTCTGCCCCCAGAAGCTGCCTGCTACTAGGGCAGGCCCTGCTGCTGAAGCCTGGGCAGGGACTATGTCCCCCTACCTTGGCAGCAGGGAGCTCCAAGCCCCCCACTCCCAGATCATGATTGGAGAGCAAGGGCTGAGAGATCCTTATCTCCCAGCACCAGCCCCACTGTCATGGAGCTGGCACTGGGAGATAAGGATCTCACAGCACCCACCCCCGATCGTGATTTTGGAGCAAAAGACTTGGAGCTCCCTGCTGCTGGGGCAGGGGGACATAGTCCCCACCCATACACCAGTGGTGGATCCTATCTCCCAGTGCCAGCCCCGTGGTCATGGAGCTGGCACTGGGAGCTCCCTTCTGGCAGGGGCTGGAGGGCCTGTTCCCCACTCAGCTCCATGGGCACAGAGCTGGGCAGGGAACAGGAGCCTGTTCCCCACTCAGCTCCATGGGCACAGAGCTGGGCAGGGAACAGGAGCCTGTTCCCCACCCAGCTCCGCACTCACAGAGCTGAGTGGGGAACAGGAACTCCTGCTCCCACCCCATTATCATGAAGTGGGGGCTGGGAACTGTCAGTCAGGGGTAGGTCCCAGCCCTGTATCTCAATGGGGTGAGGTTGCTGCTAGCTGCCCCACTGGTGGATTGGGGCATGGGACTGGGACCTGCCCATCCCCTGTAGCTCTTTCCAAGTCCCCTGCCCCTGATTGGGAAGCCGGGGCCAGTAGCTCCCTGATGACGTGGCAGGGGGACATTGTCCCAACCCCGGGAGCAGGGGGCCCCCAAGAGGCAGCATGCAAAGTCCATTACCAGCAAATCTGCTCCCATTTTCCTGCACGTACAGACACCTGCCTGGGAGCGTTCACTCGCAAGTAGTTTACTCATAAGTAAACTGCTCCTGGATCTAATGCACATGAAGACACACCCAACCTGCCTACACATAGATACTTACTTTGCTTCAGAGAAACTGAGATTCCCGGGTAATCATCACTTGGCTCCAACAGCTGCAACACTAAAAAACCCCCCATAAAATATTGAAAAACTCATGCTAAAATCTGGAGTGTGGGCATTTCTCCCAGAAGACGGTAAACTTGTATCTTATACACTAACCAAAGTGTGTGTGTGTGTGTGTGTGTGTGTGTGTGTGTGTGTGTGTGTGTGTGTGTGTGTGTGTG
>NW_005842151.1:716139-757427 GCF_000455745.1 Alligator sinensis | reverse complement strand
TATATATATATATATATATATATATATATATATACACACAGTGTGTGTGCATGCGTTTGTTTGATATAGTTAGAGATATATGATTATATATGTATATATCTATAAATATATATACAGTGTATGTGCATGCGCTTGTGTGATATAGATACAGATATATCTATCTATCTATATCACACAAGTACATGCACACACATAACCTGTATATATATTTATAGATATATATCTATAGATATAATTACAAGCTTTTGTGGCCTGAAGCTCACTTCATTAGATGTTTGTGCTACCCACACACACACACACACACACACTTTGGTTAGTCTATAAGGTACACATCTACCCTGCCTTCTACTTGACTTTAGACTGTCACAGGTAACTACATCTCATTTCTCCCAAAACAAGTACAGCATAACAATACGAATCTTCCTATTTATTTTTTTAAAAATGTAAATGTTAGTAATATTTAAATAACAATATTCTAAAGTAAATAAGGAACTTTTTTTCCTCCCTTCTTTGCACAATTGCCTCATTGTTTGTTTTGGGCTCCTGTATCTTCCCCCAGACAGGTGCAACCGGCCACTACTGAAGACAGAATTACTGAATTGAGTCTTGTAATTCTTATATTCTTGTAAATAAGGATGAACATAAAGCTCATATTACATTTCCCAATCTGAGCCTTTCCATTGAGTTGAGCAGGCTCTGGATATGGTGCACTGCCATGTCTTTATGATATTTTTATAGTCACTAACCTTTGTAGCTGCATGAAGGATGTTTGTTTTCCATGGCATTTGACTTCACTGAATTTCTCTATCTTGCACCTCCAGGTTCTTCCTGTACCAGACACAAGAAGAATTCATAGAGAAAACTACTTGTGAATTGTCAAATGTGATAGGTAAGGGGTTTTTTTCCTTACAAAATATGTATTTTTAAAAAATCTGAGAATTCTTCTTTATGCAGAGATCATTTTCTCTCATATGCATGAATGAATAAAAAGAATGTTTTGTTTTGTTTTGTTTTAACTAAAACATTTCACTACAAGGAGTAGCATCTTCTGCTTGCAAGCCATGTTCAAATGAGCACTCACTGATGTTTTAGGCATCTGTGGTCAAAAATCTGGCCCACACAGCTTCATCACCACAAAAAAAATAGCATTTGGCATGCACACTTGCCCTACCTCCTCCACCATTGTTCCCACCACCTCCCCATGGCAGAACTGCCATTGCCACCACATGCCCTATGCTGGAGCTGGAGCTGAAGCTGCTGCCACTGCCACTGCCAAAGCCAGAGCCAGTGTCACTGATGATACCATACACCCTGGGTCAAAGCCAAAGCTGCTGCCAATGCCATCCCTGCCACATGCCCCAGGAAGCTGCCAACACCATCACTCCCTGCCTCAGGCTGGATCCAGCTCACAGGGAGCCCTGCAATCTGAATCTGGCCCAGGGTACAGAGTTTTAACCACCACCACCACACACCCCCGCCACTTTAAAGTAAGATTAAGGAAGGAAGGGGCTGTGATTACATTAGATTAGAAGTGTTTCTTTCTGGTCACAGTATTGGTAAATTGACATGAGTGTGCTGGGGTGGGGTGCTACTCTTTTACCTCCTCATGGAATAAATGGAGAAGGATTTAATTCTCCAAGATAATCAATAGGGCATCTTCTGTACATACCAAAAATATTTAAAACATTAAGCTTGGGAAAATATTTCTATTTTGTGGCCTGGATGTATTTTTCCTTTGAGATATGAAACTTCTGCCTATAGAATTATTTTTAACAAATTCCATAAGTCAGCTTCTATAAAGGAACAGGTACATCTTATGCAGATAACTATCCATTACTTATATATACGTGCAAATACTACAACAGTTCACTTTGAAACTTTAAAAAAGGAAAAAAGGAAATGGTGTTGCCTTTTTATCTGGGGATCATAACGTGCAATTAGTCATATTAGTCTCATTTGAAAGATCAGGTAATTCAGGGAAAATATACAACATGATGGTAGCATGCTACAGTTAAGCTGCCCCTGAGCAAGTTTTATTCACTCACTCCAAACTAGGAAATACACCAGTAAAACCACTGAGGGTCACCCTGCTATGGCTGTTCTCAAACCTCAGTCCCTACTGAGCTTGAAAGTAGTTGCTGTAGGCACAGTCCTAGAGCAGCATCATTGCGTATTTTTGGGTATGGAGAGTATCGGCACATGTGGTTGGGGGGGCTGTGCTTGGAAAAAGCCTGCTGAGAGCACATCCCCATCACCACAATGTAGATTTGCCTTGAGGCACTAAGAGGTTAAGTAACTTGCCCCATGCCCCATAGTGAGTTAACCTAACACTTGAGAATATAACCAACATCTACACCCTACTAAGCAGCAGATGCTGTTATCTCTACTTTGTCTCCAGATATTGCTTTTTATGTTTTCAGTTACATGAAGAATAACTAATGCACTGGTGCCAGTCAGATATTATATCAACAAACCCCCACAAGCAAATTTGTTTTACACGGCAGTTGAATGAAAAACATCCTGCAGAGAGTGCAAACGCAAGGGAATGAAAACAGAAAATACAGCACTAGCAACATGATTTAAATTAATTAAATGAACATTAATACCTCCAAGACGTTGCCTTATTGCTTCAAATCTTTAGTGGGAAAAGCTATAATTTACATGTACAATATTTTTAACACTATCTATTAATTAGATATACAGTAGCTCTGTTTAATTGATACTGTTAACAAATGACCTATTCAAAAACATATGCTGCAATAATTAAAATGTTATTATGCTGACAATGCCTTTCTTCTTGGAGCTTGTAACATCTGTATTGACTGTGATAAGCATTGATTATCTGGAGTGATATAAATATTTGGGGAGCTAATAACAATCTGGTAGGAATTCAGTGCATGCTATAGACAGCTGTGATAAATCACAGGAAACCTAGATCAAAGCTGGTTTGTGAATAAGTTTGTTTTTGTACTTAATGATTCACTATAAAATGCACACAGAGAAAACTGCTCTGAGATTTAAAGCATGAGGAAATCCCATAAAGAAACATCACATCCTGCACAACATTTCTATACAACAGTAGAATATCCATGTTTTTATTTCATGCAATTACTCTTCCAAGGAGCTCCATATGTTCCTGGAGGTGACAGATGGAAGAGGCTTCCTGGCAAAGAAGAAAAGATGGCATTGACTGCGAGGGGGTTGCAAATGCATAAATGAAAGCAGAAGCTGGCCTAACATATTCACTAACCAAAATTTGTAAGACTTCTTAGTTTCTCTTTCAGACACAGAAGAAAAAATCAGTCCTTTCATTCAGTTGAAAGAGGTGGTAACATCACAAAATGGGGGTGGGGGTGGTGCATGACTTGGGCAACAGCCCTGGGTGCCAACCCTAATGGAGGGGAACATGGGTGACTGGTGCCGCCTAAGTCAGTAGGCCTGTGCAAAGTGGCTAGTATTTGCTTCAGATTCAGATTTGGCTGATTCGGTGGACTGTGATTCGATTTGGTGATTCGAATCACTGTCACGAATCTGAATCTCCAAATCACCCAGGCCCATCCCCCGCCCACTCTCCCAGCCCGGCAATGGCTGCCCCACCTGCTTCAGCTCCTAGCACTTGGAAAAAAAAAACCCCAGCTCACCAGGTGCTGCTGGGCGGGGGGCGATCCCCGCTGCCTCACACTGTTTGAGGGGCTCTGCATGAGCCCCCCCAACCCCTGCACTGTCCCAGCCCTCCCATGGAAGACCCACCCACCCCAGCTCTGGCCCTTTAAGAAAAAAATGAGAAAAACCCAGACTCACTGGTTCCTGCCAGCGGGGGGCAATCCCCACTGCCCTCCGCTGCCTCAAACCACATGGATGGCTCTTCCATGAGCCCCGCAAAGCCCTGAGGCCACTGCAGGAGCAATGAGTCCAGGAGGTTTTCTCAGTTTTTTTTCTTAAAGGGTCAGAGCTGGCACAGCAGCCATGGCGGGGTGGGTTGGGGGAGCAGGGAGGGGTTGGCGGGGATGGGGGAGAAGGCAGGGGATGGGGCCTGGCAGGGGTCTCCCCCATGGTCCCTCCCCCCCCTCCAGCCCTCCCTCCCCTGCCCCTACTTACCATCCCCTAGTCTGGCTGCAGCTTCCTGCTGCAGCCACCGGGGGCTGTCCAAATCATCAAAGCTCTCAGAATCTTTTCTGAAGATTTGGAGAGCTTTGAATTGATTCAGACCTTTTAAGTGGTCCCCTGATCTGATTCGGATTCAGAGATTCAGCCACCAAATCAGGCCAAATCTCCTCCGAATCAAATCATCACCTGAAGCTTTGCACAGCCCTATTAGTTGGGGGCGGGGGGGCACGTGCCCCACTCCACAATCAATCAGTGACTGGGGGGAGGGGCAGCCAATCTCACTGAACAAGCACCCAGTTACACCTCTGCAAACAGACTTAATAGATAGTAATGATCATATAATCATACAATATATGATTGTATGTATAACATACAGATCATATAATGATACATGCCTGCATGTTTGAGGACAGGACTGAACTCCAAGGGCTTGATCCTGACTGTAGACACACCTGTGTAATTCTCACTGAGTTGCTTATGCCTTGTGGTAGGCACATTTGTGTTCCAGTATTTCAGTAAGCACCTTGAGTGCCAGTGGGCATGTCTATATGAGATGCTTTGCTGTGTAGCAGACTAATTTGCTGTTCAGTAAAGAGTCACTGTCTGCATGTGCACAGCAAGCAGGGCTCAGTAGACTAATTTACTGCACTGCTGGATAATCCCATCAAATACAAGTGGTATCTGTCAGCACACTAAATTACTGTGCTTAAACACGAATGTAGATGATGATTTTGGTTGTACGTAGATGAAACGGGGGCCCTAAATTGAAGCACTGGATTGTAAAAAACACCACTTCAATTTAGGTCTGATTAAACCCCTGTGTTGTGTACATACCGCACTGACTTACCTGCCTCTCCAGCGGGGAGGGGAGGGTGAGCTGCCAGCGGGCACAGCAGTCCCTGGGCTGTGGGCGGTGGGGGATGGTACTTCCCTCCGTGGCAGCGGTGGCCCCGCCCCAGGAGGCACCCGCCCACAGGCACCCAGCTCAGGTGGTCCCGGGGGGCACCGCAACCACAGAGGGAAGCACCAGCTCCCCAGCTCAGACAGGCAGGCAGGCTCAGGGGGGTGGGTGGAAAGATCAGGCTCGCCACTTTTCTTGGGTGGAACCTGCTTTCCTGGGCTGCTGCCAGGCTGCCTGCAGGGCTTCCTGCAGAACCGTGGAACTGCACGGATCCCAGTGCTTTGCTCCACAGCTGTGGGGCAGCAACTAAAACTCCTTTGAGGAGTTTTAGCTTGCTGTGCCCCAGGTCATTTAAGGTGCATTACACTGCTGAATTTCCTACAGTGGCTGGGATTAATGTGCAATACACCACTGATGCATGAAAAACCCAACATCATTAAAATAATGCAAAAGCATTTAGCCCACTTTCAAGTGTCATGTACATACGCCTCTTGTTTCATCTACACATGGCCTTAAGGATTAGTTTACTCCAGCTCAAATTGAACAGGAGTATATTCAGTTGCCTTAATTGCACATGTAGATGTGCCCAGTAAAGTCAAAGGGAGCTTTGCTATAGACTTTATCCCATATGATTGTGGAGCTAGTTGAGGAAGGTACTTAAGCATATGCTTAACTTAAAGTAGTCCTATTGACTACAGGTCCCAGTGGGACTTCTCAAATACTTGGGATTGTGAATGAAGTTCAGTTTATATAAACTTTTGTCCATGAGTCAGAGTCAAGTAAACAAAGAATTTAAACAAAGATTTTATCCACACATATTTTGTGCAAACAATCCATATTTAATACACAGCTTACTACTCTTGTTTCTTATTAAGCCATATTTTTAATTTCTTTTCTATTGTAATTTAGCTTTCTAATACTCTTGGTTGAATTCTTTTTTTAAAAGCATTGCACTAACTTGCCTTCCTTTAACCTCTGTGCAGCTTTTTCTGTGCTTATTGTAACAGTTTGTACTATTCAGAAGTACAGGGATTAATTGTGTCTCCAGTTATTATCTTGTCCTTGTTTCTTTCAGACTAGTGGCCTTTGACTTTTTTTCAAAACGGCGAGGAGGCTAAAAAGACATCTTCTGCACAATAGCATAAACTAATGTTCTGCAGACACAACAATGGCTGTTTATTGCACCTTGCATAAACTACTTTAATTACCTTCAGATTACTGGTGTTATTCAAAAACATTCATTTACAGCTAAGAGGACCATGGACATTTACAGAAACTCTTTATAATGCATTTCACTTTGTACTAGGCTGTAGAATAGTGTACTCTTTATGGTACTGAAAAATGAAAAGATATATACAAAAGCTATTTAAGATATTCATATAACTTTGATTATTTTAATATTATTTTGGTTTCTGCTACTCTAAATTAAATAAATGGATAACATTGTAACTGAATCCCTAAGTAATGCAACAACAATGTCATCAAAATGTATCATTATGTGCTACTCTGTGGAAAATCTAATGTGTTTTATTCAAGTATAGTGTGATCAAAATGACAGGCAAATCCACATGTTTATACATAATATGGCATCTGTACAGCACATATTGTTTGCACTTTTATAACTAAAAAGATTTCATTTGAACCATTACAACCATACAGAGAGGTTACAAGGATGATGGTCAATATAAGAAAAAGAGACCTGACATGGGATTTTAACTTTGAATTTTTCTAACCAGATATATTTACATAAAACAAAATCTACTGTCTTTCTTCAATCATCCCCTCTCCGAGGGTTTTATATATGAAGATAAATTCTAATTAGTTTAGATCACGGTGCAAAGTACCAAAAAGTCATGGTCTCATTTTAAAATGTAGGTAGTGTTAAGCACAGCTGAAATAAAGAAACAGAAAAAACCCTAGAACCCCAGCTCCTCCTGTCTACTGAAGGCTGGAATACATGGGAAGAAAACTGAAGAGAAGGTATGCTTTTTCCACCCACAGAAACATGGAAAATAATTAATTTCTCAAACCTTGTCGATACTAAACTTCTTTCCTCAAATCCCTCAACACTGCTATTCTCAATACAACTCTACCCATGGCAGCACAACTGGAGATACTTGAGCAGATAGGGTCCTGCTGGCTATCAGAATTCTAACCTTTGTTTCTTCTAAATTTGGTTTCAGCAGAACTAGACTTAAATCCTCAAGTAAGCTACCAGAAATGGGTGAGAGGGGAGTGTGTTATAGACAAAATATACAGAAAGGGAGACAACCAAAGGGAACTTGCTTGAGGGAAAGTAAGGGTGTGGACAAATATACATAACAATTTAACTATTCCAAAACATCACCAATTTGGAACTGGTTCACAAGTGGGTGTTTTGTTTGACTTTTGTGGGATAGAGGCCAGTACTTGGGCCCATATGTTTTGGCTCCCAGAGGCTAGGAAAGGCATTATAAGAGGTTATAGTTGAGTAGGGAGTGAGGTTGATTGTTAGAAATATAGCTTGTATTTAACAAGGAATAGAAAGGAGTTCATTGATTAAAAAGGAAAAAAAGAAAAAGTGGCAATAGATTTCTGACTGTTTACAATAGTGGCCACTTGCAGCAATGTGAGGAGTAATGCAATGTGGGATACCTAGAGGACTGACCCATATCACAGAGAGCTTGGTGTCTACACATAACACTGAACCAGTTCACAATGAACCAGTTCAAAATAGCATTTTATTTTCCAGGGACAGACATTCAAAAAGCCAGAGCCTGAATTGATTCAATCTTTGCGGGTTAATCTAACCTGCAAAGATTGAGCCAATTTGCAAGTGAACAGACATGCACATTTAATTCTGGAAATGCAGGCACATGCCTGCAGTGACTCAAGCTAGAAGCCGAGGGGGGGGCACTAGAGCAGCCCTCCTTTCCCTTTCCAGCAGCCGCAAGGCTGGAGGGAAACTGACTTGGGGGGCATGGCCAAGCCCCCACAGGGGCTAAGTAGTATGATTGTAGAGGGGTTTAAACCCCCATCCTGGCCTGTAGGGACCCCAGCTGAGGTGTGCCTAGAGGGGGAGGGGAGAAGCAGCCCTTGCCAGGCTTGCCACGAGGCCAGACACCAGCCAGAGCAGTGCCTCAGGCAAAGGGGGCAGGGAGTAGGGATTGAACTCCTCTGCCTCCGGAAGAGCATGGGACCCCAGCCGGGGTCTGCCCAGCTTTACCCCCTGCTCTTGCTCAGGTGGCAGGGGGCCTGGCCAGAGCCAGCTGGTATGGCCTTGCTGTTCACCCAGGGCTGGGGCTACAGCTTCAGCTGGGGCTGCGGTGCTGAGCCAAGCTACCCTGTGGGTGCTGCTGAGGGCAGAGGTTGAGGGGCAGCCTGGGCAGGAGCTGCACGGCCAGACTGCTCCTGGATCCCCTCACCCAAGCTGGGTGGGACTGTCATGGAGTCCCAACCAGCTAGAAAGGGCTCCGCAGGGTCAGCCCATGGGGCCAGGGCCCTTTCCAGCCCACTGAAGATGCATGACAGCCCAGCCCATCAGCATGAGAGGAGCTGGCTGAAAGCAGTCTTCCCAGGACAGCTTCAAGTCTCCGGTGGGCCCCAAGCCCAGCAGCCACCACCATGCCCCCTGTCCTGGGCAGCATTCAGGGCTTCAGGCGCACAACCAGCTGCAAGGGATATTCTGCCCCTTTCACCTCCAGCTGCTGCTGCCCCAGCCACACTGCACCACTCTGGGTTGGTGGGGCAGGAAGCTTCAGCCCCACAGCTTCTGCCCAGTACATGAAGCTCCAGCTCCTGGATGCCTTGGAAAATGGAAAACGTCTGGGTAGAAGGCATCCAGAAGCTGAAGTTGGAACTCCATGTGCAGGGCAGAAGCTGCTGGGCTGAAGCTCCTGCTGTTCCCTGCTCCCCACCCTCACCACTGCCCACAGCAGCACAATAGTGACAGGAGTGGGAGGAGCCACTGGAGGCAAGGGGAAGCTGGCTTGGCCCAGAAGGGCTGTTTTTCTCTTGTCACCTCCAGCTGTGGCTCCTGCTGCACTGTGCAGCACTGCTCGGAGAGAAGGGAGCTTTCTTCAGCCCTGCAGCTTCAGCCCAGGTGATGGAACTCCAGCTCCAGCTCCCTGACACTTTCCATGTGCTCCACCTGCAGGGGCTGCTCATTGCACCAGGTGGGTGGAGTGGGCTGAAAGCAGCTGGAGTGAGCTGAAAGCAGCCAGAAAGCAACCCTGAGCTAGGTTGAAGCCACCAGGCCCCACAAGCCCCAGCTAGCCCGCAGCTGGTTGTGTGCCTGCAGTCCCAGGTGCTGCACAGGACAGGAGGTGCAGTGGTAGCTGCTGGGCTTGGGACCCACAGGTGCCTCTGAGCTGTCCCAGGAAGCCTGCTCCCTAGCCAGCCCCCACCCACAGGGCCCTTCCCAACCAACTGGGGCTCCATGACAGCCCCACCTAGCTTGGGTGAAGGGAACTGCACAGCCCACCCTGGCTCCAGCCCCGAGCTGCAGCCCGCTAGGAAGGGTTGGGCCCCAGCAGCCCAGCCCAGGCTTCCCCCTCTGCCTCCACCTTCAGGAGCACTCACAGGCCAGCTCAGCTCAGCCCCACAGTCCCAGCCACTGGCAAGGCAGGTGGGAGGAGGGCATGCCAGCCATCTCTGGCCATGCTTCCTCCCCTGCCTCTGGAGTGGGAAAGGGAGAATGGCTGACAGGGGCCATAGTCCCCCAGTAGAGGAGGGGGGAGAAATAAACCCCCTCCCTGCTCCCTTTGCCTCAGGGGAGCCATGCATCTGGCTTGAGCTAAAAAACAGAGGGAAGGAGTCACCCCCTCTCTCTGGAGCAGACAGCACAGCCAACCCAGGGCTGGGATACTGGAGGACGCTGGTTTAACTTAAACTAGGAAGAGGTCTAGGAAAGTACTTGCATAAACCACTGTAGCCTGGGTACACCTAGGGGTGTGCCCTATCCACAAGTGGAAGGGATGGTTAGGTAAGAGTGCTGTGAGAGGGCCTGCCACCAGGAAACAATTCCCTCTTTTCTCTATAGAGCCAGGCCAGGAGAAAGCACTTAGTTATATACAAATTTATTCCTATACAAAAATAAATATGAATAAGAGATGTTAAATATTTATAGTAGAATTAGTATGTGACTCCATATACAATAACCTTCAATCAACACATTGTACCACTTCGAGGGACTGCAAAACATAGAACAGGTGATCCACAGTGTAGGCAATAATTAACCCCCCTGCACAGATGAACATTAACACCCTGGAACAGGTAAGTCAAGGCATCAACACAATAAACACATATAAGCATCAATTCAGAGAAACCCAGATATGTTGAGGTAGCAATGCAATAGATGTACACAGGCAGCAATACAGGTAAGTTCAGATAATAGACAGTAAACATATATAGGTAATAAAGACAGGTAAACCCATATAACCCCCCTTAAGGAGTACCCGTAACTATATTAACATCTACAGTACAAAGCAAACAGCAATCACAAAATATGGGGTGCACTCAGCACCCCACAGGTTGTTCCCTGGAGTCCCTCCCCTTTCGGGCCCTGGGATGTGGACATGCCCTGCCCCAGTTGAGGAGGGTAAAGGCTGCAGACCCTCCTCTCCCAAGCCCACCTCCCCTGTGGGACCCGCTTCCCCAGCAACTCATGCTCCCACTCTGAAGCAGACAAGGCTCATCCCCTGGTGGTCAGTCCTGAAAGGGCCTCTCTCTAGCAGTGCCTCTGGCTCCTCTCGATGGTTTGGTGCCCTGCACTGGGCACCCAGGGTGCTCCTATGAGAGCCAAGCCCTTACTGGCTCCAGTTCCCTGGCCTCATGTTGGGGGGTCTTTCCCCTTCCCAGGCCCTGCTCTGGGCACTGGGGCTCTTTCAGTTTAATCCTGAGCCACACTGCAAGGCTCCAGTTACCCAGCCTAGAGCTAGGGCTAACTTGAGCAACCTTGAGCTGCTCTCAAGGTTGATTCTCCCTGTGCCAACCTGCGCACTCTGTGGGGCCCGAGCAGCATTGAGCTGCTCCCAGGGCTGGCTCTCTGTGTGCTGACCTGCACACTGTGTGGGGCCCGCGCAGCCTCGGTTCTCTGTGTACTGATTCATGCACTGCCCACCCAGCCGCTTTCTGGGTTCGCAGGCTCAAGCTGCCTCAAGCGGCTCCCAGAGCCTGAGCACTGTGCGCCGATCCACACACCACTGGGGCTCAGGCAGGGTCCCAATGATGGTCTTCTCTGGATCTCCTCTCTCCTTGCTGTCCCTCACTGCATCTGCCCCCAGCATGCCAAGCATGCTCTCCTTTTGTACACTTCAGGGGACCTGCCATGCTGCAGTCCACAGTACAGTTGAGGAGCTCCTCTCCCACTCCCTTCAGGAAAAGGGCAGTGCCCGCTTTCCCCCAACTTGTTCCTGATTAGTGGATTGGCTCCACCAATCGGAATTGAGGATTCTCAAGCCCCTGGACACATTGGAGCTCGATCAGCTAAGTCTGTCACGTCATTTCGACGCAAATTAGTTAAGTTTGATACTACATTCAACCAGGTCTATCTTAAACCAGTTTCAGCCATATTGAAACTGGTTTATGTGCACTGAACCTATGTTCTGTTACAGGTTTAAACCAGTTTCTGATCACTTAAACCAGTTTATGTGTAACTTCTGTCCCTAGCCCAGATGACATTTTTTAACCATTTTAGGTGGATTTAAACTAGTTTAGTTGTTTTTTGTGTCTGTCTACTTTAGGTTTAAACTGCATGTAAACCATTTTAAGTGTGTATGGCCATTTTCTCAATTTTAACATTAGTGTAGGAGTCTTTCCTGTAGTTGTATTTAACTACTGCATGTGGGTAAGAGCTGGAAGGGAAGTGGGGCAAAATTAAAACTGTATCTACAGTATTGCAGGACTTCTCTGTATAACGAATAAGCAAAAGCTTTGATAACTGAATGTAACCTGATAGAAAGTGTTTAGGTTTTGAGATTCAGATGGTAGCTTACGGCCCTAGAAACAATCCCACACATAGTTACTAGCCAAATGGAATATGTTTGCTTGTCTTTTACTATGTTCTTATATCCCCAGCTACAGGAACCTAGGCTCATGAACACATTAGAACCTTCTTTTAACTTATTTTCCTACCTGCTATTTATATATCAGTAGAAGATCATTTGTTTGGGCTGCTGACTACACTTTAAGTCTCAAACTCAATGTGAAACTCTCCAGGGGCTACTGGTAAAAATGTGTGGCTTTGGCAGAAAAAGAAGAAACAGAGCTTGAGGATATGTCTATAATGGATGAAGACAATAAAAATGTTTGAGTAAAGATGGTCTTGTGGTTAAGACTCTCGACTGAGACTCTAAATATCTGGCTTCTATTCCTGGCTCTGAAGTCACTAAAAATCTCTGCCTCAGTTCTACTTCTGTAAAGTCAGGGTAGTAATACTTCCTTTCCCCTGCTTGGTCTGTTTTGACTGCTTTAACTGTAAACTATTTACAGAAAGGACTATTTCTCACTATGGACGGGTCCACGTTCCAAAATGCAGTGCCGTGTAGAGCTGGCTGAGCAAGCTCTGACTAATAGGGCTAATGTGCTCAGGTATAGTGCTTTGCTACCACATATATGTTGCCCATTCATAGCTATGCAGCATTACATAGTTCTGTGTAGACATACCTTCTATGTACATATGATGTTTAGCATATTGCAGCACTAATCTGAAATATTTACTGCTATAGTAAAAACATGGATAGATTTGTACATTAACAAGAAAGATTGCAGGGATGATTATTATTTGAATTGGAGTATCACCTAAAGATTCCAGCAAAGATCGGGAGAGATTCCTATATGGTCTCTAAAAATAAACTTATTAAACACTTATTACCCACTAAGATAAGAGGTGGAAAGTTGTTGTAAATAAAGATATGGTTAAGGTAAGAAAATAAGGTTGTTTTCTATTTTCTACTTGATTTAATGTATAATTCAAAGTATTCAGAAGTTGTAAAATGATTCTCTCTCTCATAGAAACAACTAAAAGATATTTGCCTTGACTTTAATATATTCTCTCACATTTAGAATCTTGAGACAATACACTTTATGTGATGTGTTTATTTATTACTAAATCATCATAAATAACAAAGGATTGGTAAATTGTATAGTTCATTTATGATACCCACATTTGAAATATAGAAATTTTACCACATTTTAAGGATCACAAACCCAAGCAAATTCTCAATCTTCTAAGCATCTGTAGATTTGTAATGAATCTTACTAACAATATGTAAAGTAATTATGTTTGGATGTTATTGGAAGATAGAAATTCCCATTTCTGAAGCTGTTCCTTTCACATTTTTTTCTCACAGAGAGTCATATGTTGCTTAGAAGCTTTATAGCATTTTTATTTGTGTTAGGGAAACTCTCATGTATAACTGCTATGTTAATTACTATCATAATTTGAGATTAGGCTTTTATAAATGCCAAAGATTTCTGAATACATTTTTTCACCAAACTAGAGAGAGACTGTGTGAAATACATGCTTAATAGCAAAAGGCGGTAAAAAGGTTAGGGAAACTAGAAATTAAAAGCAAAATAAAATACAACAACGTATTCTAGTGACCTTGATACAGAATCAGCTATGTAGCATGCTAGGTAACAGAATCAGTTACACAGAGTTCCATCTATTAATTCTATTCTACTTCTTTTTCTTATTTCATATAGGCAATAATTGCAAAAAAATTGGGGGAGGGAGGGAAGGATTAGGTCTTTGTCTGAAAAAAACTGAAAGTGATTTAATAGCAAACATCATAAAATCTCACGCATCTTCAGTGTAAAAAATAATTTGTACACAACCATACATTTTTCATGTTTCTATCAAACATTGATAATACAGGTTTTAATATTTATTGTTACCCTTGGCCAAACTCTCACAGTTCCCTCTCCAATAGAGTAGACACACGGAGGTGCAGATTGCCTTTGGGTACTACTGATTGGGACAGTGAGCACATTAGGGATTTCCCTTTGGAATATAGCCCTGGTACTCAGTTCTTTTTAATCTCCTTAATATTCAGTTTTATGTATTCATCTGTAATCAGCTTTATCTTGAATTCTGATGAGTTCTATTTTTACACTGGGAACTGTGTTTTTTAACAATCAATGTTATTAAAATGACCCTTGATACCACATGATTCCACAGTGGGGCTTTTCAAAGCTATGTACAAGTGTAGTTCATTACCACTTTAATATAGAAGTTTAAAGTCAGAACTTCTTTCTGTGGTGTTCAAAGCTATTTTTGTATCTTTGAATAGTTGCTTGGCCCACCACAGTGAGCACTACAAGATTTTGGCATGCTCCCTATGGTGGCCAAACAACTGTTCAAAGCAATATAGGAAATATGGTCTTGGAAATTGGATGGCTTGGGGGATTTGTGATGGGCTGTCTTTGACCCCTAGGTCACTGATCTGACTGTGGCTCAAGAAAGCAGTGATCAGAAGTCCCTGCCATCTGACAGCTGCTTGGTGCTCTGTATTGGGTAGATTTTGTAGTTTACTGGAGTACCTTCAGCTGTTTTGTGTAACAATCTTTAACTGTTTTTAGAAGTGGTCTCTACATAGCTGGTCCAAACCGCAATGGTGGATGAAATTTATTGTAAAATGAGTTTGATCTCAGTTTAATTCCAACAGAACAGGTGAATCTTAGGAGTCTTTATGACACCTTTATCCATGGTAATGGCAAAGAGGCTCCATGTAGAATTGGAATGAGCAGCTAAACACCTAGACATTAGGGCTGTGCAAAGTTTCAGTCCCTGATTCAATTCGGCAGAGATTCAACCTGATTTGGTGGCTGAATCTTCAAATCCAAATTGAATAAGAGGACCCTTTAATCTCCCAGAATTGAATCAGAACCCTCCAAATCAATTCAGAGAGATTCAGAAAGATTCAGCAATTCAGACATAGACACAGCTTCAAATGTTTCTTCTACATACCTCAAGGTACCAGGTGGCTTATGAATGCTGAGATGCTGGGGCAGATGTAGTGTCCCATAGGAGCACAGGGGACTCCCTAGCATGCTCAGCAGCAGACCGGGAAGTGGACCAGAAGCATTTCTGGTCCACTTCCAGGTCCACCAGGGAGCGTGCAGGCCCCGCCCCAGCTCAGCAACTGGTGCCTCCTGGGTCTGGGGGGGTACCCAGGGTCCCCCCTCAGCTGAGCCAGGAGGGCACAGGGAGGTTCTCCACATGCTTAGCACTGGAGCCAGAAGTGGACCAGAAGTACTTCTATTCCACTTCTGGGTTCACCACCGAGCATGCCGGGGGGGGCCCATGCTCCTGTGGGATGCTCCATCCACCCCAGCATTGCACTGTTCACGAGCCACACCTGGTACCTCAAGGTATGTAGAAAAAACATTTAAAGCTGTGTCTAAGGCCAAATCGCTGATTCTCTGAATCAGCATCGAATCTTCAGATTTGGATTCGGCCAAATCAAATTGGGGACAGTGATCTGAATCAGCTAATCGAATCACTATCCCCAATTCAGGCCAAATCTGAATCTGAATTGAATATGGCCTGTTTCGCACACCCGTACTAGACATTGTTCCTCAAGAAAACAGAGGGAACAACATGACCAGCAAGTTGTAGAAAACTCAAGAAGTCAGTGACTGTATTGTACCTGTATAATAGATTATAATGTTCAGTAGTGTCATTCACAGCACTATTTTTTTTTTTTTTAATATTTGTTAAGCTGTAGTCCAGATAGGAAAAGTTACAATCACATAGAGGGCATCAATGCACAAGGATGAAATGAGGCATATAGGAGCTGATGTTTTACTCCATGGAAAATCTGATGTCATATTAGTCATAGCTGCACATTTAAAGGAACCTGGTTTTGAAAGACTGAGTTCCTGTATAATAGGAAGTCGAATTACTGAAATGTAGGTAACTGGAGCAAGGAGAAAGCAGGTACACATAAATGGATCCCTTCAGAATGAATGGAAAGGGAATTCAGAATTAAAAGCAAGTAGGATGAATGTAAACCTCTGAAATCATACATAGAAACCTTGAAACTACTTACCCTCCCTGCAATTTCTGTTACGAGTTGTTTTTCTGCTGTGAATCAAAGTTCAAACATAAAAGTATAAAGAAAAGCAGAAGTTCCACGAATCCTATATTCAACAGCAGTTTCCTCTTCTCCTAAATGGTATGAAAGGAAAGCAAAAGAAATCAAAGGGTTGTTTCAAAAAACAAAGGAAAAGAATGTTCATATAAGGAGAACATGGTGCCTATTCAGTGAGACAAACATTTCCCTTTTGACATAATTCCATTATTAATAGTTAACACCCAAATTAATCCCAAAGGTGGGTTGGAAGCAAGCAAGGCAACATTTCACTTAGAAATAGAACATCTATGAAAATAGTCTATTGAATTTCACCTAAATGAACATTTATGTTGCAGATACACTTTTCTGGCTACAAACAGGAAGAATCTAAAAAACTGAATATCATTCCAGTAAATGGGGGACACTGTTCTACCTTAAAGAAAAATGGAAATAATAATGCTTCCTCACTTCTCAGTGGTGTTGTGAAAACAAAAATTATTATTTTTTGTGAAGTGATGAATCATAAAAAAGCAAATGAGGAACTTCATAATTTGTGCCACTGCTTGGGAACTCCTGGGGAACACCTGTGCCACATGCTCTCTGGTGCATGGTAGGTTACCCTGGGTGGGGTACACAAGGCTTGGGCCAGCAACTATGCAAAGCTGGGACCAGCACTATGCTGGCCTCAGAAGCCTTACCTGGGTTCCTGGGGGCCTCCTGGGGCTGCTGCAATCCTGCTGCTCGGAGCCTGGTTGGCAGCCAGAGGATGGCTCCAGCTGGCCAGGAACTAGTTTTGGGCAGCATGCACTGTCCCGCATGCACCACTCTGCTTTTTTTTCCTGCAACTTTTTTAAACCTAGGATCTCCAATTGGCATTGGGGGGACCCCGCGTTCCCCCCAGACCCAGGAGGCACCAGTTGCTGGGCTGGGGGAGTACAGGGGGGCCCCAAACACACTCCCCAGCAGACCCATAGTGCTTCTGGTCCACTTTGGGTCTGCTTCCAAGCATGCTGGGGACCTGCCATGCCCCTGTGTGAAGCTCCATCCACCCCATATCTCAGCATTCATGAGCCTCCTGGTACCTTGAGATATGTAGAAAAAACATTTAAAGCTGTGTCTATGTCCAAATCGTCGAATCTCTCCGAATCGATTTGGAGGGTTCCAATTCGATTCAGAGAGATTGAAGGGGCTCCTGATTCAATTCAGATTTGGAGATTCAGCCACTGAATCAGGCCAAATCCCCACCAAATCAAATCAGCAACTGAAGCTTCACACAAACCTAGTAGGCAGAAGTGGTCTTTTGGGGGGATCTGTACTAGGATTGGGGGAGGACTGGTGGAGATAGGCTGGGGGATAAGCTGGGGGAGTACCATGGTGTGGGGTGCAGTTAGACATACCAGTATGTAGGGGAGAGTAGAGGACCCCTGGGGGGGAGGGGCTGCACATTGTGGGCTATGCAGTAATCTAACTTTTTTACTATGCTTTTAATGCAGTCTTTGTCCAGGGTCTAACAGAAGACTTACATTTACATTATGTAAAATATATGTCAGTAAAAATATGTCAGTAAAATGTTTGGTCATCAGCATCAACTTTGCAGATGGCCAGTAAGTAAATCTATCTTGGGTTGGCAACCCTGTGCAGCACATATGCATAAATGGTAGACAAATTAATGTTACAAAGGAAAATTAAATTCTGCAATTTCCTAACTTTTTGAGTTAGGAATCAATATCAATAATTTGATATTGTAAACTTGAAGTTCTTTTAATATGGGTGGGACTTCATTATTTCTTAATCACTAAAGCTTCTCAATGAAATTTTTACCATGATCATAACAAAGTATTTCCCCTTATTCTCAGAAAGGACTGTACTCTAGTTACTGAAATTATCAAAAAAATTCAGAATTCAGGCATAGCATGGAAAAATTCAGTTAGACAGTTAGGGCAGTTGTATACGTGCCTGACATCTGCTCCAATACATGCTAAGTTGAATTAAATTAGAGCAGACTCAGTGTCACATGTATTGAGCATCCCCGCACTTCAAAATGGTGTTGGGGGCACTTAAACTAAAGCTCGTTGAACAAGCTTTAGTTAAAGTGCACCCACCTGTATGTTGAAGCGCAGGGCACTGAGTACACAAGATGCTGTGTGTGCTTTAATTAGAGTAGCTTCCAAGATCCACTCTAATTAAAGTGCCCCCCCCCCCCCGCCACCATTGAGTATAAAAATGCCCTTAAAGGTTAAATAGAAACAGGGTCCTAAAGTTAAGGCAACCTTAACTAAAGTCACTGTGAACAGCTATGTCTCTAATCTTTGAATTTAGGAATTGAGGATATTCATCTTGCAGAAGATGCCCAGCATTTCATGAATTGAGCCATTTTTAATGTAACACAACGGACCCAGTTTTAAACTCATGATTTGAAGAGTGACCCTGAAAAGTGATAAGTGCCTGCAATTCATATTGACATGAAAGGGCACTAAGGTTGCTTAGCAGCTCAAGATTAGGCATATGGACCTGATACTGATTTTACATGATTTTATTTTTATACCAATGCAACTTCACTGACTTAAAATGGTATTACTTCTAATTTATACCAACATGGATGACAATGAATCAGGCTCTGTGCTACTGCTCACTTAGAACATCCATTGACTAAGCTGAGAGGGCAGTAATGATTGAGTTTGTAAAACCCCAATCATGCAAAGGGCTAAGTGACCTTAACTCTCAGTAGGCAAGTCTTCATGAGACACTACATCACTGTAGTATCAGCGGGGACAAACTGTGACGCCACTGCTACTGAGCAGTAGGGTCAGAAATGACCTATGGGGCACCGGGACTGCTCAGTAGTAGCCCCCAGCGATCTCTGCTCAACCTGTAAAAAAGCAATCAGAAGATCTCCCTAGCAATATTCTTCAATAATAAATTTTATTTAATTTCTTGAGTGTTACCTCAGAGATTGGCTTTAGAAAAACATGAAAATCAAGCTAAAATTTTATTTAAAATAAAATCTGCTGCTAGTGATAAATTTGTGCCTGGCCATCCAGGAAGACTTTTGCTAAATCCAACAGCAGATATTATTAGCATAATCTTAGAGGCTCACCTTGAATTCTTTATTTCTTCTGCAATCATAATAATAAAGGAATGAATTATATTATCAAATATAATACAGAATTTAAAAACCTATATCTGAATGATTGAAAATCTAGCTTAAGAAATATCCCCTTGACACCAACATCCCATATTTTCCTAGTTAAGGCAATGTTTATTGTTCTTTAATGTTACAGGAATTGTAAAGGATGATGAATTCACTGCCACCCAGCTCTGTGTGTACTGTTAAGACTATTTGATTTACAGACATTATAACAATGCAAAAATATCCATCATTGTGCCATTGATTAGTATTTAGGTTTGGCAAGGTGGAGCTCTTGAGACATAGAGCTGAGAAAAAGCCTAGAGATCAACACTTTTATAATCCTATACAAAGTCCATTTTACTTTCACTATCAGAAATTATTGCAATATAGTAATAGATTTCTTCATTCATTAGAAAAAGATCAGAAGAGAGGCTAGCTGCATACTGGCTGGCAACAAAGGTGCTATTGGACTCCTAATAAGAAATAATGAATAGTGTCCTGAAAAAGTTCCAGTAAACTCAACATTTGTATATATGGGTACTGGCTAATAAATTGTGCAGCCCTTTTAAAAATCTAGCCTGTCTCAAGCAGGTTACTGGGTATTAATAAAATATATAGGAATATGTTCTTGATGGAACTGTGGGTGTGAAAAATGCAGAGGCAGGCAATTAATAATGTTAATGAAATAATTTTGTTTTTTATTGACAATAACATTTTCATTTTAAAAAGAATGCATCTAAGAATACCTTCAGGTTTACTTGTGGATATATTGTATTACATGTTTCCCTGATAAACAAATCATCACTGCACATGGTAGATAAAAGCAACACAGGTGGTCAGATCCCTTGAGGTAACATCAAAGAGGCCACCATGAAGTTTTAGATGCAATTCAAAAATTATCTAAAACTTGTCTATTGCTGTTCACCTCCTCTATTTTACTGCAGATAGTCATGTTTAAAGGAATATTTGGGTTACACTAGTTTGCTTTTGTAGCTACGCTGTTTTTTAAAAATCATATACTGCATATTGAGTGGTTTATAAACTACCTGTTCAAAATACCTGCACACAACGATGTGCCATGTTTTTTTTTTCCTTTTTCAGTGTTTTTTAATTGATATATGCTTATCCCCAAATACAAAAAGAAATGGAGTTTGTCTCGGTGGTAGGTCTCTGTATAAACCTGTTGAAGTCAATCTAGGTCTGTAAATAAAATATGTTAGAAGAGACAAAAAGGTAGAGAAATCCAATTTTGGATGTCAGTGTCTTCCAAACTTCCATCTTTCCATTAAAAAGAAATAACATACTATATACTTGTGAAATAATTCTCAAAAATAGACTGTCTTGTTCTCTAGGTGTAAAATGTCAGGATAGTTTCATCTAACACCTTTAAAACTTTTTAACCTGAAAATATTCTTTTTTTTTCTTAAGATCTGTTCTTATGCAACAATGATCCACCTAGTACATGAAATGTTTAAATATATATCCCAAGAGAATGGATACATTGAAATCTTTGTTCTAAAAAAAGCTACCTTTTTGTTTACAAAAGTCTACCAATATAACAACATGTGAGCTGCT
The DNA here is from genome assembly GCF_000455745.1 of Alligator sinensis. Lineage (NCBI taxonomy): Eukaryota > Metazoa > Chordata > Crocodylia > Alligatoridae > Alligator > Alligator sinensis. The sequence continues at coordinate 736,657 of NW_005842151.1, read as the reverse complement.
GAAACAGATCAAAGGCTTATCAAATATCCAATTATTCCATCAGTACAACTGGGGTGTTTAAAAACTATGATTCACTTTAGGGACACCACAAGGAGCTGTCAAACCTGTAGTTAATGTAGCTAGACAAAACTAACAACACTTTTCAACTACAGGAAACTGATTAGAGAATTATAGAGAAGGTCTCAGAGGAGGGACAACCCTTCTGGGGTTGTCCCTTTTAGCAGACAGACAGAAAGCTGATGACAGAACAGTTTCCTGAATCTTGTTTTTCACAGGTTACAATTCACAAGGTAATGACCTACACATTTTTTAAATAAAATAGAACAGTATTTCTCTATTGCTGAATAATTGTTATTTTTTGCAAACATTTTATGAACCAAAAGGTATGATTTTGGTTGATCTTAACTGATTAAGCTGTGAATTCCACTCAAAATCACAGATCATTTCAGCTGGAAGAAATAAGCGTGAGATTTTACTAAATTAAAGAGGAGGTTTCCTATCTAGTGGTCTAAGGGGCGACTCCATATGACATGAAAACTTGTCTACATCTTCTGCCTGAGGGGCCTTAGACCTTCATCTCCCACCTCTCAAAAGAATCCCCACAATACAGGGCTACACAGTATTCTGGAGTGATTGGTTCTCAGTCTTTTCTTGTTAGAGAAGTTCCGCTTTGTAAAACAAATTTCAATATTTAGTGGACAAGAAAGATACCATGAGAATGGTTCAGTGATCCAGTGCTTTATGCACTCTGGAAAAGGGGGATACCCAGGGCACGTCCAGAAGTGCATGGACGTTTGGTTCCCTGGAGACAACTAGCAGCAGTGCACCTTGCACTGCAACTACATGTCCTCAGGGAACACCTGTGTCACATGCACTTTGACATGTGGCAAGTTTCCCTGGGCGTGGTAGGGGAGGCTGGGCTGGCACCAGCAGCCTTGCCTGGGGTGCTGGGGGCCTCCCAGGACTGCAGCCACGGCAATCCTGCTGGACGGAGCTCCACTTTTCAGTGGTGGGGATATCCAGGGGTAAAAAAAAAAAACACGGAAAAAAAACTGGAGCAGCGCACACTCAGGCAGCATGCCCTTGCAGTATGGAGAACACCAGACTGTGCAGTATGTGGTGCTACAAGCATGTTTGTAGCACCACATACAGCATGACAATGCTTGTCTAGATGCATCCTGAGGTTCCAGTACTTCCCTCAAAAATAGCAGGTCTCTTATTTAGCTTGTATAACAACCTGCTGTGGGGCGCTAACCACTGCCAGTGGCAATTTGTGGAAGCCTGGGACACCAGCTAGACCCATCCTTTTGTTTCCTTTGGGCTAATGAGGAACCTCAGGATCCCGGTATGGGGATACCTCCTGTAACAGCACTCAGAATAGGTAACTATTTACAATATTTATTATGTACAAGATAGATAGATAGGTATTAATTTATATTCAGATATTTACATACATACATATATTTATGTATATATACATAATGTACTATTCAATAAAATGCTTTGGCCAGATATAAGTACAATAAAAAATCTTAAAGATTTTTATACAGCCTAGTAAAGCATATCTCTAAAAGTTGTAGAACAGATAAGACATGGTTCACAAGTGCACATGTTATGTAAATGTCTTATGCAGATTCTTTTTTAACAGTGAGAAAGCAGTACCCAGTAGTACAAAATGCTATACATATGTAGCAAAGGTTGTGAAAAATGAGCAATTTTACCTTGTAGTACTTGAGAAATAGCTTTCTGATAGCTAAACTAAAGGCTGCCTGGTAATGCATTATGCAAGATTTTACATAAATGACATATTCTACAATCAAATATTTAATTATGGAAATTTCATTTTATAAAGTTCACCTACTTCCAATGAAGCCAATAGATGTTTTGACATAAAATGGAAGAAGGATCGGGCACAAAATGTAAAATGACTTTAAAAAACGTTTTAGAGACAGGGATCAGTGTGAGTAAAACTGACAGACAATAATATCTTTAAATCACGAGTAATTATTTTTGCAGCGTTCACAGTGAAACATGCATTTCTCTCAATTAAAAAAGTATATGTGATCAGTGTTGTAAATGAAACAGAAGAAATTGGTTCTTATATCTGGTATATTGCCCAGAGCACTTAAATTGACCTTTTAGGAGGGTAAAAAATTCTTCTATCCAGTTGACTGTACAGTCAATATCAACTGTAGCAAAGGGTTTTTTCAACCTAGCAAGGTAACCCCTCAGTGAGACTAATTAGTTTTCTCTGAAAACATCTACGTTATTGATCTGAGATTTGAAAACACTATTGATGTACAGTAGTCAGTTACACATGTATGAGAATTATCTTTATGGGAATTTTAAAGAAGAAATAAGGAAAATATTACATTTCTCTGGCTTTTATTTTTTTGTAAACAGATCTCAGAAATAGAGAAACTCATTTTGTCAACACTTTGAATTTTATGATTGCCATAAGACCAGCTTATAAGTAACATATAATTTACGTAAACTATACTGAACCCTTTATTGGAAACAAATCTTCATGTTTACTAGTAGGATTTTTAAATGATTTCTGAAAACATGCAAATATATGGCCTATTTCATTCTCACACTGGATCTGTATATTGTAAGAAATATAAATACTGGTACTTGTTTTACCTAATATACTAGAGATATGATGTCCCCAGATTGAATGAATCCCTGTTATAAACAAAGCATGAATATGTGTCAGTACCAACATCGAGTTCCTCGGTTATAAAATCTCTCAAGTGTTATTGGCTATATTCTGCCTTTGAACATGCATGCAACAAATTTAACTGAAATCATTACAAGTATAATTTAACCATTCATAGAGGGTCAGCACAAGGCTCATGCACCACTTCAGTCTCACTGATGCCCTTGTATTAGAAATAGGGCACCCATTTTTATACTGAGGGTGATAATCATTGGAATAAACTACCAAGGTCAGTAATTCAATAAAAATATTGAGAGCCCAATAAGACCCAATGCCTTTCTGTAATTTCTAATTTAGTCATGTTATTGGGCTCAAAGCAAGAATAACTGGATAAAACTATATGGCCTATGTTTTGCTAGAGGTCAAACTAGATAATCTAATGATCCCTTCTGACCTTAAACCTATTAATCTATGCTGAATTTCATTCTAAGGATCTTCTGTGCATATCCAAGGGCAGAATTTGGTCCTAATTTGAAATGCATTTCAACTGACTTTTAAGGGCCTCATCCTTTGAGGTGATCAACAACCTCTGATTTGTTTTTAGCCCTTATGGCATTTTTCATTTTAGCCCTTATGGCATCTAATATAGTAGAAAGGGCACTGGACCCCAATCACTGTCCATCAGTACATGGAAAGCTTGTTCTGTCAGTGAGACTACCCCAACGCCCAACTTTTAGATTCTATACTCTCCCCCCAGCTCTCCCACTGGATTTCTTCCAGGTGCCAACTCTGCTTTGTTACACCACTGTAGCAGAATTGGAGAGGCTCAGATTGTTAAGAACAGAAAATCCACATACAAAGCACAACCCGCTCTGTGATAAGTTGTGGTTCTATATGCACAAAGCCTAAACATTCTCATATTGTTAGTCTTTCAAGTTCATAGCTTATTTATGAATTTGGGTTGAAATTCTTAAAGAAATATTTCTCTCTTATTTCCCTTTTGTATTCTTATGTATTTTCTTTCCTGTTAAGTTGTGAGATATGCAAAAAAGTAACTTGAGCAGTTCCCGCCCGCCCTTTTCAAAGTATTGCTCTTCACAACCATACAAGCATTCCTATTGACTTCAGTGGGACTGTCTGTGTGTTTAAAGTTAAGCATATGCTAAACTAGGCTTTGCTGGATCAGCACAGGTTTTCTCAACTCAAGCAAGGAAAGATTCCTTGGACTTCCCTGCCAGACTAGGCCAATGTCCTTAGAATATTAATTTGAAAATTAGTTGATATAAACTACAAGAGCCACAGAAACTACTACGTGGTGACAAAGCTGAACACTCACTGGGCGCATGCATCTACACACATGCTAACTGCACAGTAGCTGAATAATACGGTACAGTAATGTGTCACAAACAGTGCTAATACATTACTGTGCTGTATTATTAGGCGATTGCACAGTAGCATCACTTAAAAGACATTCGACGGTGCTACTGCGCAGCAACTCAAGTTACTGCATATTTATTTAGTACTTGATTACACAAGTACTAAATAAAAGCACAGTAACCACTGCACATTCAGTGGGCACACTTGTGTAGATGCACCCACTGAATCCAATAAGAGCTAGATCAGACCCTAACTGGATAGGTCTTTCCTGGTACCTGGCTTCTGGTTGGCAGAAACAACACTAGGTCTGTTGTAGAGCTTACATTTTCTGTTGAAAATCCAACCATGAAAGGTAAATTGATGTGGTTTTTATGGTTATTTCTTTTTCTTTTTATGCCATTTCAGTTGCCATGGCTGATATTTAATCTTAAATATTAGTAGGCCTGAAAAAAGTAACCAGAAGAAAGGCAGAGCTTTCTACATGACAGGGCTGAGCTTTTTCCAAAATGCACATTAAAAAGATAACCCATATCCTTCTGTTACCCTGTCCATACTTGGCATGAGGCTTGAAAAAAAACATAAGAATGTGTTTACACTTTTCAATCAATTCTGATATTATATTTCATATATATATATATATATATATATATATATATATATATGTTCAAAGACAGATAACATCCAGATTATCAAATGTTACTCTCTTCCCACCAGCCAGTGGACATGTCTACACATTCATTAATATGCGGTACTTATTCTGCATTTAATTTAGTACTTGCTTAATGAAGTACTAACTAAATTTGTAGTAACACACGCTATTGTGCAGTAGCACTGGTGCATTGTTTTTTTGTGATGCTTACTGCACAGTAGCCTAATAACACTGCACAGTAGCGTATTAGCATGGTTTTTTACCAGCACACTACTGCACAGTGTTATTAGGCTACTGAGCAGTAAGTATCTTGTGTAGACGCACCCAGTGAAACCATTCATTGATAATCTTTTTGCTGTCACAGACCAATCTGTCAAACAGCCTGGCACCAGCAAGACATTGAATTCACACTTGAACTCATGCCAACATAACTTTCCATGGCAACATGCTCTTACAGGCATAGTACACAGAAAGCACAAATCTTGCAGTTCAGTAGCTGACTACTGAATAACTTCCATTTCAACAAATCTTGATTCTGCTTTACATTTCCTGGATTTAGCTATGTACTGAGATTATTTATTTTTTTTAAATGATCTTAAGATCTATCTATAGCCCACCTTGTATACCAGTAGCTGACAGTATGTGGGGAATGACTGATGAATTTTTTCAAAGCCAAGAGCACTTGGTTTTGGATGGTGAAGACCAGCAAAGATATTGCTTATGGCAACATCATGGATGTGTACACAGAAGACAATGGAAACAGATTAGAAAATAAGTAAATGGCATCAAGACCTCCTCTTCCTTTCGTTAGCAAAGTAATCCATTCTCTCTTCTTCTCATCTTCATAAGGTAAATGAACACATGTAGCACTTGTAACAAAGGGGAGCAAGTAGGGGCTGAGTGCCTAGAGTGAATATTGGTGTTTCTCCTTTTTAACCCATTCCCAGCTAGTTGAAGAGACTGTACCAGCCCCTGAATCTTTTGCTTATTGCTTCTTTGTATAATTAAGCAAAGTAATGAGACAAAGTAATCTGATCAGTCTGCTTGAAACCATACTCGTGGCTAAAAACACAGGTTGGTTTAAAGGCAGTGTTGCCAACTGTCTATAGTTTATGGACAGTCAGTAAAAAATCAAGCTAAAGATGCCTGTCCATGAAGTCCGATAAAAAAAAATGCAGCTGTCTGTAAAAACTGTAAAATAAAAAAAGCAGAGCTTGTTTCAAGACCCTGATCAGAAAAAAGCTGGGTACAGTGTTGAAGGACAGACAGAGAACTGCAGTGCCACCTGGTGGCTGAGCAGGAGCACAACACCCTGCAGGGAGCCTTGTCTCAGAGCTTCCTAGACCCTTCCCCTCCAACCAGGTGTTGCTGCTACTGCTACTGAATCCCATTGGCTTCCTATAATACTGCTGGGTATTATAGACTTCTATAAGTCTATAAGAAGATAGAAGATAGACTTCTTTGGGTGTTTATGCCAGGATAGAGTGGTAAGTCTGGGGGGTGGGGGTGGCACCATGATGCAAGGTGAAATGGAGGCATCAATGTGCAGCTGAATAGTGCATCCCAGCAGCAGAGGAAGAACACTGTAAAACCATTGCTATAGTCAAACAGGGTTGTCAATCTCAGGAAAAAAATACTGCAGACTTTTTACTGACTACCAAACTTTTTTTACTTTTTTATTAAAGGTGATGTTAAACCCCTACATTTGGACCCAGCCCTTCTAACTGAGACCTGGAAGCAGGGCAGGGCCTAGCAGAAGAGTTATATTTAGATTATGTAACAACCGATATGAGTAAAAACATTTGTCAATAAAAAAGGTAGGCTGTTAGTAAAGTTTGCAGATTTTCAGTAAAAAAAAGTCTTTCATCAGCCACCCATCTTTAAAGTTAGGCAACAAAGATAGACTCAATAAAGTGTTTGAAGCAGGGGGGAAAGCAAACTTATAGAGGAGGCGCACTTATTCTTAAGCTGCAACCATTATTTTCTTTTAAAATTGGCCAACTGGCAGTCTTGTGGAATTTGCTATTGGACAACAGCAGCAGAGGGTGCCACTTTCTACCCATATAAGTCAGCATTTGGTTGTTTAGAAGTCCCTAAATTACCTTGTATTTGTATACAGGTGTAACCTGCAAGTGAGAGTTACTGTAAATTATCATGGCAGAAATGTAAAGGGTGATTATCTTTTTATAACAATAGAAATGTCTTTCTGCAGCTGAATATCACAAAAGAACAGCTGGAAGAGAAACCAATGGTGAGAGGGAGAATTAAGCACTGTTCAGATTTTTTTAAATCAACTGAAATCAAGACTCAGGGATGTATTGAGTCTTCTAACTGCATTGTTCATCCAAACAAACAAGGGTTTCCATATTCATTAAACTAAACTTCTTAAAGCCTTCTTAGACCTTAAAACTGTCTTAGACCTGAGGAAGGGCATTTGATGCCCAAAAGCTTGTCTGACATCTCTTCAAACTAAATAGTTGGTCCAATAAAAAATATAACTAAAAATCCTTGCCTTCCTAAAAAAAGAAGATTGTGTTGCTTCTGATGCTTTAAAAAGGTCTGAAAAAAGATAACAAGATGATGTTACCAGGGAGGCAGTTCCATCTGTGGATGGAGATATGTCTTTGAACAATAACAACTTTATGCAATTGCACAATTATTTAAGGAATATAGAAGAACCTACACATAGGGAGTCTGATGCTCTAAAACAGTGGTACCTAGCCTTTTTGACCTGTAGGCTAGATAAGCAGATCACAACAGTGGGGGCTTGATTTGCACATGTGGTGGAGGAGCAGGGGAGCATGGCCCAGCCCTGATTTGGTCCCACAGGAGAATGGAGCATTGTCCAACCCATCCTGGCAGTAGAGGGGGAAAGGATGTGGTCTGCCCCCCACACAATAGCACAGGGCTCGAGAATTTGGTGTGGGGAAGGGTGCTGTATGAATTGCCACTGCTCTCCCACCACTAAATTTCCCTAACCATGATGAATCTCACGGGCCAGATACCATGGCTCCATGGCCTAGATTTGGCCCATGGGCCAGGGATTGAGGACCCCTGCTCTGAAAGAGTCTGCCAGATGTCCAGTAATCAATAAAGGAATGGCAAATCTGCCATTTGCTTGTTAATGATAGACTAGTGCCCACAAATTGTAAGCAGACAAGGTTCTTTGGGTGAATCTGACATCTTTTATTAGATCAACTTAAATAATTGGGGAAAAAATGTAAGCAAGCTTTCGGATTCAAAAACCCTTCATCGGGCTGAGGAAGTTTCAGCAGTTGGTGTGTGCTCTTCCGGGATGGAATGAAAAATAAAGAAGCCAGAGGCTGGGCTGGTATGCATACAAGATAGGCAGTCAGTGAAGATGTAGATTGAGGAGTCCTTACAAATTGTAATGACTTTTTTGGATAAGAATGGAAGAAATTTTGTAGAATTTTATACCAGTTTTCAAATAGATCACTACTGGGTTTGCTCTTACACTTCAACTGATTCTATTTACTGCTTCTCCTGTAAATCATTTAGCTCTGGAGATTTTTATTTAGCTTGAAATGGTGTTCAAGACTGAAAATACATACCAAGTACCCTAGTGAAACATGAGAAATCAGCAATTCATATGTATAACATCATATGTAGAGGGACTTAAGAAAGCTGACTGAAGCAATATTGTATGCTTGATAAAGAAAACCAGCACTAAATTAGACCTTTTCATTGCATCATGCTCCACAGAATAACATATCTTGTATTAAAAGATAGAATAGAGAAGTTCTATTCATCACAAAATGGGAAAATTTGTAAATCTCCAGTTTCTTGCAAAATAATGATCCTATTAATAATAATTCATCTGATGAATTATCTTGAAATAAATTAATAGTTCTTATAATGAAAAAATATTCTAAATAAATTTGTTCATATTCCTGGGAACTTGCTCAAATAGGAAATTACTGTTTTCTGGCATTCTAACTGCCATGAAATATAATACACATCTTGTTTTTGAAAGGCAGAATGAAGAAAAAATAATTTTTCCAGAGTTATGCTTGCATAGAGCAGAAACAAAGACAAATCTTCAACTGACTCACCCTCCCTTTCCTCCTTGACAAGGATGAAACCCTAGATGCTGCTGAAAATTGGCCTCCATGGGTGGATCTATGATTTTGAAAAGAGCTAACAAGTTTCCAGGGCTGTGAAATAAAAGGAGAGATACCAGGAGCAGTTAGCAGACAGAAAAATTTCCCTAAGAAAAATTACCTTGATTAGTGGAACATCACGACAATCATTAATACCTGTGGAGAGAGAATCATTAATACTTGTAGAGTGAAGAACAATGGTCTCCCTAAGCTGGTTGAATAGTAATGCCACAGCTGCTGCACTAGGGAGCAAGGAACAAAGAAAGCTGTTTCTGTCCCATGTTGGAAATCAGCTTCTCCGCTTAACACATGCACCTCAATTTTAGGGGACTTATTTTGGGGGTAAGGGGAGGAAGCTGCATGTTGTACATGAGAAAATATGGTATTTCTAGTTTGAAAAAGGCTTTGAAATTTGATTTAACTGCACTAAAGGCCCTTGTGAACAAGATCAGATGACAACAATTCTTAAATTTGTTTTTACAGAAGAAACAATTGAGGTAAGAGAAGGCAGGCACTGGAAAATATTTCATTGGATTTTTGAACATGCCAGACTCTACTCATTCTGGAGTGACAGGAGCTGTCCTTGAACAGTTAAAAATAGAATCTATGGTTAAGGGTGTCACAATGAGGCAAATATGGAAAGAATTACAACAGTGGTGCATTCTTTTAAACAAAAAATTATAAGATGGACAGCCTGATAAAGAGAACTTCTCTGGCATAAATATGTTGGACTTTTGGATTGAGTACCAAGTTTCTTGGCAAGCATTCTGCAACTGGAACATACCCAGCATTCACACTGGAGTTATGCTACAAAAAATAAGCCTTTGTTATCACTAAGCAACAGTGGTTAATTAAATTTTCTTGGTATTTCATTGGAGCTTTAGGGAGGAAAATGGTCCAAAGTTGTTCTGGCTGCCTTAAGCCCTGCCTGTCTCCAGGATGTAGATGCCTTACTCTGAAGGATGTACTTTAAATCCCCTCCTGGATTAAAATACCTGTATCAGTCCATGGCTACTGATGATGTCTACAAAATAGTGCTAAGTGCCTGAAGGAAACACAGACTGACTTCTCTTATCTCTCTGAATGGGATTCAAATCCATATGTCCCCAAAATATGCCCTAGCCATGAGGCAACAGGATGTTTCAGGACAGGGTGTTTGTTCCCGTATCTTGAAGCTGTTCAACAGTTCATAGACTAATCAAAGATTCATCAAGTAAAAGGAAGAGAGGTAGAGCCCCATCTTTTATCAACTAACCCACTAGTGAAGGTGCTTATCCAGGATATGGGAAGCACAGGCTCTGCATAGATTAATTAATGATTCATTGGACCAGAGTGCCATGATGTGATAGATATGAGTTCAAATCTTTTCTTTCCTTAAAGGGATTTATATTCTATTCATAGGCATTTTACACCTTTGTGGAAAGTGCCCAAACCACCATGCCATAAGATTCATCGCAGTTCCTCCTTTTGAAGTTGTTGCACTTTGCATAGACTACTAAGAGGACACATCCACACACACTGCTATGGCACCGTTGTTACTGTCTCATTATTTAGCACTTCGTTTTGAAAGTACTAAAAGACAGTGCAGTAACAGCCCATGCTGTGCCATGCATGCTATGCACAGTTATTTTTAGGCACTACATTGCCATAGTGATGCACTATAATGAGGGCGTGCATCGCTAAAGCGACATAGCTGTAGCGTCACAGTTTTTGCCCGCGGAAGCTATGGCACCATAGTGTGTTGCTACAGTGACGTAGCATGATGTGGAGACGTGCCCAGCAAGTCATAGGACTCCAGTGCTGCTCTTTGGAAGTTAACAAAGGAAGTTAACAAAAAGAGGATATCTTCCTACCCTAGAAAATATGGTAAAATCAGTGGAGCTGACTTGTGAAATCTATGTATCTTTTTTCAGAGACTTATGTGTGCAGACAGACCAGAACCAAGGTTTTGTCTCCTTAACATGTCATACAGCATACCTATACCAACATGCTGGGAAATGTACATAGAGCCATGTACAGAAATAATATTGTTCATGTTCTCTTTCTGCTCCTTCTCTAAGCCCAGGACAGGAGGAAAATTAGCAAGGCATGAACAAGTGTTTGTTCGTAGGAATGGGTCTGGGATGTGTTGTAAAAGAGTAGATGCAAAGGTTAGAACCAGCTGGTATGTGAGAGCTAGGTGAGTGAGACTGCCACTGGAGGACTAGAAGAGAGTAGTTATGGAATCTGATATGTAGAAAGTACTGGGAAGAGCAATGGGAAGGGGAACCTGGAGGATATGGAAGGTGAGGAGCTCTATTTTTGCTTTTTATATCAAGAATGGATGTAGGTAGTATAAAGTCAATCAGGACTCATTGTGGAGATGGTATCTTTTATTAGACCAAGATTTTTGCAAAAAAAAAAGCTTTAATTGCAAGCTTTCAGGCACAAACACCCTTCATCAGGCATTGGAGAAAAGATTGTAAAAGTTCTCCTTGGGCAGAAATGAAAGTTCATATTTCATAGGATTTCACAGAGGAGTCAATAGATGGAAAAATCCTCTGGGCAGTCAGCTCATAGCTGGTATAGAGCCTCTCAACTCCTGTGAGGATCTATGATGACGCAAATTACCTGGCAACAAAGGCAGGAGCAGGATCTCAGGTTTCAGGCGGTCACAGTTGCTTCCTGCTTGGGACAATATGATTTTATTTTTAAAAATTGGCTAAAATTCGATCTCTTCCATGTGTCAGGTATCTACTTCCTGTAGGTAGTATATGATTTTCAGGCTGCAAAAAAGTCGATATCTGCCATGTGTCAGGTACCTACTTCCTTTAGGTAGTATATGATTTTCAGGGTGCGAAAAAGGCATCTCCGCTGGGATTTTTTATTGTTTTGTTTTATTTTTCCTAAACAGATTTCATTTTAAGAACTGGGATAAGGGGGGTGGAAATGGAACCTGTTCTGCCACAGTTCTGCCTAGAATGCATTTTTATGTGTATGTTAGAATCCCCTGTAAAATTATAGGGGTTTATAAAGGAAATGCTGACAGACCCTTAACCACAGCAGTGTGAACAAATGAATAACAATATACATATTCTTCTTGCTAATAAAGTTTTATTGCCTAGAAATTCAGTGCAGAATTAGTCTATTGATTTTACAGAGAATTTTTAAAAGATAGGCTTCACAGTGCTTTCCTGATTCCCTGATGCGAAAAACAAATAGTTTGAATTGTTTTAAATTTACTGAGGGGGTCAGAAGTGAACTTGACTAGATTTCTCTAATCATTTGCTGTGCACTGCCTGCTTGTGAAAGTTTTAAAGACTTAATCATGATTTAAAAGGAATGTAATGGTTCATTCTGACTTGAGAAGGAATTAAAACAAAATATCCATTTTTTATTCATAGAACTTGGGTCATCACTTATTTCATTTTTTCTTTGATTTTACACTATTTCCCAAAAGGCTCCCCCATTAATATTAATTTATGAATTCTCCTTACTCTGATTTATGTCTTTTCAATATATTTAAAACTATATCAATATTAAGTTATTTTTCCCTGGTGAGTGACTTGCATAGAGTTTATATTAGAAATATTTAAAAATATATCCTAACAATCAAGGAGTCCTTCTACTTTGGACTGGATGTTATATACCTATAGAGGTATATATGCTGTTACAGTTGTGCAATTTAATACTATAATGATTTGGAAGTCCCCCTCCAACTTAATATGATATTTTATAGCAATAAGCCAGATCACTGCTGTAGCAATATTGTATAGAATAGTATTTTTAACTAATATGTCAGAATACTGTATTAATATTCCATAAGGGATCATTATAAGGTCTAAGCCCTTCTGTAGACACATATGCCACTGATTCTACTAGAAACTGGACCCCATGTTGCAGAGTGCTGACTCTACTGAGAAGTGATGAATATATTCAACTCTCATGGATCTTAAAGATCCTCTACACCTTTCAAAAGCCTACAGTCTGAGTCTAGGGCATGCTCATCCCTATCAATGCCATAATATGTACATCAGCCCTATTTTAGTTAATGTAAAAGTAATCTGGCAAAAGTAATCTACAAGAGATGGAGGTGTGTCAAACCTCCAAGATTACAGGCAGATACTGTATTACAGGCAGATACGAATTAAGGCATGTGGTCCTTAAGGATGTATGTGCAATCAAATGTGTTCTGTAATAGCATCTGACTGAATTAAACCTTCAGAATGGATGGGAGTCAGAATGCACGTTTTACCATGTGGTTCTCCTCCCAAGCATGGAGTTTCAGATTATCATATTCAAACACAGCAAGCTAGAATCAGGTCTATTTGGTCAGTTGTATTTAGACTTATTATAAGTGTTCCGTGCTAATATAGCTCAGCTTATCATTATAATAGTATTACAAAAATTAGTGTACATTCCCGTGATGATCTTCTTCAACACATGATAATGATGATACGATGTAACATAAGAACATATGGGGGACTTAATATAGCTCCTTTTTAAGCAAAGGATCAGTATGATGTGCATGGGACACTGCTGCTTTGACTTGCTGAAAATCTACATAATGCTGAAATTGATTACTTTGCTAATTACGATTGTTGACTGTCTTCTATTACTGTGTCAATAACAAAGATAGAGCTCCTGTTGGAATGCTTCAATATAATTGACATCTGTATTAAATCTAGTTGTGCAATCATTCTCTTTCTATGTTTATGCTGAAAATAAACAGAAATATACTGAAAGCAACTCATTCATTCAATAGTAAGTGATGCTCCAGAAAACTTCTATTAACTCATATGCTACTAATTCTACCAGAAAATAATTTATTCAAACTGCTTATAAGAGTAATGACAAGAGTGGATTTTATCACCTGTGAGGTGGGACAGGACTTTGTATTATTACTGTTCTTTCTTATTGTCACTGTCCTACCCACCTGGCCAACTGTGTGCAACTAGAGGTGCATGGGGACTGGCATACCTGCTCCCCTTCATTCTTATATTTCAGTGAATGATATACTTTTTCATAGATATACATGTTATCCATTCCCTGGATGATCCTTAAGGTTAGGGACAGACATTACACATAAGTGATCAGAAACTGGTTTAAATCTGTAACTGAACAAATATTCAGTGCACATAAACCAGTTTCAAAATGGCCAAAACCAGTTTGAGATAAACCTGGATGAATGTAGTATCAGACTTAACTGATCTGGCTCAAACCGGTGTATGCATTGTCTGTCCCAGACCTCTTCCTAGTTTAAGTTAAACCAAACTCCTCCAGCATCCCAACATGCTCAATAGGCTAGGCAGGGCTCTGCTCTCTACTCTCTAGCTGAAGCAGAGGCAGGGCGTGGCCAGATGCTAGCCTGCCATGGCCCCTGAGGCAAATTCCTCCCTCCATCCCCTCTCCCCCTCTGGCAAACCCTGTGGACCACAGCTGAGGTTTGCCAGCCTCAGCCATATCTCCATTGCTTGCCTGCAGCCAGGCAAGGAGGAGGTTAATTCCCCCGCTGGTGGCTGGCATCCCATGTGGTGTGTCGTACTAGCCCTGGCTGGTGCCTAACCACACACCCTCCACTCTACCAGGGAGGGGTGAGAGCCTTGAAGGGAATCTCTCTTCCCTCCCCTTTGGCAGTGACTGGCAGGCATGCTTTAGCAACCCCTGGCTTCTGGTTTGAGCCACTGCAGGCATGTGGCTGCATTTCCAGATTTAACAGAGAATGTCTGTCCAGTTATTAATCATAGATTTCATAGATTTCATAGACATTAGGGCTGGAAGGGACCTTGCGAGATCATCAGGTCCAGCCTCCTGCCCAAGGGGCAGGAAGTCAGCTGGGGTCAGATCTCCCCAGCAAGATAAGCATCCAAAAATTTCTTAAAGGTATCCTGAGTAGGTGCTAGCATCACTTCTGTGGGGAGTCTATTCCAGACTCTGGAGACTTGGATGGTAAAGAAGTTTTCTTCATGTCCAGTCTAAAATGGTCTTCCAGCAGTTTGTGACCATTAGACCTTGTCTTCCCTCGGGGTGCCCAGGTGAACAGACACTCTCCCAGTTCCTGATGCACACCCCTTCTATATGAATAGGCTGCCACCAAGTAACCCCTGAGCCTTCACGTCTCCAGGCTGAAGACTACCATGCCTCTCAGCCTCTCCTCATAAGACCTGTTCTCTTGACCTCTAATGATGTGTGTGGCTCTCTCAAGCTTATCCACATCCTTTCTAAAGTGTGGAGCCCAGAATTGGATGCCATACTCCAGCTGCAGCGTCGCCAAGGCCAAGTAAACTGGGAAGATGACTTCTTGGGTCTTGCTTGAGATGCATCGGTAGTTGCAAGCCAGACCTTTATTTGCTTTGCTGGCTGTGGCATCACACTAGTAGCTCATGTTCATCATGAGGTCAGTCATGACCCCAAGTCTCTTTTGGTTGTGGTGCTAGTAAGTGTAGCACTACCAAGCCTTTAAGTATGATGTAGGTTTTTTCTCCTGAGGTGGAGCACCTTGCATTTCTCTATGTTGAATGTCCAGGTTTTGATCCACCCACCTTGCAAGCCTGCCCAGGCTGGCCTGAATTACCATTCTATCATCTAGCATGACTACACTGCTCCATAATTTGGTGTTGTGTGCAAACTTAGCCAATCTGCTTCTGACACCCAAATCCAGATCATTTATGAATATATTAAAGAGTACTGGTCTGAGTACTGAGCCCTGGGGGATGCCTCTGGTCACCATGTGCAATGCTGACTCAGTTCCATCGACTATCACTCTCTGGGTTTGACCACGGAGCCAGTTTCTCAGACATCAGACTCTAAGGTTGTCGAGGCCACGGTTCCCCAATTTTACCATGAGAACATCATGGGAGACCAAGTCAAAGGCTTTTTTTTAAATATATGTGTGAGAGGGGCAGTAAAAGCCCCTCTAGTGTGTCCCAGACCCCCACCCCATGAGCCCCGATACACACCGCAGGAGTCCAAATGAGTGGCAGCCAGGGAGAAACACCGACGCAGGTTCCACAATTCTAGAGCTGCCTGAGCCTGCATACCAGTGATCAATGGGGTCAGAGCTTCAGAGCAAAGTGGGCTGCTCAAAAAGCAGCTGGGAGTACAGCTGAGTGGCGGGGGGGGGGGGAAGGGGGTGCGGGCCGGGAGAAAGAGTGGGATGCCAGCTGGGAGACACCATCTGTGGAGCCAAGGATCACAAGCCTGGAGTGCAGGGAAACAGAGCAGAGCATCTGCCAGAGGGCTCCGGCAGACCAGGAGATTGACCACAGGTCAGCTGGGACCTGGAGGCAGTCACTTTGGGAAGACAGATCAGGGTGGGGCATGGGGTGGCTGCCCAACCCCACAACTACTAGGAGGGAAGGGATGGGCGAGTTCCCCTTCTGCTCTCCCCCCCCCCCCCCCCCCCCCGAGTGACCAAGCGGGCACTGAGAGACAGGATCCCAGGGGTCCGTCGGCAGAGGCTGGATATTTTCTGTTGGATTCATTTTGAGTTCCAGGTTGGGGCAGGTTTAGATGCCCCAGCCAGCCCAAAGTTGAGGAACCAGTTGACAGGAAGATTGTGCTGGCCGATAAGGCCCAACCCATTCCAAGGCAGGCCGTCTGGATGAGAAGAGATCATCCAGGGGAAGACCTGCAAGGTGCAGTGTTTTCCCCAATAAAGAACATCAAAGATATGACAGGCAAGTAGGAGCAGCACCCATACCATCTAGGTGGCACCAGAGCCCAATCTCAACCTGATGTCACTTGGGAGCAAAGCACCTATCAAGAAGGGGCCGAAGCCCTACAACACTTACAAGCAACAGTATGACATCAACCTCCTCTTCTTTGTCTAGGTGATGCGTCACCTGGTCATAGAAGGAAATGAGGTTGGTCAGGCAAGACCTACCCACAATGAAGACATGTTGGTCAAGCAGGACCTACCCACAATGAAGCAATTTAAGCTGTGCAGCTTAGACTAACCTGCAAAGAGTGAATCAATTCAGGCTCGGACTTTTTGAATGCCTGTCCCTAGCCCTAGTCTTCAGTATACCTCCTGGGTCAATGTCATACCTTTTACAAAGCAACTTCTGGTGCTCTGGTGAAGTGCCTGAAGACTGGAAGAAGGCCAATATGGTGCCTATTTTCAAGAAAGGGAGGAAAGTGGATCTGGCAAACTACAGGCCCATCAGCCTAACCTCTATCCTGGGGAAGGTCTTGAAAAAGATTATCAAAGAGGCTATTCTTAACAGACTGGCTGACAGAAACATCCTGAGAGATAGCCAGCACGTGTTTGTTGCGGGTAGGTCTTGCTTGACCAATCTTATTTCCTTTTATGACCAGGTGGCCTATCACCTGGACGAGAGAGAGGAGATTGATGTCCTATAGCTTGACTTAAAAAAAGCCTTTGATCTGGTATCCTATGATCACCTCTTGGCAAAACTGGCTAACTGTGGCCTCAGCCTCACCACGATCCACTGGCTGGGAAATTGGCTCCATGGTAGGACCCAGAGGGTGGTGGTTAATGGAAGTCAATTATCATGGTGTGCTGTGACCAGTGGGGTCCCTCAAAGCTCTGTCCTAGGGCCTATATTATTTAACATCTTCATTAATAATGTAGACGTTGGTGTCAGAAGCGGACTGGCCAAGTTCGCCGACGACACCAAACTCTGGGGTAAAGCATCCACACCTGAGGACCGGAAGGTTATCCAGGCTGACCTTGACAGGCTCGAGAAATGGGCGGATGAGAACCTGATGGTGTTTAACAATGAAAAATGAAAGGTTCTCCACCTTGGGAGGAAAAACCTGCAGCCTGCTTATAAGCTCAACAGTGCTACACTGGCTAGCACTATGAAAGAAAGGGACTTGGGGGTCATGATTGACCACAAGATGAACATTAGCCTTCAATGTGATGCTGCAGCTAGTAAAGTGAGCAAAATGCTGGCTTGCATCCATAGATGCTTCTCAAGCAAATCCCAGGATGTCATTCTCCCATTGTACTTGGCCTTGGTGAGGCTGCAGCTGGAGTACTGCGTCCAGTTTTGGGCTCCACAATTTAAAAAAGATGTGGAGAAGCTTGAGAGAGTGCAGAGAAGAGCCACACGCATGATCAGAGGTCAGGAAAACAGATCTTATGATGAGAGGCTGAGAGCCATGGGACTCTTCAGCCTGGAAAAGCACAGGCTCAGGGGTGATCTGGTGGCCACCTACAAGTTTATCAGGGGTGCTCACCTGGATCTGGGGGAACGTCTGTTCACCAGAGCGCCCCAAGGGATGACAAGGTCAAATGGTCACAAACTCCTCCATGACCGTTTCAGGCTGGACGTAAGGAAGAACTTCTTTACTATCCGAGCCTGCAAGATTTGGAATAGACTTCTGCCAGAGGTGGTTCAAGCACCTTCTTTGAACTTCAAGAGACATTTGGATGTTTATCTTGCTGGGATCCTATGATCCCTGCTGACCTCCTGCCCCTGGGGCAGGGGGCTGGGCTGGATGATCTTCCAAGGTCCCTTCCAGCGCTAGTGTCTACGAATCTATGAAGCTATGAAACTTATATTAAGTCAAATCTAAAGAAATGTCACAATCCCATTGTTAAAACCCATTTCTTTTGGGCATGAGTTCGTCATGCCCTGTATCTCTTGTAATCACCTGTTATAGAAAAATATCAGTACAAAATTAGCTGCAGAGGAAGATCTTTATTTTCTGTTTCAATGCTTAAAAGAAAGACTGTATTAATGTTGTACTTCATCCCTGTTGTGTAAGAGTACAAGCTGGAAGCTTCCTTGGACAGAAAATGTTTGACACTGTAGGTATCATTAGGACTATTTTACTTTGTAGACGTCTTTCTATGAACTATATATAGCCCACCTGCGTCTCTTCCAACATGCAAAGGGATCTTTCCAAAATAAACTAATTAGTAAAAGAAAATTATGAGAATTAACAAGCTATAAACTACTTATTGCTCTTTGTGAAAATTACATCACTATATACATAGTAATAGTATGCAAATTTACATAGTATTACTACATACATACATACATAGTAATTACTATATACATAGTAATTTTCATAAAGAGTAAGTAGTGTGTGTGTGTGTGTGTGTGTGTGTGTGTGTATATATATATACATACAAATAGAATCTGGCATATATATATATATATGCCAGATTCTACTTTTAACAGTAACATAAATATTTCTGTTAAAAAAAATATAAGCTCCTCAGGAAAAAGGATCAATTTTTAAAATGTCAGAAACAACAAAACAATTACATCTGGACATTTCTAGGGAATACATTTCAAGCTAACTGTTTCTTTCCCCTCCAGGAAACATGGACTTTCATCGCTCAAAGGGAACTGATGAGGTGCTAATCTATGTTGTTTCTCCTCCTATTTCTGCATTCACAGATAACAACAGATAACACAGTACTCCCATTTCTTTTCTTTACTTAGTTAAAGCATAACCTTAATACTCTTTCTACTTGCTTTCTCTATTATCTTCATGTACATATTACTTATCAGTAAAGGCTTTAGAGACTATTTTTCAATTATATTGTTATAAATATGCTATTTCTATATTTGAAGGACAAAAAATTAATAAATTGAATTTTAAAAGAGTATCTTTTGAATAATGGAAACTTGAACTTGCCCACAACCCACACTTTCCATTGATGTGGCAGGGGAATAGTTGCTTTATTAAAAGGAAACACATTATTAGGGCCTGGGGCATGGGAAGTCTGTCCTGGTAGTTAGTCACCTGAAGCATGGGTGAAATACAGGTCGAGTTCCCCATGAGCAGGGGTGAAAGAGAGGGAAGGTCTATAGAGGTCCAGCGTTAGAAGTGGAAATGTGAGTGTTAGCTAGAGTCAGGATATAGCAGGAATCAAGCTGGGATCAAGAGCCAAAACCAGAGATGAATCAGAAGACAAAGCCCGAACCAGGAACCAGGCAGTCATGAGAAGCCAGGAGTCAAACCAGAACCGGGAATCAAAACCATTCTTAGACAATGGTTTTGATACACAGTGTATAACTGCAGGGGTGGGGAATATTCAAAGGCATTAAGAGTCCTTGTCATTTAATGGTGTTTGCAGGAGGGGTTCAGTCTGCCCTCCCACCCCCACCCTTGCTTCTGGCCAGTGGTCTTGCTCCAAGTCACATATGCTTGGAGTGCCACACATGCTCCAAGTGCACTAATGATCAATATCTGCACCATCACATCATATCCCTTCTTCCTCAGGGTATCACCCAGTGACCAGTCTGCACTCCTGGACTTTGGTGAAAGCCTGACCCTGGTTCTTGGATGGTCATGTGGATCATCAGGACCTTTTTGTTTTCCTCATCCATTACAATAATGTCCATGGAGCAGCTACACTTGATCTTAACCATAAGCAATTACTAACATTCACAGATATACCAAGAGGAGGTTTTACCTTCTGTAAGCAAAAGTACAGTCTTTAACAAAACAAACTACTCGCCCACAATGTCATTTATGTTTTAAGCAGAGTTTAAAAGTCTCGTATATTAAAACAGCATTTATCAACATCGTTTTGGTAGTGTTGAAATAATGTTATAGCTGTGATAGTTCAGGAAATATGCAAAAAGCAAGGATTTCTGTGGGTGATATCTTGTCTTGGACTAATGTATGGTTAAGTGCTGGTTGGTAGCTTTGGTCCAATAAAAGATATAACCCACAGAAATCCTTGCCTCATATTCATCAGCATTGTCACACTCTTTGGGCACTGGTTGGCTGAGAATTCCTGCT
>NW_005842151.1:715369-716121 GCF_000455745.1 Alligator sinensis | reverse complement strand
GCTGAATACAGGCATTTTCACTAGGTTGCAGTCAATCTCAGACTTCACTTTGGCACTGAAAAGGTGCTGATCTCCTGCTGCATTCCATTGTTCATGCAACTTCCCTCTATTAATTTTGATCTAATTGACAATGGTTCTTGCAGGGCTTCCCAAAGTGCATCTCCATTGCTTGCAGCCTGTTAAGATTGCAGCAACACAATTACTCACTGGTTCAGGAAATCACATTACCTTTGCAAGTGTTCTTTATATTGGCGACCTATAAAATGACTTATTGACTTTAAGAACTCAACGCTATACCATGTGGATGGACCCCCCCCAGAACCCCACTAAGGACAGACACTCTGATTCCCTGTGGATAAGGGGTCAGCCTATATGGCATGACTAGTAGAGCCAAGGCACTGTTGAATTTTATGGTGTAGGCTACAATTGGAACCTTGATTTTGCACCATCTGCCTATAGAAATTACATTTAAACTCAGTAAGAGATTGTATCCCTTTGCTGTAGTGATTCCAATGGGTGGTATTAACACTCTCTGACATTCAAGCTAACTCCTTCTCCTTGCTATTAGAAAGGAACTTTATCTGTTATTTAAAGTGTGATCACTGCTGATCTCATGTTTTTTTAACCACCTCCCCTGTTCTTATACATTTATTGTACAGATTATATATATTAAGGCTAGCAAGGATCTATTACCCCATCTACTCTTACTTCCTGAATTATACAGACCTTAACATTTCACCCAGTAATTCTTG
>NW_005842151.1:707199-715359 GCF_000455745.1 Alligator sinensis | reverse complement strand
TGAACCATAAACACTATTCTGTTTGTGTGTTTAATTATCTTTCCTTAAAGCTTTTTGGAGTGTGCAGTTAAAAAAAAAATCCTCCTGTTTTATATATTCCTTCATCTTAGATTATGTTTATTGCGTCACTCGAGGCCTAGTACATTTTTTAAAAAAGTACATTATAAATAAAAGTATTGCTATTATTTATTATTTTGCTAGTTTTCATTTGATTTCTGCAACATATTTGTTTCATTCCATTGTAAGAATAGGCTAAGAGTGAAAATAAGGGGGGAAGTGAGAATCTGTCACTGCAGAATTAAAAAACAGCCCATATACACACTTCCTTTTTTTTCTTTCGGATTTGTCCATTGATTTTTCATTAAGGTCTATGTGAGTTTATATGCTTGAATAGCTTTTTTACTAAGGGCTCAAGTGGGGGTTGGACTCTGAGTCAAGGTAGAAATATAAGGGACAGTTAGAACACACAAAGCCTTATACCTTTGTACAAGCTATTCGGGTACAAAGATAAGGGGACATTGAACACCTGGTAGTTCTTCATATTTAGACTGAGTGCATAGGAAGCGGGCTGGGGAGGCAAAGAACTGGTGTGGGGGGATAAATGTGTGCTAAGAATATTATACATTACTGGTGGCACAAACCAGTACCAAATTATTCGTTTTCTTGAGGCAAGGAAATAGTATGGGCAATGGTGGCTTTATGAAATAGAATTGTTTCTCCATAACATAACAAGGCAAGTATATTATGTCAATGCTCCATACCTTACTGTGGGCTGCATGTTTGTGGCACAATCTAAGTTGGAAGAAAAAGAGCAGGAGAGCAAATATAATAAACTGTATGTGAAAATGGTTGTGTTTAACTGGTGAAATTACCTAATTCTGTTGTTACACTAGGACCTGATCTTCCAGTTCAGGTAAAGATCCCTATTTAGTTATATGGGGTGTTGTGCTTGCCTTTTAAATGTTGAGAAGCTGATTTGTTATTAGTGAGGTGTCATTCTAAAGAAAGCATATCAATAATGATTATGCTAACTACAAAATGTGTTTTCAAGGCCACTTCATTATTGTTATCATTTGCCATGTTTTAACAGCCCTGTTAATCCTGCTGAAACTGGTACTGCACAATAACACTAGATTAGCTGGATGAAAAATAGTTTTTGCCATTGCTCCATTCTCTGTTCCTGTTAGAATTGCATAAAAATAGTATTTCTTTCTCTTTACTTTCGCTGTTTGGTGTTTTCTAATGAGGAATACAATCTGAGAATAATTCCAACTATACCAACTGCCAAGACAAAAAGAATCATCATAAGGAGAAAGAGATGGGTATAATGCTTATCCATGAGATCAAAAATATATATAGAAAAGGCATTATACTTCATATGCTGTATTTGCGTTATCTCATGTACTGATGTTGTATGAACCTACCAATAAGGATAATGAAAACAAACTATATACACCAACATGGTAGAAGCAAATCTTGCTTAAAAACATACAAAGAGAGAAAGTTGGAATACAAGCAGAATAAGCAACTCTTACAGAAAATGCATGGATTTCCAAACAATAATGTGCTGAATTTCCTCCTGCTTTATAATATAATAATTAACTATAACAAAATAATTATTTGGGTTTGTGTGGAAACTTCCTCATAATGAGAATTTTGCTTTAAACATTACAGTGCCCTTGATACATGTAAGCTTCTAAACTTGATTTAAATAATTACTCCTCAATAGCTTCAAATCAGACTAAAACTGGAGAGGGAGAGAATCATTCACTGAAGGTCAAACTTGCAGCTATTCATAAGCTAGTTTCTAATTGTGAGTGTGCAGAAACTGAGGTTCTGTTATGAGGTTTTGAACTTTCTGTTCCAAAATATTTGGTTTGTGCACATTGTTGCTCCAAAGCATTAATACATTAGTAGGTTAAAAACAGGCTGGTTACAAAAAAGGGATTTTATAAGATTCCTCTACCCAGTAATTGAAAAAAAAAGTAAAAGTTTGAATGTTTGCCCATATTCTTGCTGTTTATGTACCATATTTACTCAACTATAAAACAAGGTTTTTTTCCCCCAATTAGCAGGGGGGGGGGGGGGAACTCCTCATATCACTTTTGCATACAAGAAAGTCTTATTAAATACATTGTCTATCATTAACCTGCTGCCAAAAGCAGCATGTGTTCAGTAATGGAAACCAACTATGAAGCTGATTAAATACAGCTAACACTAAGCATGATTATAAAATATGTGGCCTATATTGAGAAAATATACTGGTGGGAATGTTTGCGGGGGGGGGGGCTGGGCTTTTTTTGTTTGTTTGTTTTTGGTTTTTTGGTAAATCCATGCCAATTTTTTTTTAGGAAATTTTTTTGTGTCCCAAGTCAAGTCATCCAAATTCATTCCAAATCCGTGTGAGTCATTCAAGAACCAAAAGTGGCCCTGTTACCGGCAAGCATCCTCCACCTCCACCTGAAGCTTCAGATACCTCCAAATTCTTTGGTGGGCATCCTACATGCAAGCCCAAGCCTGGAGACTTGGGGTTCAAATGCCCCAGATTTTCACTTGCCCTCAGCTGTATGGCCACAGGAGCAAACTAGGAAGAAGTCTCCCATTTCCATACAGTCAGCATATAGCTGAGATCTTCCCATTGGAAGTGAAAGTGGGAGGCTATCTATGTATTAGCTCAGTCAGGGTACTACTCCTTGCCACATTCGTGGTTTTTCCCATGGTGGTCATGGTATTTCCCTTGCCAGTAAGTGATGAGAACTTACCACAAGGATAGGTTAGTCATCCCATCTAAATAAGGTAAAGCAACAACAATTTTTTTAAGGCATTTTTTTTGTGTTCCAAGCCAAAGCAGCCAAATCCATTCCAAATCTTGGAGTCAGTCAAGAACCATAAGTGGCTCTACTACCGGCAAACATCCTCCACCCCGACCTGGGGCTTCAGATATTTTCAAATTATTTGGCAGGCATCCTACATGTAGGCCCAGGCCCAGAGACTTGGGGTTGGGATGCACCTGAGTTTCAATTGCCCTCAGCCATAGAGATGCAGGAGCAAGCTAGAGAGGAGTCTCCCATTTCCATAAAGTAGGCTTAAAAGCAAGATTTTCCCATTTGAGCAGCAAGTGGGGGGTTAACTATACATTACCTACGCAGGTACTACCCCATGCCAGAAAAGTGGTTAGCCCCAGCAACTAGGAAAACTGCCTTAGTGGTCACAGTCTTTTCCTTGCCAGGTAAGTTTGTGGGGTTTTTTACAACATTTTTTTGAGAAGCTAGTGCAGCATAACTCAGTAAGATAAACAGTAGTGCCTAGTGCGCTCAGTCCCCCTCAGTGCAAACTCA
Organism: Alligator sinensis; assembly: GCF_000455745.1. Lineage (NCBI taxonomy): Eukaryota > Metazoa > Chordata > Crocodylia > Alligatoridae > Alligator > Alligator sinensis. The sequence continues at coordinate 712,021 of NW_005842151.1, read as the reverse complement.
TTTTAAAGTCATGGTGAGCCACTACATTGAATATATTTTTCTTCCTCTTCACTCCCACAGCTGAGCTGCACCTTTCTTTCCCTTTTCCAGTGATTCCTGTCTCTTCACCAGCCTTAAATATCTGACAAACATCACCAAATGGGGCCCCAAACAGTTCACTCAGAACCCCTCTGTTGCTTCCTTTCTCAGCCTATCACATATGATTAATATTGGCCCCACACTCCATGAGGGAGAGCAGAACCAGATCACCCTCCACCTCATCTGCACATAAATTTTGGAGGATTCCAGGACTCATGACAAGAACACCTTGCTCCAATCATGATGGGGAGGGGAGGTGCTAATTAGCACATGGATCCTTTTTTGGGGGTATCTGACTACACACACATAGTGAGCAGGTCTCAGCTATGGGACCACCGTGGTTTGAATCACTGTTGACTCGGCCAGGGCCTCGTCCAGTGAACTATATGGTAAATCATGAGCCTTTTGGCTTTTGACTAATATCCTTTTGGCTCAGGTCACATGCCTTGTACTAGATATGAGTAAGTACAAAAGTGCTGCTTAAAAATGGAGTGCCTGTGCTAAAACTTGCAGTGGTTTTTAAAACAAGTAAAATGCATCAATTCTGGATGAACTAAATTACTACAGGCATGTTGCTTTCAAAGTCAGTGTTTTCAAATTTGTCTCTCATTTCCATATGCTCAGGGATAGCAGGGTCTGACAGGAAGGAGAGGGGGAAGGGGCTGCAGGGGGAAGAAGCTAGAGAGGTAGAGAACAAGGGCACTATCTGATCCTCCAGATTAATTTTCCCTGCTGAATGGTGGGAGAGGGGCACATTCAAACAAACCTGCAATTAGAGATTTTAAACCTGGAAATTTATAATGAATATATACATTTTCTACGTATAGAATATAGAATCGAATCATGGTCAGGATCATCATATTTGAGTATATACAGTAAGTCTTTTTCTCTTCAGAAATGTAGTTTGAGGTGTTTGTAACTTAAGATGCTGACAATTGCAAACAATAAATGGGAACATTCTCTCTTTGCAAAAATCAAAAAAGAATCTGTAACCACCCTTTAACTTACTACAGTAGTCCAGTGATCAGTGATAAACTGGACTCTGTATACAGACGACTGAAACTAAGCCTAACAGTCTCTCAATGCTACAGTGAAATTTTGCTTAAATGTGTATTAACTTAACCTGATCTAAAATGCTACTGCAAACAGAGTGAGCATTTTAGGACACATGCCATTTATGAATGTGTAAGTAAACACATTAAGAGCTCCCTAATAAAAATTATCATAAATAGTAGTATAGGCAAATTCCAAATCAGAAGTATTGTTAAGAAAAATATTTGCAAGATTTAAAACAAAACAACAAAAGTTTTCTTCTCATCCTAAGCCAAACTCTGTCATGCTGTTTTTTTCCATCTCATCCTCCTGCCTCTTATTGTCATGCTAGAGATGAATATTTTTCCTTTTTTATAAGTGCACCAAATGAAAAGAAAGGGAAAAGTTTGTTTTCAACATTCTGATATCAGTAGGGAAACAAGCCCATGATAAAAAAGACAAACAGGAACCCCACACCTGACAACAATGAGGAATCTTGGTTTCAAACATCACACAATTGGCTGACACTTTTTTTTTATGGGCCAGCAGCTGCATGACTCATTTATGTATGTTTTGCCTGCCTTAGCACTAAGAGGACTGATGTAAATAGGAAGTGATGAGGAAAATCAATTCAGGGCAAACACATTTTTTCAAGGCTGTAACAGGAAGAGATAGGAAGCCCAGGAAGATACTTGATAGATATTCAACTCTGTAGAAAAGAGGAAGTAGCATGTTGAAGTACTAAGCTGGTTATTTTGAGTTGTTGAACGGAAACGGGATACAGCACAGAAAGGATGCAGATAGGATGCATTTTGTTGCATAGCAACCCAAGGGATAGAAGCTCCTGTACATAACTGCAGACCATCTGCTGGTATGAGAGAGAGAGAAGCGTGTTTAAAAGGGAAAAGAAAAAAAAAATGTAACACTGATGAAGGAAGTTTGTATACAGTATATTTGTCCTAGAGGTCCTTTTACAGAAATAAATTCATCCCTGGTGTTATAAGTAGGATTAATGCTGTTAACCTTATTGGCATTGCATCTACTTACACCAGGGTAACTGGTTCCTTAAAAAGAATTTAAACACAAGTATATTGTGTACAAACGACCTTTTCCTGTATCCTTACTTATCTTAAGTATGCTTATGCAGAATTACTTTCAGCCCCAGAGTAAAGTACATCTGTTATAAATGGCCAAGAATAATTTTGGCCATTTACAATAGATCTAGATTTTTCCCCTCTTAATATTTTAGTGCGATCATTTTTTACTGTAGGAAATGCTAGCCTACCACATCACTATGTCATTTTTTCTCTGCTCAAAACATCACACCATTGACTGAATTGACACCTATATATGAATAAATTTCAGTCCAGGGACTACAATATTTGTCAAACTACACAGCAGTAATTTGTGGATTAAGACAAACACATTTTTGTGGCATTTAACAGAGATAACATTTCAGGAATGTCCCAGTCAAATTTGGCTCCAAGCTTTTTGAGGGGAAAATTTAGCACTCTTGAATGCACAAAACTTGTGATCCAGTTAAAGCAGAAGATTCATCTTAAAAGAAAAAGAAAAAATAAGAAGATGTACATATACAAGAGCAATGAAAAGAACAGAAATCTTCAAAATTGGCAAGTGGATGAATGGCTCTGGAAAGGTTCAGGATTTAGAGCTACCCTCAAGAAGGGACAATACCAAAGAATGCTGACTCAGTGCTTTCCTTATACTATACCGAAAGGAGAGTTTCTCCTGAGGTTAGCCAAGGTTCAATTGTCTTCATCCAAATATTTTTTCCTTTGCCTGCAGGATGGAGTCAATTCATGTTCTTGACCAGAATGAGCCAGGGGGCAAGAGTGAGGTTCAAGCTTACACTTCTTAACCCTCTTGTCCCCCTTCTTAACCTTTATCAGAGGTCAGTCCTGGCATGAACTGGAGACTGATCTCCTTTCTTGTTGCCTTGTGTTATGGTCAAATAAAGGAAATCGTGACTCTGTTGAAGTCCGTTGGAGTTTTATCATTTGTCTCAACAGGACCAGAATGTCACCCAAGCCAAATACTTAAGGGCACGTTTACACATGCTCCAGGGATGAGGGAGGTGGCACTTTAATGAGAGCAGCTCTAATTAAAGCACCTCAGTGTCTTGTGTATTAGCATCCCTGCACTTCAAAATGGCAGTATTTGATGAGCTTTAGTTCAAGCACCCCCACTGCCAGTTTGAAGTGTAGGGATGCTGATACAGGAGACACGGAGGCTGAAAGGAGCACAGTAATTACCATGCTCCAGCAGACTCAACTAATAGAGTCTTCTCCAATGTGCTGTAATTACAGTGCATTGGAGCAGCCCCCGCGCTCATGTACAGACACCCAATATGACTATAATGACCATGAACATAAGAAAAGAGCTTACTGAATATTGCAAATTTCCCTACTCTGTCCAACCAAACTAACCTAGGCCTGATCTATACCATTTTTAACTGTCTTTCTGGAATGCCCATTTATTCTTTAGCCTTTCTGCTAAAGGCTGCCAACAAATATGCAAGATGAATTTGTGCTGTTGCTGATCAAGCTTTTTACCTTTAGCAAGGAGAATGTTAATAGGTTGCATGTATGTAACTATTGTGGACAAATTTGTGCCAGTGGTACAATTTCCTTCAGCACTGGAACCAATGAGCAAAATGGCGGTTGAAAGGCACTGGCACAAGGTCGCAGTATAGAATTGCATTTCCCCTAGATGAACTCAAGGAGGGATTGAATCCTTTGTGGCACCTGGGGGGCTTGTCCAGATGAGTGCACACATGCAGTTTGCTGTGCTACAGACCCATGAATGCCTTCATGTGACCCTAGTGTCAAAAAAAACAACACCAGAAAAAAAGTGGCGTAGTGCACACCTTGGCAGCATGCCCCACCCAAAACCAGAGCCTGGCTGGCCACAGTCATGCTCCAGCTGTGGACCAGGGTCTGTGTATCTGGATTATAGCTGCTGGAGCCTCAGGAGGTCCCCAGGACCCCAGGTAAGGCTGCTGGGACCAGCCTAGGTGCTGGCCCCAGCCTCTCCTACCCTACCTGGGGCAACTTGCCATGTACCAGAGTGCACATGCAGGGGCATTTCCCAGGGACAAATATATGCCACTGCTACTTGTCCTTGGGGACCACGTTTCAGCTGGTCTGGACACACGTTAAGAGTATGCTTACTGCACCATCCTGTAGAAGGAAAAACACTATAGGGAGGATGAAGAAGGCACCAGGAAATGTGGGGCCCCTGCAAGATGTGCTGGGCAATCTGGTGGTTGCGTCAGAGGAGAAGGCAGACATCTTTAACAAATTCTTCACCTCCGTTTTCTTGTGCAGGGACCGGGACTCCCCCACCGTGTTTCAAGAAGGACTCGAGGGGAACACCTCAAGACCTAAGGTTGAGGAGGACTGGGTTAGAGTGCTTCTGGAGGGGCTGGATGTGTTCAAGTCAACAGGTCCAGATGCTCTGCACCCCAGGGTGTTGAAGGAGCTAGCAGGGGTTATTGCTGGGCCCTTGGCACGGCATTACAAGCGCTCGTGGTGCTTGGGCCAGGTGCCAGATGATTGGAAGATAGCCAATGTGGTCCCCATCTTTAAGAAAGGGAGGAGGGAGGACCCGGGCAACTATAGGCCCATCAGTCTTACCTCAATCCTGGGGAAACTCTTTGAGAAGATCATCAAGGAGCACATCTGTGATGGGC
>NW_005842151.1:669097-706794 GCF_000455745.1 Alligator sinensis | reverse complement strand
CCAGCAACACACTTATAAGATGGGAAACTCCCTTCTTGAGAGCACGGAGGCAGAAAGGGATCTTGGAGTCGTCATTGACTCCAAGATGAACATGGGCCAGCAATGCGAGGTCATGGTCGGAAGGGCTAACCGGACCCTATCGTGTATCCACAGGTGCATCTCAAGTAGGGTCAAGGAGGTGATCCTCCCCCTATACATGACACTGGTCAGGCCGCAGCTGGAGTACTGTGTCCAGTTCTGGGCACCCCACTTCAAGAGGGATGTGGACAACATTGCGAGGGTCCAGAGGAGGGCCACCCGCATGATCCGGGGACAGCAGGGCAGACCCTACAACAAGAGGCTACGGGACCTGAACCTGTTCAGCCTTCACAAGAGAAGGCTGAGGGGGAACCTGGTAACCATCTATAAACTCACTAGGGGGGACCAGAAGGGTTTGGGGGAGACCTTGTTTCCCCTAGTGCCCCCCAGGATAACAAGGAATAATGGCTACAAGTTGTGGCAGAGTAGGGTTAGATTAGACATCCGTAGGAACTACTTCACAGTTAGGGCGGCTAGGATCTGGAACCAACTTCCAAGGGAAGTGGTGCTGGCTCCTAACCTGGGGGTCTCTTAGAAGCGGTTCGATGCCTACCTGGCTGGGGTCACTTGAGCCCAGTTTTCCTCCTGCCCAGGCAGGGGGTCGGACTTGAAGATCTACAAGGTCCCTTCCGACCCTACTTCTATGATTCTATGATATGATTCTATGACTTTCCCATTCTGTTCACCTGCCTAACACAGAAAGGACTAGGTCTATGACCTCACCTTCTCCCCTCTTTTGAATAGTCTGTTCTCCTGTAGATTCTTGAAAGGAACATCTCTTGCTTCCTTTTAATGCAGCAATGGTAATTGTACTCAGCCCTAATACAGAGACTGGGGGTGCAGAAAATGCTCTTTGCACCTTCCAACCACCCTGCACACCCGTGCAGACTTGAGGCACTATTATTCACAGCCTGGAAAAGGTAAAGTACAAACAGCTGTCCTTGTTTTCCTTGTTCTATTTTTTGTTTCTTTATCTAATGCTGTATGATAAAGCCATTTCAGATGAGCCTATAGTCATTTTCAGAGTCATCCAGTGTGTAATTGTTGAGGAGATAACTGTGTTATAACTGTCATATCAAACTTATAGCCACGTACTGGGCTACACTGAATAGCTCCTAGTAACATTACAATGCTCATTTTGATTGTATTCTTCATAACCTGGTAATGTGTGCACTTGGAATTAGCAGTGCCCCAACATGTGATATGCTCTATTCTTCTGCTTTCTGATACAGTCTTGAAGCTTTAAAATTATTCTACTGGCAATTTCTTTCCCTCCAGAATGAATCCTGTCGACTAAAGTTTGAGTTCTGTATTTAAAAAAGCTACTCTATTCCTATACAACAGGGGAGATGTTAAGGCTGAAGGACCTTAGGCCACCACCAACAGGAAGGTGATAATGTAGTCTAATTGATAAGCTACTACCATGGAAGTCAAGAGGCCTCAGTTTTGTTCAAGGCTGTAACCCTGACCAATCCATACTGGGTAAGTCAATCTTCAGAGCAAGGACACTATCTCACTACATGGTTGCCTGGCACTAAGCAGTTTAAGCCTTACCGTCATACACATAATAATTAAATAAGCTAAATCTTCTTAAATTAGACTTAACTTTATACTTGCCATCCTCTTTGTATACAGTTATAAATATGTTTATATAAATATATGCAAATATAGACATTTTTATATTTGTATAAGACATGTATATATACATATATATTTATATATATACATATATGTATATACATACATATACATATATGTTTGTGTGTATGTACTGAGTTTCAAGTATATATGACTGTGTATATATATGTATATGTATGTATGTATATAAATATATATGTATCCAAAGACCCCCATAGCAATATTAAACACACAACTTTTAACAACATGATGATGATAAAGTTACTATAAGGACCTAGTCCCACTGAAGCTAGTACCAAAACTCCCACTGATTTCAATGGGGCTAGGATTTCATTCCCTCCCTTTACTTTGGTCTGTCTTTGGGCAGTGTTTACATTTATTTTGTTTAATTCCTCAATTTGTTTGCCCAGTAAGAAAATCTAGGAAATATTCAAAGCTGTTAAACTTGAGGAATGTATAGGTGCCATGACTTCTATTGCGTCACATCCAAAAGGTTTTCTCTGTTGTAGAGAGGACTATGAAAAGCTTCATCCCACATCAGCTTACTGCCACCTTTCCCTATAGTGCTTGGGGGAAGGGAGGACTTGTACATCTCCTGCCCTCATCTACAGTACCAGACACTGCCAGCGGACCAAAACTAAACTTGTGGAATCCCAGAACCCAGGCAGAGTCACAGAGTTGCCCCTTGCCTCATGCTGGTCCCAAAACCTGCTGACCTTGAGAACCAGATCCAAGATTTCTGATGGAAGAATGACAACTAAATTCTGGGATGAGATGAACCTTATGGTGCATCTTGGTCCTGTACAGGTATTTTCATGAATGGGTAAAATCTAGATCTCAAGATTAATATTACTTTTACTGTAAATTTTAATATATAAATGTCATTTGCACATAATGGTTGCTGTTTATTAATAATATCAAACAGTAAAGCCTCATCATAAATAATATTATAACTACTGGCAATGTATGGAATTTGAAAATCCATGCCTTTCAGCTAGAAATAAACATTACACTTGTCCTGAGATAAACCATTTTATCCTGGGATATCATGCGCTTATTCAGACATCCATATCTATACCTCCAGGATAAATCCTAAAAAAAGATTAACAGGAAAAGAAAAACTAAAAAGTTTATCCCAGAATATCACAAAGTACATGTGAATGGTTATCCTGAGATGGAATCAATGGCAGAAAAGTGGCAATGCATTCAGCTGCTCACTAAACTCCGATTAGAAGGGTGATTTGTGTACACACTAATCCTGGGACCTTTCTGTTCCAGCACAAACACAGGCACAACCTATCCAGGGATAAATGCAATGTCTGCTCCTAGCCTAAAAAAAAATCACTTATCATACTAGTTCATACTAGTTAATCCAAACAAACCACGCTGCAAAAAAAGATCTGGCACCAGGCCAACAGCTTTTAAAGTATCTAGAACTTGTCCACCTAGGAGTGTGTTCATCAGCTATCATTATATGAGCATGGTTCACAAATAACATCTGGCAATATTACAAATAAGCAACATCTTTCTGTGGGCTTGAGCACTGTTATCTTGTGCTCTTTTTCTGAAGCAGTGCATGACTAGAGGAAATCATTATAAACCTAATGATGTTCCTAGGATTCACATTCAGTAGAGAAAAATCTTCAGTGAAGAGCAGAAATTATGATTTTATTCTTTACTGTTCAAATGCTCTTGGGTTGTAAAATACTTCCTAGATATTTCACCTGGCATATTCTAATAATGTACCTGTTACTTTTTTTCTTCTACACCTCCAACAAGATCCTGTTAGTTACACATCCATACCAGCTGAAATATTTGTCGCTCTTATGCCTCAAAAGATAAGCCTATCTTTTAACCAAGATGAAATTTTACCTGGAAGAAAAGTGTCCCATAACTGCTCTCTGCAGAATTTCCTGCACTTCTCTCTGCAACAGCAGGCATTAGTCACTGTCTCAGACAGGATACTGGACTAGGTAAACCATAGGTCTGATTAAAGCAATGCACTTCCTATGTTAATCAACTCACAGTGATACCTCCCACATCTCCATAACACCAAGAAAAGTGGATAGAGATATTCTAGTTCACCTAGTATAAAAAATACAAAATATGTGACAAGCTATTGGGCATTTATAGATGTGGCCTGGGAGGTGGGAGGTGTGCTTGAATTAGTGCAGCTCCAAGCATCACATGCATCAGCATCCCTGCTGATACACTAAATGATAGAATGATCTTTAATTCAAAGCACCCTGCTGCCATTTTTCAGTGTGGGGACACTGATACATGTGACACTGGAGTCTGCCAGAGCATAGTAATTACCATGCTCAAGCAGACTGGATTAATCGAGTCTGCTCCAATACACTGTAATTACAGAGCATCAGAGCAGCCTCCCTGCTCTTGTATAGGAGTCCACTGACTATAAACAGTATTTTACTGATCCATCCCTGTCTTGTCCTTCTCCCCATCAAAATGAAATGATTACAAAGTACAGAAAGTTGATTTGGGACAAAGATAAAATAATTTTCATAAAAGTTCATGAAACTTTTAAAATTCTCAAAGAATTTTACATCCTGAAGCATAATGTAAGAAAACCATATAATTAGGTAGATCAGGGGCTCCCAAAGTTTTTATGCTGTGGCCCAGCAAACTGCAGCCCGGAAATGGCCGTGGCCTGGCAAACTGCAGCCCCACAGTCACAGCTGATTGTGGTCAGAATTTCCGGCCGGAAGACAGGTAAGGATACCCCCACCCCCCAGGCAGGGGGGTGGGCCAAACCTTGCGCTGCCATGGGCCCTGCAGAAGGAGCCGCGGCCTCTCTGCCTAGCTCTGAGGGGCTGTGGTTTGCTGGTCCGCAGCCACTTCCAGTCCAGTAGCCAACCATGGTGTGGACTGGCAGCCAACCCACACTGAGCCACGACCTGGGGATTGAGAACCACTGAGCTAGATCAAAACCTACGCATTTTTTGTTATAATACCGAGCTATGCTTTTATGCTTTTGTTGGTTTTACTGAGACAGAATAATAAAAAACAGCATTGATTCTGCAGATTATCATCCCAACAGACATACATGCCTTGCATGAATTGCTGTGTTTTCTCCTTATACATTTAGATGTGTTTAAGGAAAACATTTCCCCTTTTACTAGCATTTTCTCATGAACCACACGTACACACCTTTCCACCCAAAATTAGCCCTTAAAAATTGTGGTGCATGTCTTAAGTAGAGAATCTGATTTTTTTTATTGCTGGCAGGAATAAAAGCATGCAGATGCTGTGCTCTAGTAGCTGTCAAGCTGGCTGTCACTCTTTTTTAGCCCCAGGAAGCAGAAGAGATAAAGTCCTGTGTTAACCATTTCAAAGTCACTAAAGAATTTGCAGTACCTATTGACTAAACTCTATAGATTGTGCCTGAAGCACCAGTTGAACTGACTCAGGCAAGTGATTTGCTGCATGCAGTCTGTATTATCTTGATGAGGCTTGTAGTGTGGAAACACTTCATTATTATTTATATAAATGTATATTAAGAACTACTTACAGTAAAGAAGTAACAGTTTTCCTATGGCCATTCCCAGGGCCTATGACCTAGCTTTGTTATGGTCCTGCCATACCAAAAAGGTCCTTCTGGCTCATCCAGACTGTCTCTGGAGTGATGTTCACCATGGGGGTTGGCTGGTCTGGGGGGTATCTTTACAGATACTGATTTAGATTGATTTCTGGTCACTGGGCATTTTTTCACGTGCTCTGGGGGTGGAGGGGTGGTTCTAATCAAAGTGCCCACAACATCTCATGTATCAGTGTCCCTTGCTTCAAAATGGCAGCAGGGACACTTTAACTAAAGCTTGTCAAACAAGCTTTGGTTAAAGTGCCCCCATGAGGCATGAAGGCTGCTGGAGTGCACTAATTAGCATGTTCCAGCAGACTCAATTAACTGAGTCTGCTCCAACTTGCTGCAATAACAATGCATCAGAGCAGCCTCCCCGCATGTCTACAGGCACCCACTGAGACCGGGTCTGTAAGTATAAGGTGGGCACCAGGACAAACTAAGTTTAAATTGTGTGGCCATTTTGAACCCGTTTTATTCTCCCCAAATGCCTGTACTTAGCCAAAAATGTTCTAAAAGTTCTGTGACAAAAGTAATAGGGCTTCTACATAAGTAAAAGAATGGAGCACTTTTTGAGAGACACTCTTGCATGATCCTGCACTTCCATATGCACAGGCAAAGTTCCCACTGATGCCACTGAATGATTAAGGAAGTGCAGAATTGGTCCCAATGCCTAGATATTTCAATAGTATCCTCACAGGTCAAGCCCCAGGATTTTAATTAAAATATAGATGTAATAGAAGTACTTCAAATGGGCAGCTATTTAAGAATTGAGATTTCTCTGAATAAAATTAAAACATGTACAAGAGTACTAGTCATACAGAGAAAACTTCTTCAGTTTAGGCAAGAGCTGCATGGTTTTTTGTTTTGTTTTTTGTTTTGTTTTTTGTTTGTTTTTCACTTTTATGTTCAAATGGATCTAAAAAATTAAAGCAAATCTCAACTGACACAAATATGTTTAATATTTTTGCACTGAAATCCGATTAATTTTACATGATTTATGAACAATGCCATCCATTAAATCATCCTAGATTTACTTGAAAGTTTTGTAAGCTTCTTGATAGACCTTATAGCTGAGTTCTTAACAGATCTGGTATCACAGCAAGTTGCACATGGAATCAGGTTTTGCTGAGAACATATCACTCATCAGCTCATTTTAAACCTTTTATACCAGGGCCAGGTAGATGGAAGTACAGCTCTATTGAAGTTGACAGAGCTACATAAATTACACTACCTGAGAATATAACCCCAAATTTATACTGGATCTCTGGCTTTAGTTTTATGTACAACATGGAGAGCTCAGATCTATTGATCCGCTAAAAATTTTAGTTGCTAGTAGATGATAAAAGAATATATTCTTTATATGAAAGGTGCCTACTATATCTTGCAAAGTGTAGTGGAAGATTCCATATGTTGAAAGAATACACCTGCAAAATTATTCCTGCATCTGGATTAATTGGCAAATGCTTTAAACATTATCATCCACAGTTGCATGGAAAACTAAAGCATGGTATCATTTGCAAAGGAAATGAGACTTATTTGATGATTGATGGTTCATAGGTTCTATTACTTTTCCATATGTGTAGAATAAATAGGGGGGAAAATAACCAGCTACAGAATAAGTGAAATCTTTTCTAACTAATATAAATCAATCCTTAACTACAAATAACTTGCGGTTGTGTTTTTCAAACTTTTCTGTCAAAAATAAGGTGTATAAAAAATTGCATTATCACTTCCCTTAGTAAGTATTTAATCACACATCTAGTGGGCTAGAGTAGCTTTGCAGATTTCAGTACCTTCTAACTGTACAAAGCAAAGTACTTCTAATATAAAGATGTACTGGATCATAGGATAGCAACCTTGGCATTCCACCCTGCACTTCCTTAGGGCAGATCCTAAGATAATTGTCATTTGTGTATTTGATATTTAAGAACCCAAAGCATGTGCTCCACTGAGAAAGCTCCAGGATTTTTTCTGAAGCCTGATATTTTTCCATGGTACTGCATTCTCATTCTCTAACAGAAAAAGTTTTCAGAAACACATTTTTCAACTCGTTACTATTACTAAGAATATTTTTAATTCACTATTTTCTGCCACCTTTTACTGTGTTTATTAAGATGACAGACTAATGGATGTTGGATATAGTGCAGTATGGCCAGGTACCAACATTACATTTTACCAGTATAAGTGATCGAAAACTGGTCAAAACCTATAGCAGCACAGAAGTTTGGTACCATAGACTGAAAATGGAAAACCCCAGTCTAAGGTAGGCAGCCTACATGCTCCCTCTACCAAAGGGCAAATTTGTGTTCTGTTCACTACCAGTCTAAACTGCACTGCTTACAGAAAACCGCATAACTTAGATAGATTCTCCCTCAAGCTTTTTGAATGTCTGTACCTAGCCAAGGTGTCAGTTTTCTATTGCCATTTTCAACTGGGAAATATTTGTGCCATCTTACACTAATTCCCCCAAATTCTTCTTTTTATTCAAAATGTGCAATCTGGTTTTGTTAAAGGGAACATTAAAAGTTTGGAAACGTAGAACATACATCTTCATTTAAACAAGCCTATGGATTAACTGACTGAAAATTGTTTTCTAAAACCAACTGGGATGACCCAAATTTCTAACCTTCGACTTTATTTTAAATATCCCATTTTATGTTGGCCAATCATATTTTTCAGAAGTTCACAAATGAGAACACATCTGTGTTTAGATTATTTACCATTAAATATTTTGCTTTAGTGTTTTAATTTTAGCATTATTTAGCTATTTATTTAATAGTGCAAAATCATGGTTTTAAGATGATTTCTACACACACTATGACCTTGCCTTTACCTTTCTCCCCAACTAGGAAATATAAGGAGAACAAACAAAGGCTAACAATAAAGATAAGACAAAACCCATGTGAAATGCTTTAACAATTTATAAATACCAATTAAAATTAAGCATTTTGAGGGAACAGTACTAAAAGAACTGAATGACTCAAGAATAAATATAAAGAAATATAGAGCTTTTCTCATCAAGATCACTAGTTTGAATTCAACTGGGTTGATACTAACTGAAAGCTGTCACCTGTTGGTCCAAGTAACATGAAATAGCATTGTCTATCCAGTTTCTATTTATATCACATTTTGTAGATTTTACATCATCAGACTTTGCATCGCAAATGACTGATGAGACAGAGACCATGGGAACTGCATCATCTTTATTCATCCATAGAAGTGGTCTTTCAGACCAAGCATGAAACATGTTAGCAGGATGGTGAGGAGAAATCTATATCCTTCAGCCCATGCTGCACATATGCTGTAAGGAAACTGGGTGGTTAATTCTTCATTAACTCAGCATCTTCATATGCACTAAAATGAAGCTGTTACTTATTTTTTATTTCTATTACCAGGCCACCTGTGGACCCCAATGAGGGCATTGTGCCAGGTGCCGTACAAGCAAATCACAAAGGCAATATCTGTTCCAGAGGGCAGTCTAAGAGGTGATATTCTATGCTGTGCCATTTATGAGAGGAGGTGGCTGGGAGAGAATCTGGATTCCTGGTAGTCTTGCTTGTTTATGGATATAGCTGGAAAGGTTCTCTGTATAAACTTAGGGTTTTGTTACACAGTATTTTTGGACAGCTCTTGGAGCTCTTAACTGGATTGCCCACACATTAACACCTGAAACTAGTTTTAGGAACTAGTTATGCAGCTCAAAGTTATGCTACTCCATGGCAGGATTATCTCTGATCTGTGTTACCTAGCTTGTGTTACACTAAGCTGTAGCCACTCTAGGTTACACCGTAGTGTAAACACCCCACCTGCCCCACCTTCCCTGGTGGACCGGTTTGGGCCCACTGCCCCCCCTCCCCGCCAGGACCCCAGAGCTACATTCACTGCCTCCCCCCCATGAGCTTACTAGTAACTGCCTACACTTTCTGTCCCAGGAGAGCAGGCAGGGAAGGGTTAATCTGCCTGCCCAGCTGCTGATGCCAGCACTGCCACTCTCTGGGCAACATGGATTAGGGTAGGAGGGGCATGGGGAACTCTGAGGGCAGGGGTGGGGGATCCCCAGGGAGTGAACTGGGAGAGGACAGGAGGCAGGAGGAAAGCCTGGAATGGGAAGGAGAAGACTCTTACTTTCCAGTCCTCCTGGCCCCTGTTGGCCTGAAGCGTGATTGCTCCAAACTCAAGCTAGTGCTAACACCAATCAACATTTGTGCAGCTTATAGTGTAAGATGTAACAAGACCCTTCAACAGCACTGGAATCTAAGTTATATCAGCCTTGCTGAGTTTCTTTGTGGTCCACAGCACTTCCCAGAATCTCCAAAATGCTATGTGTTGCATCAACTGGGCACTTGTACACGCAACAGGAGTTTAATTCGGTTTAGTTCTCCCTAAATTGAAACATTTCCACTGTTTCAATTAAGGGAGAACTAAACTGAACTAAACCCCCATGGTGTGTACACAAGGATGGGGGCCCGATCCTTAGAGCTTACCTGCCCCTCCCATGGCAGGAAGGGGGGCATGCTGCCGGCGGGCCTAGTGGTCCTTGATCTGCAGGGGGGCTGGTGCTTCCCTCTGCAGTGGCACCCGGCCCAGGCAGTCCAGGGAGCACCACAGCCATGGAGGGAAGCACCACCCCTCCCCCCACAGCCGTGGAGGGAAGCACCAGGTCCCTGCACAGCTCAGGCAGGCAGGCTCCAAGAGGGGGGGAAAAAAAGATCTGGCTCCTTGCTGGGTTTTTTTTTCTTCAGTTGAGTCTGCCTGCACAAGCTGCTGCCAGGTTGCAGAGCTCCTGAGATGCGCACAGCCTGGTGCTTCCCCCCATGGCTGCGGTGCGCCCTGGGACCCTCCAGGTCAAGTGCCAGTGAATGGGTGCCACCTGGGGGGCAGCACCACCACAGAGGAAAGCACTGGGGGCCCCTGCAGTTCAGGGGTTGTGCAATGCAGCAGCAGCTCATCCCCCTGCCTCCCTACCACAGGAGAGGCAGGTAAGCTCCAGCATGCCTGCACCATCCCCACTGCCTTCCTGCCACCTAGAACCACCCAGGAACAGCTGGATTGCCTATGGGGCATAGTGGCAAGGCAGCAGAAGGGTACCTGGATGTGCTGGTGGCAGGAGAAAGCAGCAGGCATGGGGCATGGGGCAATGGAAGCCCACCAAGCGGAAGCTTCCCCAAGCACATCGGCTTCCAGCACCTCATGCACTGTTGCACTTTTTTAGGTAGCAAACTAAAACATCTCAGAGGTGTTCTATAAGTCATTTAAAGTAGAATACACTGCCAAGCCTGTAAACAGGAACACCATTAAAGTGGTGCAAAGGGGCATTTGAACCACTTTAAAGGCCAATTTTGTTGCATGTAAAAAGATCCAATATCTTTATCATACCCTCATGCCCTCAACCCCACCTCTGGAAATACAGCCTTATAATTCTTTCCCTGGCTTCCTGCACAAAGAGAATTCTCCCCTGACCAAATAAGGAGGTTTAAGGGCCTATTCCAGTCATTTTACTCCAATGGGCAAGAGTTGTATGAATAATAGCTTGGTGGCCTGACATGACACGATAAATGAATACGGTGGACAAATTAGCATGGGAGGAGAGTTGGAAGGGTGAAAGGAAGATAAAATGAAAGTACTGGCAAAAAAGTCCTAGTTAAAAAATGAATTAATGTTTAATGAATTAAGTTTCAATTAATGTTGCCAGTGATATCAACAGAAAAATTCACATTGATTTCAAAGGGAGCAGGAATAGGCCATGGATAGATTTCATTCATATTTAGAGACTGGTGATTTGCGTATTTGTGTTTACACTTGGAAATCTGAAATGATTATACACCTAATTTTATGGTTGGTCTTGTCAGAAGCAGTTAGGTATCATTGCACCTTAAATTTAGTTAATTTTTTTACTCTCGGATAGAAAATGTCATTGAAGCCTTTAAAACAAATACACATTGAATTATATGGAGAATTATCAGACCTTTAAGAGCAAATCCCTGTCATATTTTAAGGCTGTCAGTATTGACCACATCATTTTTAAAATAATAGGTGGGATACACTAGTTTCCCTTGTGTCTATTTGCAGGCATGTTAGTCTAAGGAACTTGAAAAGTTATTTTGTGAATGGTTCTCTTTTGGACTAACCTACTTCCTTCCACCTGTTTCTTTATGCCCTTGCTTGCAGCAGGACATCCTGAATTTTAGGAATTTCAGTTTATCTCAGTAGTTTTAAAAGTCTGAGCCATAAGTTTTCCTTTTGTCCTGAGTGCCTGGTAAGCAGCTGGCATCTAACCTCATGCACATGGGTGTACGGTCAGATTTATCTTTCTCAAAATGACATCTGATGTGGAGAGACTATGCTCAGAGGGGCCAAATGTAGCACTGCTGCATGACAAGTATAGTTCATGGGATATTCCATAACAGTAGGATGTTGCTATACAATGCCATACTGTTGGTAATATTTTATTGGTACACTATTACCAAGCATTGTACGATCTGCCTTGAACTCTTTACCCTTCTCAAACCGATTTGACTGATGTGATTTTTTTAAAGTGCTAAAATAAAACATTTCCATCCCCTCTACATAATCTCTAGCAAACAGTGGTATAAAATGTGATTAATTTCTAGTCAGGTATTTTTGTTTCCTTTTTATTTTCCTTTTTTTTTTTTTCTTATGCTCATCATAAACCAGACCTCCTGATAATAACTGATTGGAAAGTAACATTATCAAACATGACTGCCTCTAAAATGATTTTTTCCCTTAAAATCTCCACAAAAGAGCCCAGAAACACCAATAGTTCCCATCCTTATGGCTAGCCGAATTGTTACTATCATTTTTTGCCTTTTTACAATACAAGGGCCTAAGTCACAAGTTACCTGCCAGGTTAGTACAAGGATCTTGTTACATCCAGTGTTACTTCTCTCTAGTAAATAGCTCTGAATGAAAAAGAAAAATGTTTCTTTCTAAGCAAGAGCTATTTCCCACCAACACCTAAACACCAACACCTGGCCAAGTTTTTCTTTCAAAAAGCAAATACTTGTGCCCAAACAGATTTGGATCTGGGTCCAGAAAGGAAAATGGGAGGAGTCCATCTCTCTGCTTGACATAATCACTCTTAACCCTTTTTCTTCTAAAAGTGTTTCAGAAGATCACAGATCATGGATTTACCAGTTCCATGTTCCATCTGTATACTCAGATAATCCCATAGAAACTGCAGCAATAACACTGAATAAGAAGGCAGCATGGTTCCAGGAATACAGCACCAGCTGGGTAGTTTTATTTCTGGGTCTGCTGTAGACTCATCATATAATCTCAGGCAAGTCATTTAAAGTCTTAATACCCTACTTAGCTGATCTAAATATGAGCTAGAATGCACACTAACTTTGGGACTCAGTATGGTAATGAAGGCATGTTATAACTGGCTCTGAGTACAAGTATCAATGAATCAAAACTGGCATACGTCTATTCTAGTAATTCAGTCATGATTAATAGCTTTCCATAAAGAGCTGGAAAAAATGAATATGCATATCAATTGACAGAAAAACAATGTTAAATTGCAAGTTAAAAGCTATAGTTTTTCTTGAGATTTTTAAGAATGAGTCTTGACCCTAACTCCAAACCTAACATATACTTATATGATTTCCATGAGAATTTATATTTTCCTACATTTGAAGTGTTTAGCTGATCAATAAAATCTATTTTACCCATTAGAGATGTCTCATCCAATCCAAGAGCCATGTGGCTTTCATAGACATTGGGAAGCTGCATCCATTCGCTTTTAACCATAATATAGTAATTTTTTTTTATTAAAATCCTTTCTTCTCTTTCACATCTTTGATCATTATTGGCTGTGATCACTATGTGTCCATATACACATTTTCTTCCGTAACGTTCTGAGAGCCAGCTTCCTTCCTAACTGAATGAAATAAAACTTCTCCTATCACTTTTATTTAGGCCTCTCAGCCCATAAAAGTTTCCTGACAAAGGTAAAACATTCTCACAATATTGAATAGCATCTCTCAAAAGTAGCTAAAGAATGGTGTTTTTACCAAACAACTCGATTTTAGATTTCAGGGCTGAAGAACTGCTATTGTAAAATCCTCCCCGTGAGGGAGGGCCTGCGTCCAGCCCAAGCACCATCTTGGCTGCCCAAGTATAGGGGAAGGACTCAGCCAGCCTTCAGGCCCTACAAAACCCGTAGGCTACCCTTGATGGGAGCCACCAAAGGGTGACACTTAACGGCACCCTTTGGTGTTGCTCTTCAGCAGTGACTGAGGTAGGGACAGAGGGTCTTTCTGGTTCTTTTTTCTTAAAGCTCTTTAAATTTAATGTTTTGTTTACTGGGAGATGGAGTTGTCTGGGTTTTTTGGGAAAGCCATAGCCCCTCTATAGAAAAAGTAGTGCAAACTTAGAAGAGAGATTGCAGGAGAGTAGAGGGATCCTGCCTGGAGAGTGGGAGTGGATTGGAAGGTGTAGGAAAAGTAGGAAAAGATTTCTTATATTTGGATGTAAATGATAGTTGGGAAGCATGGTTGTGATTAGCCAGAGGGTTTACTTGTGTCAGGGTGGGGAGGGGAGGTTGTTAGACAGAAAAGGGTAGTTGGGGGTGGGGAGAGTTGGAATTCTCACATTTTGGGGTGTTTTTTGGGAAATCCACTGGTATTTCCCATCTGTGGGTTGTATGTCTGTTTATTGTAAGTCACTCTGAGTGTTTTGGACAGGGCAGAATATAAATCCACTGACTTGATGTGTCCGGTGTCACATAGTTTAATACTTATTTTCTTGTCTTAAGACTTTACAATACACTCTGTAACCTGGTGGTTCTGTACATCTAATCTCTCTATCCAGCCAGGTAGGACATTTAAGTGCCAGGTAGGACATGAGCTCAATCCTAGCTGTGCTCAATCCTAGTTCAATCCTAACTGAGATGTTGAAGGGTTCCATGGAGGTTCTGAGCATACTAAAATATATTACTTCAGTGAGGAGGTGTTCAGCACTTGAAAAGATTGGGTCATATTCACCCTGATATAGAAAGATAGTGAAAAAAGTATGAATAGTTAAATCCAAATTAAATCCTCTTTTCAGAGTTTAAGTGAGACTAAAATAGTGTATAGGTCATCCACACAATAGCAAAATTCACTCTATATGAAATTCCAAAAAAATATGGCTTCAGGTTGTCCTTACTTAGTAAATAAAGTGAATATGCGCAGCTAGCCAGATCTTCCTTGCATAACACCACTGGTTTGAAGCCAATACATTTTTAGAGTGGGATTAATGGGAGTTAATGAGCATATGGAATAACCGCAATGCAGATAGAGGTCAGTATCTATTGTTAATATATGTACCTGAAGTGTTGTTTGTGTCTTCTGACTCTGTCGAAACAATTTACCTATGTTAGACAGAGTTAAAAAACACTAGCCAAACTGTTACCATCATTTTTATCTTGTTTCAAGGACCTAAATCACAGGTTAGTATAAAGATCATGTATACACACACACACATATGTGTCTGTGTGTGTGTGTGTGTGTGTGTGTGTGTGTGTGTGTGTGTATATATATATATATATATATATATGTCTGTGTGTATATATATATATATGTCTATATATGTATGTATATCATAAAGATATTGTATGTATCTGTTTAACAAAATAAGTTGTTAATGAACTTTGTCTGAAAAGAAATTTTCCTTCAGGTCTGTGCAGCAGTAAATGATTCACAAATAAATGTGTAAAGTGGCATAAATATCCAATATAAATGCATACTCTTTAAAAAAGAAAGCTGCCTAAATTCCTATGGAGTATCTCCAATGTACAGTAGAGTTTTCTAGAAATTGTGAAATCAGGGTGTGATTTCAGGGTGTTAGTGATCCAAAAGAAAGCGAAACCCATCAGCAAATTCATAATGTTTATAGAGTGAGGAAAAACTGACATCAGTTATTTCTAATTTATGTGCTCAGAGTCACCTGCTCTATCATATAAATCAATGATGTTTGTTCAATTCTGCTTTGCTGTTAACTTTGAAGTGAATTGTCACTGCACAGATATTTGTTGTAACAATGGATTTTGATTCCACAAATTTCCCTAGCAAACAAAAGCACTTAGAAAAAAGAGAGAAAAACAATCCATTCCCCTTTCCACTACAATTGTTACAGAGGAGAATAAAACAGAATTTAAAAGAAAAAATTCCGAAGATCAAGAGAGCAGGGAAAGCCAAATTTCCTTTCAACCAAGGCAGCATGCCAGGGAAATCTTGCATCTGAGAACACATAAGCATCTAGAGAAAGAAAAGAGGAAGTACATAAATATAATGGTTCTTAATTCATCTGTTGTATATTTCTATTGGCTTCAATAGACTTTACATCAAAAATAAATTTTGTTCAGTGCTTTTAAAAATGCCTTGATTTCTTCAGAGTATTTGTTGTTTTATTAGCATTCTTAATGGTGAAAATTGTAAATAGTTTAATTTAGGTAATTTAGTTAATATCCTATTAAGAGGAATTAGCCATGGGAAATTTAATTCACATCTTGCTCTGCTGACATCCAGCTAAAAATACTTTTATTCAACTCCAGCGTAACAACCTGCAGCTCTCTGCAGGTTAGAACACAAATTATAGTAGGAATTATTTGGAGCTCAATGGGTATTTTTACACATGAAAGTATTGCAGCACTGGGCACTTTGAAAAGCGTCCAGTGCTGCATTGCTTGCAGTTGTATAAGTGAAAAAATAGAAGGTGTTCTAGTTCAAAAGCGCACTGCTGTCATTTTCTCTACACTACCACGCATTTCGCCGCTTATACAACTGCAAGCGATGCAGTGCCATGTGCATCAGCTTAATCAGATTAATCAAGTCTGCTCCGACTCTCCAGCGTGTCCCAGCATGAAAACGTGTGTGTATAAATGACCTGCTTAGAGAATTTTGCAATAGCTCTGAGCACACATTGCACTATATGGGTACAAGCAGCAGCAGGGAGGACACACAGCTCTTCTAATAAAAATGTAAGGTCTTGCAATCCAAATAGAGTCCCTTTATTATTGCAAAGAGCTCTGTGCATGGAACATAGTGGCAGCAGTGGGATGCAGGTTGTTACATCCAGGTTAGCAAAGCAAAAACACATGAAGCTACTTTGAGAGACCATTTTTTGAAAGAGCAAAACTGTAAACTTAATGTTTCTAAATAGAGTTATCTAAAACTATGGTACCACATTAACATTCATTAGCTCTATTACTATTTTCACAGCAGAGCAAGCCCCTTGGACTTACTAATCATGTCTACACCTGCTATTAATGCAGCTGAATAAACTCTGGTGCAGTTTGTGCCAGAGTTTATTGCTCCTTGGTCCCATGTTTGCATGTGTACCCAGGATTGCAGTACATTGAGCTGAGGTGAAGCAGCCCCAGCTGGCAGGGCCACGGGCAGTCAGCCAGCCAGCCCAAGGCTGCTCCAGCCCAGTTCAACATGCTGTGGAAGGGCTTCCTGGGGCATAAGGGTGCTTCAGTGCAGGACTAGCTAGCAGGCAGCCCCAACACAGAAGCACCCTCATGCCCCAGCCAGCCTCATCAGCATCTACACATGCATTGTAGTGGAGTAAATAACTTCCCTGTAGGATAGTACCTGTGTCTGGCAGTACTATCCTACACCAGAGTTAATTACTTTACTCCTTCCTAATAACACTGCATATGTAGACACCAATGTATTACTGTGGAGCTAAATAGGCAGCTCCATAGTAAATGTCTTGTGCAGACATGCCCACTGGATGCATAAGACACTAACTGCACAGCTGCCTAATAACACGACTCAGTAGCCTGCCAGGCAAAACCCATGCTAATATGCTGCTGTGCAGTAGCTAATATGCTACTGTGTATTAGGCTACTGCGCAGTTGACATTCAAAAAAACCTGTGTACCAGCACAGTAAAATGAGTTACTGTGCATCAATTTAGTACTTGGTTATCCAATAGGGCTGTACGAACCTTCAGTCGATTCAGCAGAGATTCGGCCCAATTCAGTGGCCAAATCTCTGAATCCAAATCGAATCAGGAGACCCTTTAATTTCTCCAAATTGAATTGGAACCCTCCAAATCGATTCAGAGAGATTCGGAAAGATTTGGCAATTCAGACATAGACACAGCTTTAAATGTTTTTTCTACATACCTCAAGGTAACAGGTAGCTTGTCAATGCCGAGATGCTGGGGCAGATGGAGCATCCCACAGGAGCATGGTGGACTCCCCAACATGCTCAGCAATAGACCCGGAAGTGGACCAGAAGCACTTCCGGTCCACTTCCAGGTCCACCGGGAAGTGTGTGGGGGACCCCCTGCTCCCCCCCAGCTTGGTGACTAGTGCCTCCTGGATCTGGGGGGGCACCCAGGGTCCCCCCACAGCTGATCACCGAGCCAGAGGAGGACGGGGGGAGGGCCCCAGCACACTCCCTGGCAGACCCAGAAGGGACTGGAAGTACTTCCGGTCCACTCCCAGGTTCACCGCCGAGCACACAGGGGACCCTCCTGCACTCCTGTGGGACTCTCCATCCACCCCAGCCTCACAGCATTCATGAGCCTCGCCTGGTACCTTGAGGTATGTAGAAAAAACATTTAAAGCTTTTTCTATGGCCGAATCACTGATTCTCCAAATCAGCATCGAATCTTCAGATTCGGATTTGGCTGAAATGAATCAGGGACAGTAATCCAAATCAATGAATTGAATCACTGTCCCCAATCTGGGCCAAATCCAAATCAGATATGGCCCATTTCACACACCCCTAGTATCCAAGTACTAAACTTACTGTGCAGTAACTACAGCACATTAATGAACGTGTAGATGTACCCACTGTGTTTTAAGCGTATGCATGCAAGGAGTTGCTATGAAGTGGCTAGTGCCCTGTAAATTTACACTGTTAGCTTACCTCTCTATAACTTCTTTATGTAAGCAAACACTACTTCAGGAGTATAGGAACATTATTTGCACTTGTAAGCCTGCATATGTAATAGCGGAGATTTGGTTTGTTTGACCTAACTGGTGCCAGCTTTTTCAGTGTAATATTGCTTTTATAATACAGTAATAAGTTTGATTGAAATAGTTGTTTTGGATCTCAAATACATTCTACTATTGTTATTTTTAAAATGCAGATTGCATCCCTGTAAACCATTAGGATGGTCAGGATCATCTAATAAAGCTATTAAGTACATTTGCTGTGTATTTGGTGTCTCAGCCATTCATGCTTATTTGGATGTGTATGATGATGTTTGCAATAGAGCTGTCAAATTTCATAATTAGTAGATGGTCAAACAAGCAGTTTCAGGTTCTGTCCTAGCAAAACTGAGACAAAGTAACATTGGGGCAGTCAACCTGATAAAGACATTTCAATAATTCCTTGAAAAACTTAATAATTAAATATTAACATTTAACATTTAGAGCTGTGCAAGCTGCAATAATGATATGGGTATAATAAAATTCATGCCTTTGGCAATATATGCAAGAGGCAAGGATGAAAGTGACCTGATGAAGTGATCTTCAAAAACTTGTCTAACTTTATCCCAACTATGCACTTGGTCCAATAAGAGATACCACCCTAAGAAATCCTTGCCTTTCACATAGTTCCTGGACCATCACAGCTACAACATTGCACTGAGACTTTCTTTAACAATATACCATATTAAATCAAATATAAGGTGATTCTAATTTTTTAATGACCCCCTAATAATTAAATTCTATTTATGGAAAATGTATACATTTGTTATAATTTTCTAGGTATAAAATCTAATTATTGGAGGTTTTCCTTGAATTTGTCCCCCTGCCACTGCTACAGCAGGGAAAATGAAGCTGAGGAGATCCAGTGGCCCCTTTGTCCCCTGCCTGCCCACAACTTCTTCCCCTGCAACTCCTTCCCCCTCTCCTTACTATCAGACCCTGCTCTCCCTGAGCACATGGAATGGAGGAGCAAATTTGAAAACACTGGCCTTGAAATAAACATAACTGTAGTGATTTGCATATAGTATTCATAGATTCATCCAGGATTGTTGCATTTTACCTTTTTTTTTTTTGAAACCGCTATAAGTTTCAGCACAGGTACTCCATAAACACACTTTTAAGTAGCACTTTGACACCTAATTATATATAGTACCAACTTTTTTTTTTTAGAAAATATATACATACCTTTATTGTTCTGTCTCATGACAAATCTGACTCACTTGCTGGTCCATAACACACATATAAATCATCATCATCCCATTATAAAAAAAAGCAACCATGCTCCCATGCACCTGCATGCTTGCGCACCCCTGTGCCTGTCACCAACTCCTTTTACTCCTCCCAATGCCCCCCAAAACCCCTCTGTTTTTCTTCCCAGTCCTTAGTCCACCTCATCTTTGTTGCTCTCTTTTTCCCCAATGTTTTTGTTGCTCACCCCTTCTTCATTGCGGTCATCAAGAACTGCTGTTGTCACCTTCCTCTTCATCATCGTCATCTTCTCTGGGGGCCTTATTCCTAAACAAACCATACCAGTCTTTTTTCTTCTGTATGATCTCTGCTATCTCCTACCCATCTTCTTCTATTATTTTTCTGTATTTCCCTTGCAGCTCGCTGAGTCCCATTTTGATGCAAACCTTGTTTGAAGGGCTCATGTGCCTGTACACAAGTAGGTTCCTGGTCTTCCACAGTGTGTTTCTTAAGCAGAAAATGGAATTGTTGAAATGGGCTGTCAGGGTCCCCTGCTGCTTGGTTAGATGTCTGAACAGCATTGCCTTTTTGCTCAGGGTCTTGACTCCTGTCACCATCATGAGGAGTATGACTACTCTCCTCCATAGCTCCCTGGCATACAGGCAGCCCCAGAGGAGATGGTCTATTGTTTCCTCCTTCCACTAGCATGTTTGCCTGGAGCAGGCCAATGAGCCTCTCTGCCCCTCTCCATGTTTCAGCACTCGCATGGGAAGTGCGTGGTGGGCTACCTGCCAGCTCAAGTCCCTGTGTTCTTTCTGCAGGTCCTTATGGAAAATTCATATCCCACACAGCCTGGCAACTATTGCCAGTAGTATGCCCACAGGCAATAATCTGTTTCTTGCCCTAACCACCTCCCGCATTTTGCAGTGGTTTTTCAGGATCTCTAGGTTCTCACTGTTTAATCTGTACTTGTTCCAGAAGTTCTCCAAGACCCTGTAGAACAATGGCAGCTCCAAGGTCCATGGGTGTGAGTTAGGCAGTATGCACACCCCTCAGTATTGCAGTAGGTCCCCTCCAAAGTACAAACTATACATAATACTATGCCAATGCAAAAAGGCTCATGATTTACCATGTAGTTCATTTGGCTGGGTGCCAGCAGAGTCAACAGGATTTCAAGCCATGGTAGCCCAACGTGTATGAACTCCGTTTACCCCCTCCCCACAAAGGATCCATATGCCAATTAGCACCCCCCCCACACACACACACACACTTATGATTGGAACTAGGTGTTCTTGTCATGAGTCCTGGGATCCTCCAAAAATTTATATGCAGATAAGGCATAGGGCAACTTGGTCCAGCCTCACTCATGTAGTCGCGTCCATGAGGCCACATGCAGATAAGCATGGCTGTGCACTATGTATGTGGCACTCACTGCAGACACATCTGCAGCACCACATGCCACAAACCAGTTACCACATGTTCAGCTGTTTTCTGCACTTCAAGGGAGCAGCATGAGGTGAGGGAAGGGTTTGAACCCTGGATATCCAGACTCCAAGTGTCAGGATCACTGTTGCCGCAGCACTCGGAGGCCCCCAGGACCCCAAGTAAGTCTGTTGGGGCCAGCCTAGTACTGGCTCCAGACTCTCCTACCCCACCCAGGGTAACCTGCCATGCACCCTCTGGTGCATGGCACAAGCATTTTATGGGAACAACTAGCAGCAGCACAAGGTGTGCCACTGCTAGTTGTCCCCAGGGAACCAAATGCCCATGCTTGTGTGGACACAGCCATGGAGGGCAGGGCCATACTAATCATATGTGACAGGCTGAGAGAGGATGCAACGAAAGTATTCTGGGTGAGTTGTTTGGGTCCCCATTTAGTGACATAAGCCAGACATTTGAGGCTGGTGAAGAAGCAAGACTCACTGGAAATGGGAAAGAAAGAAACAGCTCAGCAGTGGGAGTGAAGAAGAAATCAAAATGTATGCAATGTAGTGGTTCATGACTTGAAAAAGAGTTGCTGCTGAGGGGGAATGCATGCAATGGGCACTACCATATATCTTATTCATACAGCTGGTGGTTTGCACTAACTTATCCTTGTGGTAGGTTCCTATCAGCATCATAGCTTCTCAGCCATTCCTTTGCTAAGATCAAGTGTAGTAGCCAGATGGAGGCCCAGTTTTGCTGCCCTGATCAATGCCAGGAGCACCAGAGAGATTGTGATGGAGCACCAGGATGGAGGAGGAGCAGGGCTTCTTGGAGCCTGAAACAACATCAGTAATGGTTTTGGTGAGGAGAATGGCTGTTATGGAAGGGAAAGTGGACCAAGAGATGAGAAGTGACTTGGAGAGCAGAAGCAAAGGTCAAGAGTCTCATGGAGGATGGCCAAAGGTGAGAAAGAAAGGACAAAGAAAGGTAGGAAAGAATGGTGTGGCAGGTTCAGTGGTTTTGGAGGAGAGAGAGAGGAGGTCAGGAGGAAGAAAAGAGGAATGAAAAGGTGTTTGAAGGGAAGACTCATGGGAGGAACACTGGTGGGAGGAATAAAGCAGACCTGCAAAGAGAAAGAAGATGAGAGGAAGTGAGAGATGGAAGAGCAAGTAACCTACACCTGAAAATAAGAGCAGTAGTATCAGGGGAAGGAGAACAGAGAAGTGGGATGGTGAATAGATATGAATTTATGAAAAAAAGCATTGCCTGAAGTTTTGAATGTTGAAGTGGAGCATTTGAAAAGCCTGGTTACCTTTCCTAACTGGAAGTCTTGGGAAATTTCA
The DNA here is from genome assembly GCF_000455745.1 of Alligator sinensis. Taxonomy (NCBI): domain Eukaryota; kingdom Metazoa; phylum Chordata; order Crocodylia; family Alligatoridae; genus Alligator; species Alligator sinensis. Next base: position 684,573 of record NW_005842151.1, on the reverse strand, counting down.
TATTGGAGCCAAAAAGGTTATGAGATTTTTAGAAGATGTATGCAGTAGTAAGTGAGAGAGAAGAACTTACAGGGATAAGTTTTATTGCAGGAGAAAAGACAAGTGAAAGGACAATAATTATTTGAATGTACATGGACATGCTTGAGATGGGGGAGATAGGAAAATGGATGGAGAATTATGTACAAAAGTTATGTATGTTGAGAAGATATGCAGTAAATTTGGTATATGGATGGGATTGTGGTAGAGAGGGCAGATGAGAGGAGTCCTAGTGAGATAATGCATTTACTGTCCATAATCCAAGTAGGACCACACCAAGGTTTTACAATGTATTTCAGATAACCTAAACTCTACAGCAGCTTTGGGCAGGAAAGAAACTTGGCTGCATACTGTCAGTATACAATACAATACAGATGTGAAGAGACAGGGTACATGGCAGCAGAGTGCCAGGAAATACTGAAGTGTGTTGTTTTGGAGGAAGAGGGACACTTACATCAGTGATGCCTGCAGTCTTGTGCAAATAAAGCTAGATCTACAAAGAAGCAAGAAAGGGAAAGTGAGGAAGAAGATGTTGAGTCAGAATGCATGACAGTGGAGGAGACTCTATGGCTCTTCTTCACAAAAAGGAAGAGCCAGGGAGGAAGACAATGAAAGTTCAGTGGTCGAAATGTCACAGCTGTCAACAGATAAGGGAAGAGAAGGAAAGATAAGTGGAACAAGGGACTTTGAGACAGAGAAAAGAGAAGGGAAAGATGAGAGAATAATACAGGAAGGGGAAGGAGGAGAGAGGATAGAGCAGGAAAAAGTAGAAGAGCCAAATTGGAGAAAGAAAGAAATCATACACTATGAAGCTTAAAAGAAGATGAAGGACAAAGGGGTGGGGGAAGGAAGATGGGTTGATGAAAACCTCAGTGGAGTTGATATGGTCTGAGACTAATGGAGAGGGGAAAGAGGAGTAGAGAAGCAGAAAGGTGGGGGAGAGGGGGAAGGGGAACCTTTCTTAAATATTAAAGCAATAAAACAACTGGGGAATAAAAGATTATGGGGAAGTGAAGAGGGGGAGGATTAGAGCCAATAGTGTCATGCAGCGGCATAGAAGACTCAAAAAATGGTAGAGATGTGTAATTTAAATGGACAACCATAATTTTGTGTATTGCATCTATAAATATCAGAAGTGAATGATCGAAGAAGAGGTGGGATAAGATTATGCCAATATTGAGTGAGGTAAAAGCAGACATAATATGTTTACAGGAGTGTGGAATCCCACAGGAGAGGGATTACAAGCATTTTTTAAAGAGATAGGGACGGGGACCATCATGGCGGGTGAGATCAGATTAAATAAAGCAGCTGGAATTGCAATTTTGCTCAAGAGTGGGGAAGTGGAAGTGTGGCAAGTGCAAGTGATTTTGGAAGGAAAACTACAATGGATGGTGATGGAGTTTGAAAAGAATGTGTCAGAGACTTCTAATATATACATGCTGGCTGAAAGAGAAGGAAGGGTCACCCTGTTTAAGAACCTGTATGTAGACGGCAGTGTATGTAGGTGGTAGGTGTATGTAGGCGGCAGTAGGCAGCTAATTCTGGTGGGGGGTTTCTATTGCATTATAAAGGAGGGGGATAGAAGAGGGGATGGAAGAGAGGGACAGCTAGACAGCTTGTCAAAAGTACTGATTAATATAATAAAAGAAGGAAGTTTAAAGATTGTATGAGCTGGTGAGAAGATGATTACAAGGATGGAACGAGTGGGAGACAGGTGTCGAGAACTGATTCTGTATTAAACATCAAATGGGCTTGGAAAGAAGGAGATCTTAGGTGTGACCTTCAGCAATTACCAAATGCTGAGAATGAAAGTGAGTTTAGATAAAAGAGAAGGTAAGAGGAAAGGGATGTGGAATTTAAATGTTCAATTATTAAAAGATGCGAAGACCTGTCAAGAATGTGTGGAACTGTATAAAGGATGGAGGACTCTGAAGAGGTGTTACAAAAGCATCTGGGAGTGGTGGACTATGATAAAGAGAAGAAAAAGATACTTTTTCAGCAATATTGGTAGAAGAGAAGCAAGGTAGAGTGTGGAAGAGCTAGAAGAATTGCAGGCAATAAAGCAGGAATGATTAAAAGAGGTGGCAGGAATACTACCAGTAAAAAAAGTAGTTTTAGAAGACATATAGCTTTGAGTAGACATAAAGCGATGGACTGAAGAATGGTTCAGAAGGGAACCGAATGAGAAAATATTTATGACCAGAGTACCTGGGGTGGAGAAGGAGGAAGTATGGTGTAAGTATTTTTCAGCGAAGTTGAGGAACAGAAGGAAGGAACTGAAAGCAGTGAGAACTGAAGAAAGAATCTGAATAGAAGAGAGCACAGGTGTTGAACACAGTGGTGGAGTTTTATAAAGAGCTGTATGAAAAAAAAGAAGTGGATAGAAGAAAAATGAAGGTGTACCTTGAGGGGATAAAGGAAGGAATAGAGGATGGAAAGAAACAAAACTTATAGGGAAAGTTAAATATGAGAGTGGTGGAAGACTACTTAAAAATTTGCAAGAGAGGGAAGGCACCAAGAAAAGACAGACTTCCAGAGGAATTTCATGAAAAATATTGGCAATTGCAGGGAACAAATGTAATAGAGATATATAGGGAAATAATGGAGGGTGGAGAAAGAGGGCAGAGTTTTGCAAAAGGTGGGGTAATTTTGATATTCAAAAAGGGAAAGGAAAATGTGTTTGGCAACTGGAGGCCAATAATCCTTTTAGACATAGACTACAAATTAATGGGAAAAGTATTGTCCAAAAGAATGTGTGACTGTTTAATAGATGTGATACAAAAACAAACGTGTGCCATTCCTGAGAGGAGAACCCAGACCCTATGGGTAACAAGAGATGTCATATTGGATGTACAAGAGAAGAAAATAAACACAGTAATAATAAATTTATGATTAAGTTTGCAGATGATAACAAGCTGTGGGGAAATGTGGGCACACCAGAGGATAGGGTTAAGATCCAGGACAACATTGACAGACTGGTCCTATGGGCTGATTGGAATCAGATAAGGTTCAACAGGGCAGTGGCAAGGCGTAGGGGGTGCACATGCAACCCCTGAGATCACTGTTGCACCCCCTGACAGGCCATACTCCCTGCTTAGGCAATGGGCAGGGGGGGCAGGTGGGAGCACCAGTGCCCCCCCCTGCAAGTGCCAGCTGGGGAGTGGGTGCACCAGATATAGGATGCAGCTGCTTCCAGAAGTGCCGTGACCACTTCCAGGAGTGCTGTGGCCGCTTTTGGGAGCGGCACAGCTTCTCACTGGCCAGTGAGATTGGTCGCGGGGGGCACCCCTCCCCCCAGTCACTGACTGGTTGTGGGGGTGGGCAAATGCTCCCCTGACTAAGGTGGCACCAGTCACCCACACAACAGGGAAAAGTGCCAGGCCCTTCATCTGGGTAGAAAGAACCTTCACCACAACTATATGATAGGCATGAAGACCAAGCTCCTGATAAGGACACCTATTATGTGCATGAAGGTTTGTTAGGCCTTCAACCTCACCAGACATCTATATGATTCGGGACAACAAAGGGTTCATTCCCCTGGACACTGGCCTGAAGCCTGGCCTCACCCAGTGGTATACCATTATCAATGAGAACTTAACACTAAGGCAAAGGTTAACAAGAATAGATTATCAAGGTAAGTATAAAAAAATACAACAATAATAAATCCACAATACAACAATGAACCAGTCAACAGAGAGTTAAGAGAACACAATATACAATAATAGATACAAGAAAGAATCAATGCAGGCCTGTCATCAGAGGTGGCAGGTAAGATCACTCTGAAGCTGACAGGCAAGATGGCCTGTCAGCCTGTCACAAAGTGCCTATTCCCTAAAGGATTTCTATCTTTTCCTCACTCTCACTGAGTACTCAGTATCTTGAAAGGGATGAGTGATACTTTACCATCCAAAGGTATGCAAGTGAGTACAAATGTGTAGAGGATGGCTCTGTGTATGAGTGTATACCTCCGCGAACGGATGGAGTTCAGTTACACACTCCACTCTACATACTCCACTCAAGCAACTCCCATACTAATCACATATATGAGCAGGTTTCACACCACATGCTAATCAAGTGACTCAGTTTCTCACAAGCTTTCAGTCCCAATTGGACACAATGCACACTGACACCGACTCAGTCACTCTCCCAGGTGAGCAACCAGCCACCACACGGGCTCACAACACACACAAACTCAATCACTTCCTCTTTAGCTCCCCAAGGGACAGTCCTGGCAGGTTTTAGAGTGTCCACCTCATGCCACCTGTCAATCATATGCCAGAACCAGTTATCAGTCAGACCCTTCCATCATTCATCTGTCCATCACATTACTGACCAATCTAGAGGGTTGTTACCTCAGGTAAGTATTTCATGCCACACTTTACATTGGAAACATGTTCCCTCCAAATTCAACATGTATAATACAGGCTGATTGCACATGCTTGTCAGTCCTAGGTAGGTCAATAGACCCATAAGTTTAAGAGTTCACTCTCCTCCATGCAGCTGGCGTTAACAGGCGATAGCCCACTGGCTGGCATGGCATCTGAATGGGGCATGGGGGGTCACAAATGACCAGAAGATGAACATGAGCCAACAGTGTGAGGAAGTTGCCACCAGTGCAAATCGAACTCTGGCATGCATCAGCCGATGTGTTGACAACAGATCCAAGGAAGTGCTTCTCCCTCTCTACTCAGCGTTGCTGAGGCTGCAACTGGAGTACTGTGCCCAGTTTTGGGTGCTGCACTTGAAGAAGGATGCAGATAAACTTGAGAGGGTGCAGAGAAGGGCCAACTGCATGATTAGGGACCTGGAGGATAGGCCCTATGAGGAGAGACTCTGGGATCTGGGCTTGTTCAGTCTGGGTAAGAGGAGGCTGCAAAGTAACTTGATATCTGCCCACAAATATGTCAGGGGGGAACACCAGGATCTGGGAGAGCAACTCTACAGGAAGGCACCCCTTGGGAGGATGAGGACCAATGGTCACAAACTAATAGAGGGAAGATTTAAGCTGGACATAAGGAAGAACTTCTCCATAAGGGTAATTAGAACCTGGAACACACTCCCAGGAGAGGTGGTGCAGTCACCATCCTTGGAGGTGTTCAAAAGAAAGCTGGATAAGCACCTCGTTGAGCTAGTTTATGCTCTTTAACCTCCTGCCTATGGCAGGGGGCTGGACTTGATGATCGTACAAGTCCCTTCTGGTCCATTGACTCTATGACTCTAAGATAGGAAAGGAGAAGGCAGAGAAAAGATGGAGGAAAGAAGAATGGTGGTGTTTCTTCCAAAAGCACAAAGAGACAGAGTGATAGTTGTTGCTTCTTCCTGGGTTGGGGGTGTCTTGTGACAAGTTAACATGTTAATGGTGAAAAGGGGTGTAAGAAGCACAAGGTATTGTTGTAAGGGAGGTTATCAAGTTTTGTGTTAATGTAGTTTCTTTTAGTTGTTTTGTAAATTTTTATATAAAGTTCCCATCAGCATTTTCTCATCCTCTGGGTAAGATCAAGTGATCAGCTGAAGCCTGATCAATGTCTTAAGGGCAGAAATAGGGATCACCACTTCTTCCGGGTATAAGGAGTAGAGGAGGAAAACCCAAAACTCAAAATAATGACAGTGGTGGCAAGTAACCAAGAGGTGGAAAGTGAATTGAAAAGCAGAAAAGAAGATCTAGAGACAAATGGAGAGTGAACAAAGGTAGAGAAGCAGAGAAGAAAGATGAAGAAGATGTGAGCAACAGTGGAAGTAGCAATGACAACAGAGGCAGCTACAAATAAGAGGGAAGATGGGAGCAGAGGGGAATGGGAGTTAGAGTGTGAACAGCAGGAGAAGGTATATCTGACCAGAGGCAGAAAGCAGCAGGAACTTGATAGAATGGCAGCCCACTGGGACTGAAACAGTGGGAAGACATAGACGATGCACTGAGAGATGTCAGGGAGGATCAGAACTGTGGATAAAAGCAATATCAAACAGATATGAGTTTATAGAAAAGATACTGTTTAAGATACTGGAGGTGCATCTCACCAGCCTGATTGCAGAAAGAGTCAGAAGTTTACTTACTGGTACAGTGAAGGGCATGAACATTTTTGGAAAAAACATGCAGAAGACCATGGGAGGGAGGAATTAAGATGGATAAAGTTTATAGCTGGGGAGAAGTCAAGGGAATTAGTGATTATAGTAAGAATGTATATGGATTTATTAGAGCGTACAACATAGAAAGGTGGATGGAATTGCATGTGCAAAGAATAATTTGTGTAGAGAAGGTGCAGGACAAATATGGTATTTGAATGGGGTCATGCAGGGCACAAGTTGTGTTGAGAGCAGATGAGTGGAGCCCAGGTGGGGAGCAACACCTTCTATCTATGATCCAGCCCACTGTGGTGTTATAATATACCACAGGCAACCAAAGTAATTCAGCAAATGTGGCAAGGAGAGACACCTGTCTGCACACTATCCCCTAATGGTGTGTTACAGATACGAAGGGAAGGGGGCAAAGATCTGCAGAGTGCCAAGAGTCCCTAATATGCACTAACTGTTTTGGGGAGGGACATCTATTCCGCAGGTGTCCCAAAGCCTATGCAAGCAAGGTCAGACCACCTGAGGAAGAGTGTGAATCAAAAAAGGACAGTAGGGGAGAAAAGGAAGATGAGTGTGAGGTAGAAATGGTGGACAAGATCCTGCAGGAGGGAGGAAAGGAGAAAGAGGGGAGTGTAACATGTGTAACTGAGGTGGCTCAAGAAGAAACACAAGAAGAAAGGGAGCAGGAAAGAGCCAAGACCTGGAGGTTAGGGTCGGGTGGGTGAAAGAAACCAAACACTCAAGAAATAAATGTGGAACAAATAGAAGAGCCTGGCAGTCAGTGAGGGAAAAGGAAGAAAACATAAGAAAAGAACCAGGTAGAAGAAACCAGGAAAGGAGGGAAGGAGTCAGAGTCAGAGCTATAGAGCAGCTTCTCACCATTAACTGCCTTGGGCTCCAGCCTGAAGTAGTGAGCTGGAAGTGGTAAGTGGTGGGGAGATGGGAAAATGTAAGCCTTCCTGAATGCAAAGGCAATTGGGCAGCTTGCAAAAGTAACAGGCATGAGAGTGTGGGGGGGCTGGGGGGAGTTGACCACAATGAGCAGCTTAAAGGAACAGGCACATTCTTTCTAAAACAAGCATAATGGCACGGGCTATAGCATCTATCAGTGGCGACGCATAGCGGGTGCATGGGGGTGCACATGCAATTGGCTGCAAGGGAACTCCCTCCGGGCATTGAGATCTGCTGCGAGGGACCCCCCCCCCCCTCCCCTGATTACCTGTGCAAATGATACCAAGCTGTGAGGAAATGCTGGCACATCAGAGGATAGGGTAAAGATCCAGGATGACCATGACAGACTGGTCCTATGGGCTGAACAGAATCAGATGAGGTTCAGTAGGAACAAGTGCCAGGTCCTTCATCTGCATAGGAAGAACCTTCACCATAACTATATGATGGGGGGTGGTCCACTGGCTAGCACTGCATCTGAAAGGGACCTGGGGGTGGCAGTCAAGCAGAAGATGAACATGAGTCAACAGTGAGACGAATTCACCAGCAGGGCAAATAGAACTCTCGTGTGTATCAGATGATGTATTGCCAGTAGATCCAGAGAGGTGCTACTCCCCCTCTATTCAGCATTGGTGAGGCCACAGCTGGAGTACTGTGTCCAGTTCTGGGCACTGCACTTCAGGAAGGATGCAGATAAACTCAAGAGGGTGCAGAGAAGGGCCACCTGCATGATTAAGGACCTGGAAGATAGGACCTATGAGGAGACACTCCAGGAACTGGGTCTGTTCAGTCTGCACAAGAGAAGACTGAGAGGTGACTTGATAGCTGCCTACCAGTATGTCAGGGGTGAACACCAAGATCTAAGGGAGCAACTCTTCAGGAAGGCACCCCTTGGGAGGATGAGGACCAATGGGCACAAGCTAATTGAGGAAAAAATTAGGCTGGACATAAGGAAAAACTTATTTTCCATAAGGGTAACTAGAATCTGGAACACACTCCCAGCAGAGGTGGTGCAGTCGCCATCCTTGGAGGTGGTCATGAGGAGGCTAGAGAAGCACCTCGGTGAGCTCATTTGAGCCCCACAACCTCCTGCCCATGGCAGGGGACTGGGCTTGATGATCTCACAGGTCCCTTGCAGTCCTTTGATTCTCTGATTCACTATGAGATTCAAAGTTGGTTCCAGAATATTTCTCCAGAATAACTGATTTAGAAAATTTCCAAATGTAAATAAAACCTAAATCTGTGTTTACGTTTCAACAAAAATTTGCCTCATTTTTATAAATGGAGCTTCCATGATAATTGTGTGTTGTCTTCACTGCAGTACTATTGGTCCTTGGTACAATCATTATGGCTCTAATTTAGGTATTTAATAGTAGACATGTCTACATTTGTAAACTGGGCCCTGGGACACAAAGCATCAAGGGTTGTTTTTTGAGAATCTTGTACACTAATTTAATGTAATGTATTGTTGATTACTGTACTTTGTACTAATGCAACACGTAAGATTGTCAGTTCCCCCCGTCCATTTCTGTAATCGTGATACCTGTATCTTGTGAATGTAAGAATTCAGGCAGTATTCTTTGTAATATTAGTACATTGTTCCTTTGCCATTATCAGTTTTACATTCTTTATTGCACCTTTTCACAATCATAGAATCATAGAAGTAAGGTCGGAAGGGACCTTGTAGATCTTCAAGTCCAACCCCCTGCCTGGGCAGGAGGAAAACTGGGCTCAAATGACCCCAGCCAGGTAGGCATCAAGCCTTTTCTTAAAGACCCCCAGGGTAGGAGCCAGCACCCCTTCCCTTGAAAGTCGGATCCAGATCCTAGCTGCCCTAACTGTGAAGTAGTTCCTATGGATGTCTAATCTAAACCTACTCTGCAACAACTTGTGGCCATTATTCCTTGTTATCCTGGGGGGCACTAGGGGAAACAAGGTCTCCCCCAAATCCTTCTGGCCCCCCCTAGTGAGTGTATAGACAGTCACCAGGTCCCCCCTCAGCCTTCTCTTGTGAAGGCTGAACAGGTTCAGGTCCCGTAGCCTCTCATTGTAGGGTCTGCCCTGCTGTCCCCAGATTATGCGGGTGGCCCTCCTCTGGACACTCTCAATGTTGTCCACATCCCTCTTGAAGTGGGGTGCCCAGAACTGGACACAGTACTCCAGCTGTGGCCTAACCAGTGTTGCGTAGAGGGGGAGGATCACCTCCTTGGCCCTACTTGATATGCACCTGTGGATACATGATAGGGTCCGGTTAGCCCTTCCGACCGTGACCTCGCATTGTTGGCCCATGTTCTTCTTGGAGTCAATAATGACTCCAAGATCCCTTTCTGCCTCCGTGCTCTCAAAAAGGGTGTTTCCCATCTTATAAGTGTGGTGCTGGTTACTACTGCCCAAGTGCAGCATCCTGCACTTGTCCGTATTGAAACGCATCCTGTTTTTGTTAGCCCACCCCTGCAACCTATCCAGGTCTTGCTGCAGTCCTTCCCTCCCTACTAGCATGCCCACCTCACCCCAAATTTTGGTATCCAGCAATATTGTTTCCATTATTCTTTGCATAATCTTTCTTCTGCCTAGCATAAAAACTGGAGTGGGCAAAATATGAAAATATTAGAAAAAATATTTTTTTCACAGCCTCAGGCTGTATTTTTTTGAATCAGCCTTGGCTCTTCAGGCACAGAAGAGTTAATACAGAAGCATAGTTGGAAACAGTATGGAGGAAGAGAGAGCTCTAATCTCTGTGCTAACTTGCCAAGAAAAGCAGTACACTATTATTGAAAGACCCTTCTTCAGTGCCTGGAGAGGAACAGCAGCTCCAGATATTGAGATTGGCCGTATTGCAAATCCTCTGTAATGAGAACCATACAAAACCAAACGCCATAATGCTGCAATCCTATTTACTTTCAGCTGAAGGTTATCAGTAACTCTTACCAAAATATCATAATTATGTTGGGTTTTTTCCTAGAATTTTCTTGTTTAGAAAGGATGCTTCTCAGCTGAATCAAGCAATGCATGTACAGTGTGTGAGGACCAGAGTGACCAACTAAACAATAGAAGGGCATTGGAATAATTTGTCCACTCTTAGAGTAAAGAATAAACCCTAGTTTATATACAATTAAATAATATTTTTCATTATGATGGCTTTTCTGCATAGTATCAAGGAACATGTAGTCCTTATACAATACTGCAGTTTTCCTCAAGGATAAAATCAAAATGACATTCGTATTTTCTGCTTTATTTAATTTTGATTAGAAGCTATAGACTAAGGACCTTTTATTGTTTCATTTGCAGTGTCTCTCTTTTATCTTATCAATAAAGCCAAACCCCATCAATCTAAACTGGAGTTAAACAAACTGGATTACATCTTCCCCAGATCCACATGCACCGACTCTCCCAAACTCCATTTTCTCATGGTTTTGTCAGCTATCTCCAAAGGTGGCTTGTTAGTGAGCTTGTGTTTTAGAACAGCGTTTCTCAACTGGTGAGTTGCAACCCAAAAGTGGATCACAAGAATATTTGAAAGGGTCATGAGAAGGTCCCCAGAAAAACCTATGAAAGCATGGGTTTTGCCTTGCAGGCTGGCAGTGTTCTAGCCTGCAAGCAGCTGCCTGAGATAACTGGAGGCAGGAGGCACGTGTGCAGCTGCATGGGCAGACACACGTGGCCAGCATAGAGCAAGGGCAGGTTGTGGGAACAGCCCCAGCCACTGGACACAGGTAAGTATGGGGAGCAGGGGGGATGGATGCCCAGGGGACTCTCTGGAGGGAGTGGGGATGGGGAGGCAATATGTGTGTGTGCACAGGGCTGCTCTAAGGCAGGGGGAGCAGGGGAAGAAGATGCCTGGCCCTTCAGCAGGGGAAGGAGGCAGGGTGGTCCTTCACAACGGGGAGCTACATGCCTGGGCCAGCAGCACAGAGCCAGAGACCATACATGTAAGGGCCCTCACTCACTTCTCACGCTTCAGTCCAAACAGGATGGGGGCAATAGCTCTGGCAGAGCTGGAGGCAGCAGGGGACTACAGATGGGAAGTGAGGGGCATCAGCATGGTTCTGGGAGGCAGGGGGGTGGGGGGCTGTGGCTTGAGGGTGAGGGGCACCAGCAGGGCCTGAGTTGGAAGAGGACTGTGGGTTGGGCACCAGCAGAGCCAGAGTGGTGTGGGTCAGGACAAGCCATCGATCTTGGCAAATGGGTCCCAGTATGAAAAAGGTTGATAACCACTGTTCCAGAAAACATTAGGAAGCCCTAAATTGGCTGCCTGCTAGCTACATACTTGTTCTAACAGATTTTTAAAAAGACAGAACATTTAAAATCGCTGAAAACTGGGGCAAGAGGACACATTCAAAGGCACAGTGGCAGCACAGTTCCCACTGAAAGTCAGTGGGAGCCAGGCCCAGGTGTCTAACTCCTAGGCAGCCTTGAAAGTCCCAGCTCCCAGGTTTATAAATGTTAAAGGTTAAATATTATCAGAAGCATTTGCTATGGATCACGGTACAATTTTCAGTCCCTGTTTACATGGTAACCACTTGTAAAACGGAGTGTCAATGGATAAGGGTATCTGCAGCAATATAAAGACCATGGCCAGATCCAGACGTGCAGGCATATGCAATCTGTGGCACTGTAAACCTCTTTGTAGTGCCACAAACAGCACATACTGCACATTAATCTGTGCACAGCATTGCTAATTTGCAGCGCTGGGCCAAATTTGTTACTGGGATTTCCTGGTAACAACAAAAAAAAGCAGAGGAAAAAAGCAGTGCAAAGCACACCAGAGGACTGCCTGCTCCCCTGTCTCTGCACACTGTGGAGCTCCTATGCTAAGGCACCCTGCTCCCCAGCTGGCTGGGGCATAGTATGCCTTAAGAAAGGGGAGCAGGGAGCTCTAAGTAGCTGCTCCCTCATCTCAAGGCACACTGTGCCCCAGCCAGCTGCTCCATGGCTGACTAAGGTGCAGGGTGCTTCAGTGTGCCCGCCTCCCATAACCCCCACCCCCCCTCCGCAACACATGGATCAGCAGGACAATGTGTTCCACTGCAGTATTACCAACCCCACCATGTCAGAAATCAAAAGACATATCTAAATCATGAGATGCTGTTTTTAAGAATGAACCAATATAGAGATATTGACCATTGGCTTATAAATCCCATTTGTCACTTATTTAACTTCTAATAAGTCAGAGATTTATACAAAAACTATATTACTGCAACTGATAATGCTTCAGAATAAAAAATATTAAAAATTCCTACCAGTTGTTACAATTGGAACATCTGCTGGACTGTTGTGCGTTTAACACTTTCCAGATGCAAAGACACAGACAGTGCCCAGTAGATAAGTCTGTGGAAGGAAAGAGGCAGGGGGAAGAGGGAAGGGGGAGTGGGGGCAGATTGAGGCCCCCATGGGGAAGGAAGGAGTGGGGCAGGGGCAGGGGTTGGGGTGAATGGGGCCCTGGGGCCACGGTGGGTTGTACAATAGAGCCACAGGCGGCTCATCCAGAGACATGGTGGGGGCACAGTTCCCCCCGGGGGAGGCATGGGGGCATGTAACCCCCAGATTGGTGCACAGGGCAGAGGCAGACTCTGCACCCTGCTGCCTTGGCCCTGGGAGCTGCATACTGGCCATGCCGCACATCCTCTGGCCACCCAGCAACAGAAGGCACAACATGGCATTGTGCAGCTCCTGGGGCAAAAGCAGCAGGGCACAGAGCCCCAGCCTGGAACAGGAAGCCCACGTCTACCCAGCACACAAATCCAGGTGCACATGCCGCCCATGCCTCCCCTGTGGGTGTTCACAGCGAAGGGGAGTCATGCTCCCTCCCCCATGCCTCTGGACTAGCCACCCACAGCTCTGTCACACAACCCACCCCAGGCCTGGGGCCCCATTCATTCAAGTCCCTGCCCCGACCCACTCCCTCCCTCACCATGGGGGCCTTGATCTACACCCCTGCCCTTTCCCTCTCCCCCCGCCCCTTCCCCTACACAGACTTACCTGCTGGGTGCTGCTCTACATGCGCCAGAAGAAAAAATCCTGATATTTGAGAGTTCTATCATGTGATCATGAGTCAGACTTAATTTTACTTAAAAATCACGACTCTCATGATAACTTCACGAGAGTTGGCATTACTGCCATTGCAAAGCACATGTGCAGGGGTGTGCACTGCAACACAAAGTAGCAGTACAAATCTGTGCCACTACTATTTATGCTGCTGCAAATGCATGCTTCTGCTCATGTGAATGCAACCTGTGGGTGCAATTCTTCTTTTTTAGTCTTCTATTTTACATCAGTTTTTCCTCTGCAATTCCACTGATACCAGTCAAGTTATTCTTGAATTGCACTGCCATGAGATTAATATTGGGCCCTTCTATTAAATCTTGTTTCTGCATTTTAAAGGATATCTTAAAACTAATGAAGCAGGCTAAACATAAACTGAAATGCCTTAGCTGACTATTTCTTGATGCATAATATAAAATGGCCTGAGTCTCCCTTAACCTTCCCCTTCTTTAGTCACTTACAGCAAAGGAAAGCAAATACAGAGTGTATGGTTACACTCTCATAAACTAGGCAAGAAGGCAGAGCAGGGTAGCACATTATAGGTTAACTTGTTCAGAGAGGTAAATTACAACCTACTTCATCAAATGCTATGAATGGACTTGCAGAGAACAGGGGTAATAAATAGAAAGGAATAAAACCATTTAAATACAAACCACCACCATTATGATTTCATAGGATTTTACATCCCCTCATACCAGAGGCGAAGCATAGGAGGTGCATGCAGGTGCGCATGCACCCCCTGAGCGTGGCGGTGCAACCCCTGCAAAAAGGCACCACCGACACTGTCAGCAGCATATTGCAGGCAGTTGCTGCTCGCCACCCTGCCGCTGACACAACTGGCAGTGTCTGCGGGCAGTCTGTGATTCCCGCTGGCTGCTGCCACCACTGCTGGCAGCAGCAACGGGCGGTCACCAACCCCTGCCACCCCCTTGCCGCTGACAGTGCTCCCCCGCTTACCACTGCTGTGCTTCTGCCACCACCGTGCTCTGCCAACCGCTGGAGGCACACGCCATTCATGCCTCACACCTGATGTAAATGATTACATCAGCTGCCAGGCATTGGAGAATCAGGCATACTATTTCTTTTGCTGAGAGACATTATACATTTACTACTTCTGAAGGGATCCAGCCTAACTGCACTCAAAATATGTGCAAATTTAATTAAACTGTTCATCAACAGTTTTAAACAAAGTAATGGCTTTATCTTTGTGGCTTTGTGGCTTGGTCATAAAAACATTATTCACGTATTCTAAAGATACCGTAAAAAATAGTCCACTAGCATAAATCAAAGGGGACAAACCTTGCAAAGCAATATCACCAATGTCTATTATGTAGATATGATTGATTATCTGCTTATCCCAAACTCATCTAAGTGCCAATCTATGATGCACAAGGCAAGCAGATTTCTTTCTAAGAATAGCATGAAAATAACTTGACCAGACAAAGCCCAGTACCGTTGTCTTAACACTTCAGAAAATACACCTGAATCAGAAAGTTTTAAAAAATTATATAATCAACGTCCTATTTCTTGTACCCCAAGGAAAACATGGGGAAAATATTGCAAGACACACCAATGTTCATTAGACTTCAGTTAGCATGTATACACAAAGCAATGGTGTCATTCCTGTAGTCATCAGTAAGCAGTGTTTGTACCAACTGAGAAATCATAGATATTTCTTCCCTGACATTTTATCAGGATGCCTAAGAAAACCCTACGTATCTTTAAGATTAGCATTTTGATTGCTGTTTAACAGAGTTCTTATAACTTATTTGGGAAAGAAGGTTTATCCACACATTTGATTATAATTTAAGGTCAAAATCATTTTGACCCTGAATTATACATCGAAGTTCAGCATGTGCTCACCTTCCATAAATCCTATACTTAGTGCCTCTCCAACCTCAGCTGTATTTATCAGGGAAGTACATTATACTGTGTTAAAAAATTTTTTAAAAAAAGAAAAAGAAAAAAATTAAAAGTACATTTTACTGTGTTAACTGAAAGGAGGCTTTGAATCAAGGCTTATACTTAAATAAAATTACAAATGTCCTAAATGCTGGTGTATAAAAATATTCCACAGTTGTTGTCTAGGTCTGCTATATTGTCAGTGGCCACTTTCTAAGCTTCATCCTCCAGGGGATACTTGAATCAGCCCTACATACCTAATGCAGTAGGAATGTTAAGAATATAAATACAAGTACCTCACAGTCCAAATAAAACTACTATTTTGCTTAAAGACTACAAGTGAGGTTTGCTGAGCTCTACCTATATCCATTGAAAAAAATGTAGGTAGAACCACTGAAAAAAGGCTGACAGGGTTGAAGTCCCTCCCAAATGTTTTTATTATCCTGTTGTTCAGTAGGACTTAGCTTCTAACTTTCCCT